>NW_006399811.1:14195851-14204447 GCF_000299155.1 Elephantulus edwardii | reverse complement strand
TTTAGTTGTACTGTCTCCAAGGGAAGGTGACGTGTCCTGTAGAACTCCTGTGTAGATTATGTTTTCCTTTCCGCCGGTTTTTCTGTGTACCTGAAAGATGCCTCTTCGCTGAAAGATGCCTCTTCGCTATTATCCAAGGTGACCCTCCCCAGTGTGCAGCTTCCCAGCTTCCCCTCCGCCCAGGAGCACGTTCTCCCACCGGTTTTTCTGTGTACCTGGAAGATGCCTCTTCGCTATTATCCAAGGTGACCTTCCCCAGTGCGCAGCTTCCCGGCTTCCCCTCCACCCAGGAGAACAGATGTGGTGGATACTTTTAAATTTATGCTTTATTGTTAAGTGCCATCCAGTTGGAATCAATTCATAGCTGATCTGCCAGTGGGTTTTCAGAGGCTGTAAATGTTTCAGGAGAAGATGCCTATTTTTCTCCAGCTGAGTAGCTGGTGCATTTGAACTACTTGTTTTTGGATTGGCAAAGATCTCCTTACCATTAGGCCATTAGAGATCTTATTTATCCTTTAAGTATGGGAAACGTCATGCCATTTTACAGATCAAAACTTTTACCGACGCGAATTTCAAAGAGTTTAATTTACTGACGTACAAGGGCCAGTGACAATTGCCACAGTCATCCATAAGCTCCTTGTTCTTGTTTCTTAGTTCCATGTCTGGAACCAGAGGCACCACAACCTTAGGGGAATTTCACGGACAACCAGCTTTAAAGAACACGGGCGGGCAATCCATTGTTGCATTCTCCCCACTTCCATTCCTGTGAATCTAGGTGATTGCTACGTTTGAGCATACTTCAACCTCAAGTCTTGGGAGTAGGGTCTGATATACAACAATGGAGAAACGGACTGGGCTTGCACCTTCAGTAGTGCTTACCTGGCACACACAGATGTGTGGATGATCAGGGAAGGGTTGTTGACTTGAGGAGCATGGAGTTGTGAGGACCCCTGGACTGTGGGGGTTAGGGCTGAGTGAAGAGATCAACAATTCAAGAACTCTGTGAGCCCAGTGTGGGCTTCTGATCTTGCAGTTCATAGCTATTTGAACCTAGCCACAGGTGGCTGGGATGAGAACTCAACCAGGTGAAGACAAGTGAGCTTGGATCAATTATTGCAACCTGATGGCTTGCTCTGGATTGGACTTTGCTTATGGATGCAGAGCTTCAAAACTTCTGATTTGAACAGAGGATTCTTCATCAAAAGGCATATGCTTGTTCCCTCGCAGTACTGGTTTGATAGGTATGGGCAAATAAAAAAATTGGCTATCTTAAAGATGGATATTAATGCACAAGGCATGAAGTAGCTGGCTTACATGCTTTCACGAATGTAGTTATTAGAAAGGTGATTGTAAGGGGGGAAAGGCCCCACAATATACATGAACAAAATATAATATAAATGAAAGATCATGTAAAATACAATGTACATGCATGAAACACAATGCATATGGGTGATAAAAATATTCTTGTTGTTAAGTGCCATCGAGTCGTAGGCGACTCATAGCGACCCTATGAACGAAAGTCCTCTACACTTGCGTGACTTTCATCCTTTCTCCAGGTTCATAGGATTTCCGGAGGCAAGCTATTTACGGAAGTGGATGCCACTCCTGCTTCCAAGCTTGTTTGAACCCCAGAGCACCACCAAACACTGTCCACCATGGGTAACCGTTATCACATTTGACACGTCAGTGTCACAGTGTTCAGCTTCACAGTGACCACAAGTTACCTCTGTCCAGCAAGTGGACACACCAGAGCTATACGACCTAGAAGACTGAACAAAAACAATGAAAAACAGGCCGATCCCAAGTTGGGGCACAGAGAAAGCCACAAGCACTCAGAGCCTTCCATACCTCCCTCTCCCCAAGAAGCCAGAGGCCGCGTGCAGCTGACACTAAGTTTCCCAAGACACTAGGCTTGGGGGCTTCAGTGGAGAACTGCTAGCCCCCTGTTTTTCACTCTCTCTGTTCTATATCATTCCTGGTAGTCTGTCTCATTATTAATAATTATAAAAATACTTTATCCTCAGACTGCAACATTTTCCTATTAATATAATAATATGGGACTTTCTATCCTTATATCAAAGATCAGCTTTTTGATGAATACTGTTTTTGTTGTGTGATATTGAGTCAGAACTGACTCGTAGTTGACCCTCCAGTGAATTTTCAGAGAAAATAAATCACATGGGAGGAGATTGCCCATCCTTCTCCCTTGAAGTAATTAATAGGTTTGAGCTGTGCGTTTTTTGGCTGGCAGCACAACTTTTCATTCATTAGAGTACTAGAGCTCCCCTTCCAATGAATAAGAAGGAAGATTTTAAACTATTTAAACTGTTTTAAACTATAACTGAGTTACTTCTAGATTTCCACTGAATCAAAGACTTTATTTTTCCATATTCTTGCCTTCCAAGTACTGAGTGAAATTATTTTCCCTTGCAATGATTCAGATGGGAAAAATCAGCATTCAGCTAATTCAGGCATCACAAGACTCAAGAACACACCCTAAATGAACAGCCTGGACACCTTCAGGTGTTTTCCCTAATTGAGCAGCCTAAACACCTCCAGGTGTTCTCTCTTAACAACCCTTATCTGTGCTAAGGGCTTTCAGTTACCATGTGAGAGAACCCAACATGCATCTCTGGAGAGCTGCCATCTTGAAAGTCCATGTTTTGCAATGACCAATTGCCTCACCTAAAGGTGACTGTCTTTAAAAGCCTCCCATACTTCTGAAGTTTGCTAAATCATACATGTTGTTGTTATGTTGGGTTCCATTGACTTGAATACGACTCATAGCAACTCCATGTTGAATCCTGTGTCATCCTCAGCATTTCTAACTACTCTTCCTCATTTCATGAATCCATTGGTCTAGTCACTGTGTCAATCCAGTTGGCTGAAGGGCTGAAGGTCTTTTTCTCTTTTACCAACCCTCCATCTTTCTAAGCATGATTTCTCTTTCCAAGGACTAAAGTCTCCTAACAACATGCTCAAAGTATACACGATGAAACTTTATCATCTTTGCCTTCAAGGAGCACTCTGGCTGTACTTTCTCCAAGACATATCTGTTGGTCCTTTTGATAGTCCATGGGATATTCAGTATGTTTCTCTAGCACCATAACTCAAAGACATCAGTTCTTTTTCTACCTCTTTATTTAATGTCCTGTTCTCACATACATAGCAACTGATTGAAACGACGGGGCCTGAATCAAGCACATCTTAGTTTTCAAACTACCATCATAGCTCCTCAGTGATTTAGAGAGGCCCCTGTGACAGCAGACTTTTCCAATGCAATATGTCTCTTGGTTTCCTGACTGCTGGTACCAACAGTGTTGATTGTGGGTCCATGTAAGATGAAATCATTGCTGATTTCAGTCTTTTCTCCACCTATCATGATGTGCCTATTGTTCTGGTGATGAGAATTGCTGAATAATACATGCACTCGACCATATCAATCATCTGCACATGTTCTCCACAAGACCCAGCACAAACTTCCATTAGTGTTGAAAGAAAAACTGCACATATGCTAATTATCCCGATCCCTTCCACATGGACCAATCTCAGATGACCTCCTCTTCCTTTTATGAATAAACATGAAGAGATTTTCCTTTTGATAGGCTAACTCTTAAAATTCTACCCCTCATCATAATTTCCTCTCTATGCCTCCAGAACCTTTAAAAAAATCACTTCTTCTTTTATCTATGCATCATAGGCCAGCAATGCTTTTTCCTTCCATGCATCCTTTTGCAAATTGAATTTGTTTTCCTAATGAATTTCTCTTTTTGCTTGCACAGAAAAGCATGGAATTTTGTTATGCTGTTCTTAATAGAAGGAAGAATTCAAATTTAGCAAGTGCACTGGAGACATTTTCTTGGTAACCACATTTAGGGAGTAGTCTATTAGCATTCTAGAACCTTCCAAGTTTGAGGTAGGGAACTAGGGCTTATCCTCGGTTTTGTTGTACTTCTTCCCCCTCCCCCATTCCTGGTTTTAAGCCCTTCAAGCCTCTTCTGACATCCTGCTATTTGCTTCAAAGCCATAAATGGCTAACACCTTAAGTTTGCTGATCTTAGCATATGATAAAATTCCTAGTTTCCAAGGAAACTAAGGCCCAGAACAAACCAGCCCAGGCCAAACTGGCTTCCAAAGAGTTCATAGAAACTCTCTTTAGAACCAAGAATTAACCATTTCTGCAAAGTTATGTGCTGAATTGAGATTAAAACTGATAGACATGACTCACTAGGGTACAGCCAATTTCCATAATCCCTCCCCTTGACTTTACCTAACCCTATAAATAAACATCAGAGCAGAGAAGAAAGCAAACAGAAACCTAACATTCCTATATTTGTTATAGAGGGATAATGAAAAGAGAACTCCTTATCAGGCTAGAGCCCTTAATCTTTTAGCACTGTTGTTATATGTTGTTTAACTATGATTCATTGCAACCCTATAAACAACACCTCTGAACTCTGTCCTAGTTTGAGTCAACCTCACCATCTCTTACACATCTGACCCCATTATTACAGTCCCTGGGTCAAGTCATCTTGCCAATGGTCTTCCTCTCTTGACCTTCTACCCTTCTATGTCTAATGTCCTTCTCCAAGGACTGGTCCCTCCTGAGTACAGGCCAGGAGAATGTGAGACTTAACAGAATTTCACTATCCTTACTTTCAAGGAGCACCTTCTCCAGGACAGACCTATTTGACAGTCTATGATATGTTCAATACTCTTCTCCAACACTAAAACTCAGGTGTCAGTTCTTCTTCTGTCATCCCTAGTTAGTTTTGAGGAAGACGTCCTTTCAGTTTATGTACTTGAACTGGTGGTGCACTTTGGCCCTACACCCTGCAGTCTATTGCTGGGCATTATTTCTCCTTTCCATTAACATAATAATAAAAAAGTGAAGAACAAAGCAATTTTTAAAATCCCAAAACATAATAATAGAACCTGCTGACCCTTGTATCAAAGATGACCTTTTTAACGACTAGGAAAGAAAACTTTATTTTATTCTAGACTTTAACTGGATTACTGATTCTGAGTCAGAAGCCTTTTCATTTTCTCATTTGCTTTCAATCTTACATGACTGCTGAACCAGTCTTTCCCCCTAGAGAGATAGCTCAGACCAAGAAGGCCAGCATTTAGAAAATGCAGGCATCCCAAGGCCCAGTAGTCAGGGCACCTATTTGGTGTTCCCTCTTGTTGTTAGCTGTCATTGAGTCAAGCACAACTGATAGTGACCCTATGCACAACACAGCTAGACCCTGTTCTATCTTGTGCCATCTTCATCATCTTTGACACACTTGAGCCCATTGCGTCATTGTGTTAATCAACATGGTTGACGGTCTTACTCTCTTTTACTGACCCTCCACCTTCCCAAGCATGATGTCTCTTTCCAAGCCTTTCCTAGGAACATGCCAAAGTATAAGAGATGAAACTTCACCATCCTTCCCCCTAAGCAGCACTGTGGGTGTGCTTTCCCAAGACATATCTGTTTTGCTTTTTTTTTGGCAATACATGGAATATTCATTACTCTTTTCCAACACCACAACTCAAAGGCATCAATTTTTCTTCTGCTATCCTTATTCATTGAACAGCTTTCAGATTCATAACAAGTGACTGAAAAGACCATAGCCTGAATCAAGCACACCTTTGTCTTCAAACTCACATCATTGCTCTTCAGTAAATTGGAGAGGTCCTTGACAGGAGATTTGCAAAATGTTTCCTGCTCTCCTGACTGCTAGTACCAAGGGTATTGATTGTGCATCCAAGTAAGATGAAAATGTTGATAGTTGCAATCTATTCTCCATCTACTATGATGTCGCCTATTGGTCCAGTGGTAAAGATTTTTGCTTTCTTGATGTTGAGATGCAATCCATATTGAAGGTTTTAGGCTTTGATCCTTTGCAATGTTTCAAGTCTTCCTCATTTTCAGCAAGCAAAGTTGTACCATCAGCATAATATAGGTTGTTGAGGAGTCTTCCTCCAATCCTGATGCTACATTATTCTCATAAAATCCAGGCTCTGGAATGATCTGTTCTGTATATAGATTGAAAAGGTATGGAGAATGGATATATCCCTGACACACTCCTTTCTTAATTTTCAACCATGCTGTGTTTCCTTGTACCACAGTCTCTTCTAAACTCTGCTTGTGTTTCTGGCAGTTCTCTGTTGATATACTCTTCCAGTGGCTTTTGGATAATCTTCACCAAGATTTTGTTTGCATGTGATATTGTTCGATAATTTCCACTCTATGTTGAGTCACTCTTCTTGGGAATGGAATGAATGTGGATTTCTTCCAGTCAATTGGCCATTTAGCTATCCTCCTGATTTCTTGGCACAGCCTGGTGTGAGCACATCCAGGGCTGCATCTGTTTGTTAAAATACATCAATTGATATTGGATCAGTTCTCAGGGTCATTTTTCCCACCCCACCCTCCCCACCCCCAATCCTTCAGCATAGCTTCAGCTTACTCCTTTATTACTACTGGTTCTTAATCATATACTACTACCTGGAATGGTCCTGTGTTAGTTGGTTATTTTTTGTTCAGTGACTGTGAATTCCTTCTATCTTCTTTTGATGTTTCCTGAATCATTCAATATTCTGCCAATAACATCTTTAAACATTGCAGCTCAAGACTTCAATTTGTTCTTCCATATCCTCAGCTTGAGAAATGCTGAATAAGTTCTTCTCTTTTGATTTTACTGATTTCAGCTCTTTGCACATTTAAAGTACTTTGCTTTGTCTTCCTGAGCTGCACTTTGAAATATTCTGTTCCACTCTTTACCTTCCTTATTTGTTTCCTTTGTTTTCACTTCTCAGCATTCTAGTTCAATGTTCAAAGAGTCTCTTTTGACATCCATCTCAGCCTTTTCTTCCTCCTCTGTCTTTATTACGATGTTTTTCATTCTTCGTGGGTGATATTCTTGATATCCTCCCATAACTTATCTGATCTTTGTTCATTAGTATTCAAGGCCTCAAACCTGTTCTTGAGATGACCTTGAAGTTCAGGTGGGATAGACTCAAGGCCATGCCTAGCTTGGTTTTCACAGCTGATATTGAGCTGTTCCAATAATTATTTCCACTGATGTAATCAATCTGAATCCAGTGTAACCCTGGTGAAGTCCCTGTGTATAGTTGTCATTTGTGGGGGTTTCAAAATTTTATATTTAAAAAAATATAAGAGGTATTTGCAGTGAATAAATAACTCCAGTGATTCAATTTCACCAGCTGCTCGGAAGGAGAAAGATAACGCTGAGAGTGTTAGAAGTTATTACACTCAGAGACTTCTCCAAATTATTGAGGAGGACTTCTCCAAAATATTGAACAATGATGGCAGTTTGAGGACCAAGGTGCATCCAATTCAGGCCATGGTCTTTTCAGTCACTTACTAGGCATCTGAGATCTGGACAATGAATAAGGATGACAGAAGAAGATTTGATGCCTTTGAGCTGTGGTATTAGAGAAGAGTGCTGAATATTTCATGGACTACTAAAAGAAATTTTATTGAGAAAATGTAGCCAGAGTGCTCCTTGGAGGAAAAGATGATAAAGCTTCAACTCACATACTTTGGGCATGTTTGTAGGAGGGGCTCTTCCTTGCAGAGGGACATCGTACTTGGAAAGAGAGGAAGATCTTAAACTAGAGGAGTTGACTGTTGCAATGGGCAGAAAGTATGCGGTTGGCATAGGATTGGATAGGGTTCAGATCTGTTGCTTACAGGGTCACTGTGGACCACACTAGACAGCACCTAACAAAAACAAACTTAAGTATTAAGGGTGTATTAAGTAAAAAAAGCTAAAAGGAAAAGTGTGTTTACATGAAAGAGATCTCGCAAAACAAAAGGTGATCAGACCTCAGCTTTGAGAGATTCTTATTGATCACACCTTGACTTTGAGAGACTGATGAGTTACACCCAACTTTGATAGTATCTGATAGGTCCCTGTTTGGACTGATGCCGGGAATACTATTCAATCTGCACGTTGAGAAAATAATTTGAGAAACTGATAGAAAATGAAGAATGTAGTATCAGGATTTGAGGAATACTCATCAACAGCCTATACTATGCAGGTGACACAACCTTGCTTGTTGAAAGTGAAGAGAACTTGAAAGACTTTCTGTAGAAGATCAAGAACTACAACTTTAAATGTGAATTATATTTCAACATCAAGAAGACATAAATCCTCACCACTGGAAAGCAAAAAAACAATGCACACCTGAAATGTGATTTTGTTTTTGTAGCTCTAGATTAACATAGGCATAAGTTCTCACTTCTCATAGAGCCCAGCCTCCCGGATAATCTGTTCTGCATACAGGTTGAAAAGGTATGGAGATAGGACACATCCCTGGCGTACGCCCTTCCCAATTTTGAATAATACAGTGTTCCCTTGCTCTGTTCTGACGACTGCCTCCTGGTCCAAGTATAGGTTTCGCATTAGAACGAATCAAGTGTTCTGGGATTCCCATTCTTCTCAGAGTCAGCCACAGTTTGTTATGATCCACACAGTCAAATGCCTTTACATAGTCAATGAAACACAGATAGACATTTCTCTGGTATTCTCTGCTTTCAGCTAAGATCCATCTAACATCAGCTATAATATCCCTAGTACCA
>NW_006399811.1:14193851-14195431 GCF_000299155.1 Elephantulus edwardii | reverse complement strand
AACTCGAGGTTTGAATTTGTTCTTCAGTTCCTTGAGCTTAAGAAATGCTGAGCGAGTTCGGCCCTTTTGATTTTCTGACTCCAACTCAGGAGAAATGTGGGGTCAAGATTGGTGGAAGATCTATCAACAATCTGCGTTATGTAGATGACACAGCCCTGCTTGCTGAAACTGAGGGGGACCTGAAGCACTTGCTGCAGAGTGTCAAGGACTGCAGCCTCTAATATGGATTGAGGCTCAATGTCAAGAAGACAAAGATTCTTACCACTGGGCCAATTGGCAGCATCAGGATGGATGGTGAAGGGATTGAGATTGTTCAAAGCTTCAGTTTGCTTGCCTCCACAGTCAACACTCTCGGCACCAGCAGCCAGGAAATTAGAAGAGGTATTCCCATGGGAAAGTCTGCTGTTAGGGACCTCTCCAAAGTACTGAAGAGCAATGGTGTCTCTTTTGAGACTAAGGTGCGCCTGATACAGGTCATGATCTTTGCTATCACTTGTTATGCATCAGAGAGTTGGACAATGACTAAGGAGGATAGAAGGAGAATCGATGCCTTTGAGCTGTGGTTCTGGAGAAGAGTATTGAGGGTACCATGGACTGCTAGGAAAACAAACATATTCATCCTGGAAAGGGTCAAACCAGGTTGCTTCTTAGAGGCAAGGATTCTAAGGCTCCGTCTGACATACTTTGGACATGTTGCAAGGAGGGACTGGTCCTTGGAGAGGGACATCATGCTTGGTAGGGTGGCAGGACAGCGCAGGAGGGGAAGGCCCACTATGAGGTGGATTGATTCAGTGGTTGGGTTAATCGAGATGGGTGTGTCGGAGACGTTGCAATTGGCACAGGACAGATCAGAGCTTAGGCCTGTTGTACATAGGGTCACTATGAGTCGCAAGCGACTCGGCGGCACATATCAACAACAACAAGTTATCACTAAACAAATGACAATATTGTCAATACGAAGTGAAATATTTTGGGCATCGGTTACAAGATAGAAGTTAGCATCTTCTTCCTTTTCATTTAATTTTTTTTTTGAGGGGGAAGGGGTAGATGAAAACCTGAACAGAAACAAATAATACCATTCCTAACTCTCCAAAAATCAACTTGGAAAATTTTTTATTACTTGTGTCCACAATGGACTTTCGCTTTTGCATAGTGGGAAAAACCATTTACAACAAAACTGCATGAGAATTTCCCAGACAATTTGGTCTGGGTCCTAGAATCTAAGACCACACAGGTATTGCTACTAGAATTCTAGCTCGAAGATTACATCTGGATTAAAACCGAAAAAAGCTTGTTTTCAGTTCTTCTACATGACCTGGCACTGGGAATGCTTCAGTGAGTCTGAATTGAGCACATAGTTACCATTCTTGTTGAAAAGGCCCAGAATCTAATTTTAGGACTTTTAAAACTTCAGTGTCTACTGATTATTATAGGGAGCATAGTCTGAGACGTGCGGCGTTAGGATTGGTGGAAGATCTATCAACAATCTGCGTTATGGAGATGACACAACCCTGCTTGCTGAAACTGAGGAGGACCTCATGCACTTACTGCAGAGGGTCAAGGACTGCAGCCTTCAGTAT
>NW_006399811.1:14125348-14187927 GCF_000299155.1 Elephantulus edwardii | reverse complement strand
AAAACAAAACAAAAAAAAACACCAGACACGTAAGACAAGGAAGCTATACTGGGCACATACACTGCTGGGCAATTTCTTTCTTATTTAAGGAGAGCTTTGGAATTCAGTTAAGGAGCCCTGGTGGCACAGCATGTTATGTCTTGGGCTGCTAACTGAAAGGTGGGAGGTTTGAAACTACTAGCTATTTGATGGGAGAAGGATGAGGCTGTCAACTCCATGAAGGTTCACAGCCTTGGAAACATAGTGGAAGGTGGCCATGAGTTGTTAATACTAGAGGGAGAGTGTGTGTGGGGGGCGTCTTTTTGTCTTTAAATTAGGTTAAGAAGCACTGGTGGTGTAGTATGTTAAGTGTTGGGCTGCTGATAGAAAGGTCAGTGGTTCAAATCCACTATCCACTATATGACTATCAGTGAGGAAATAAAAAGGAAGATTCCCCCATAAGGATTTAGAGTCTTAGAAAAAGGATGCAGGATCATGAAGAGTCAGAATTGACTTTATGGCTCTTGGTTTGGCTTTGGTTTGAATTAGACCAAATTGAGCAGACGAGTTCCTACTGGCTAGTTTATATTCCCATTTCCAGGTGACTGATGTGGGTTTTGGCTCCTAGGAAGGCCAAGAATAAAAACCTGATGGTGTTATGTGCCCTTGTCGTGTGAGTTGGAATCAACTAACATTTGACTCTCTGGTGGATTTTTAGAGGTTGTAAATCACACGGGAGGAAACTGCCCACATTTCTCCTTCAGAGCAGTTGGTAGACTTGATTACTGTGCTTTTGAGTTGGCAGCTTAAGTTCTTACCAGGGTTTTACCAGGGTTTCCTGACTAGAAATTGAGGTTTAAGTTTATGGGTGTGGGGCTTAGCCAGATGTTTTATTATAGTCTGGTGATAGGTGTGGGGAAATGAATAAGAAGTATTTGAAATAGGTATTCTTGAAATTTCTCCTTTATCATTTTGAAAAATCAACTTTTCATTATTGGGTTAGTATATGAGCTATCCTGTGGAAGAACAGGGAGGAAATCTTTAGAGATTTCTAGTAATCTGTAAAGATTTTTCTTACATTTTCCTAGCTCAATACTTACAAAGTAGCTCCCAACTAGTTTCTCTCTCTCTGGGAGGTCACAGTAGCTCAGAATACACAGACTTTGTGGATTCACCAGGCACAGGAAGAGACTGCCCTCTTTTCTCTTGAATTGCTGCTGCTGGATTCAAACTACCAGAGAAATGTGGCCTTTGGTTAGCAGTGCAACTCCCCACAGACTATGTACCAGAGCACCCTCCTTCCTTTGCTAGCAAATTATTATTTTGCCCTAAAACAGTTAAGACCAAGAAGGTCAGCTATAAGTTATCATAGTCTTTGGGGTAGCAGCCTATCTCTTTACAGATGAAGCCATCAGAGCTCTCTTCATTCCACATATGTTATTATATATTGTTGAGCTGGAACTGACTTATAGCTCATCCTCTGCAGTAAATGACACAAGAGATTGCTCGTCTTTCTCCTGTGGAGCAGCCGGTGGATCTGAACTGTGAATCTTTGTGTGGCATACCACTAAGCCTCCAGAGCGCCTTTCATGCTACTTAAGTAACTTGAAATTCAGCTAATATAGGAAGCTCCAGGTATTTCTTTCTAATAACGTTAAACTTTACCAGTAATTCCTGTTTGAAGTTATCTGAAAGAGATTTCGCGTGTCATATACAAGCAGACCTTCCAGAAAAAGCATGTATGAAGAGGAAATCCTACAGCGTATGTGCCATAATGACATCTCAAGATGTCAGCAATGTGTGCTTCCTAATTTATACAATACTTCCTTTTCTAAGATAACTCAACTTATCCCTCCCTTCAAGAAACCCCCAAATTCAGTCATTACCATTGAGTCAGAATCAACGCATAGTTGGTTTTTAGCAGGTTTTCTGAGATTATAAATTACATAGAAAGAGATTGCTCATCTTTATCCTATTGAACAGTTGCCTGGTGGATTTGAACAGCTTGTTTTTGGATTGGCAGCACAACTCCTAAATTGCTAAGCCACCAGAACTCTTAGATGCTGTCGCATCGACTGACTGATACATATGAACAACCAATATGTACCTTGCCCTGCCCTGTGCCATTCTCTTAATCTCAGGCACATTGTTAGAGTCACTGTGTCAATCCATCTTGTTGAGAGTCTTTCTCTCTTTTGCTGACCCTCCATGTTCCCAAGCATGATGTCTTTTTCAAAAGACTCGCCCTAGGTAACAACATGCCCAAAGTTTGTCTCTAAGGAATACCTTGGTTGCACCCTCTCCAAGACACATTAGTTTGTTCTTTTGAGAGTCCATGGGATATGTAGTATTCTTCTATAACACCACAACTCAAAGGTATGTATTATTCTTTTAGTATCCTTATTCATTGTCCAACTTTCAGATGCATAGTAAGTAATTGAAAAGACCATGGATTGGGTGCACCTTAGTCTTTAAACTATCATCATTGCTCCTTAGAAGTCTAGAGAGGTCCTTGACAACAGATTTTCTCAATGTACACACATCTTCTGATATCTTGACTGCTAGTACCAAGGGTGTTGATTGTGGATCTAAGTAAGACGAAATCAATGACAACTTCAATCCTTTCTCCATGTATCATAATGTCTATTGACCTGGTGGTCAGGACTTTGGTCTTCTTCATGTCAAGATGTAATCCATGTTGAAGACTGAAGTCCTTAATCTTCTGCAACAAGCATTTCAAGTTCTTCTCACTTTCAGCAAGTAAGGTTGTGTCATCTGCATAACACAGGCTGTTAATGAGTTTTCCTCTGATTCTGATGCCACATTCCTCTTAAAAGACTCCAGCTTTACACATTATTTGCTCAGCATACAGATCTAACGTTGTTGTTGTTGTTAGGAGCCATCAAGTTGAGTATTACTTATAGGGACCCTATGGACAACAGATCTGAACTCTGTCCTATCCTGTGCCATCCTCACACTTCCCTACACACTAGAGGCTATTGCTGCAGTCACTGTGTCAATACATTTGATTTAGGGTCTTCTTCTCCTTCACTGTCCCTCCACCTTTGCCAGCATGATGTCTCTCTGCAAGGAATAGCCTCTCTTAGCAATATGCCTCAAGTTTTTCTATTTGATTAACAGATTGAATAGGTATGGAGAAAAGATTCATCCCTGGTGCACATCCTTTAAGATTTTAAAACATGCAGTGTTCCCTTGCTCATCTAAGTATAAATTTCCCATAAGCACAATTAAGTGTTCTGGGATTCCCATTCTTCTCAGTGTTAACCATAGTTTTTTATGATCCACATGATCAAATGCCTTTGCATAGTCAGTAAAACACAATACACATTCTTCTGGTATTCTCTGCTTTCAGCCAGGGTCCCTGTGACATTATCAGTGATATCCCTGGTGTCATAGCCTCTTGTAAACGCACTTGAAATTAGGACAGTTCCTTGTTAATGGACTGTTCTAGTAGTTTGTGGCTGATCTTCAGAAATATTTTTCTTACATGTGATATTAATGATATATTTGACAATTTCCATATTCTATTGGGCCCTCTTTCTTGGGAATAGGAATAAATATGGGTCTCTTTGAGTCAGTCAGACAAGCAACTGTCTTCCAAATTTCCTGGCACAGATAGCATCTATTAATCGAAACATGTCTGTTGATATCTAGCCAATTCTTGGAACCTATTTTTTGTCAATGCCTTTAATACAGCTTGAACCTCTTCCTTTATTACTATTGTTGTTGTTGTGTGCCATCAAGTCAGAACTGACCCATAGCAGACCCTTCAGCAAGTTTTCAGAAGTAGTAAATCACGCAGGAGGAGATTACCCATCCAACTCCTAAGGAGTAGCTGGTGGATTTGAACTGTGTACCTTTTATTACCAGTATTGTTGTTAAGTGCCACTGAGTTGAGCACTACTTCTAGTGGCCCCATGAGCAATAGATCTGACCTCTGCCCTATCCTGCACCGTCCTCATCATCCCCAACACATTAGAGTCCGTTGCTACAGACACTACATCAATCCATCTCATTGAGGGTCTTCCCTCTCTTTCACTAATTTTTCTAAGCATGATGTCCTTTTCTAAGGATTTGGCTCTTTTAATGACGTGTCCAATATATGTGAGATGAAGCTTTGTCGGTTTTGCCTTCAAAGAATACTCTGGTTGTGTTTTTTACCAAGACATAACTTTTTTTGGCAGTCCCTGAGATATTCAGTGCTCTTCTCTAATACAACAACCCAAATATATAGGATTTTCTTCTGTCATCCTTATTCATTGTCCAGCTCTCAGAGGTATAGCAGGTGATTGGAAAGACGATGGCCTGAATCAGGTGTATCTTAGTCTTCAGACTGACATGCTCTTCAGGACTTTGGAGAGATGCCTGACAGTAGACTTTCCCAATGGTATATGTCTCCCAATGTCCTGACCATTGGTACCAAGGATGTTGACTGTAGATCCAAGCAAGAGGAAATAATTGACAATTTCAAGAATTTGTTTCCATCTATCATGATGTTTCCTATTAGTCCATTGGTGAGGGTTTGGGTGGTTTTTAAAAAAAATATTGAAATATAATGCACATTGAAGGCTGCAGTATTTAATACTCTGAAGCAAGCACTTCAGATCCTTTTCACTTTCAGTAAGCAAGGTTGTGCCATCTGGAAAATGCAGGTTGTTGATAAGTCTTCCTCCAATCCTGATGCCACATTCTTTATAAGGTCTACCTTCTTAGATAATTTGATCAGCATACAGATTGAATAAATATGAAGAGAGAACACAGCCTTGACCATTCTTGGTTTTAAAACATGCTGTGTTCCCTTGTTCTATTCAGACAACAACTTCTTGGTCTAAGTATAGATTTTGTATAAGCACGATTAAGTGTTCTGGAATTCACATTACTTTCAAGATTAACCGTAGTTTGTTATGATCCACACAGTGCATGCTTTTACATATCCAACAAAATACAAGTGGATATTCTTCTGATATTCTCTGGTTTCAGCCAAGATTCATCTGACATCAGCAATAATATCCATTGTTGTTTTGTGTCATTGAGTCACCTGCAACTCAGGAACCCTGTGTACAACAGCTCTGAAGTCGCCCTGTCCTGAACCAGTCTCACCGACTCTGACACACTTTCCCCTGTTGACCCAGTTATTGTATCAATCCATCTCATCCAGGGTCTTCCTCTCCTGAGCTGTTCCTTCACTCTTGTGAGCATTATGCCCTTCTCCAAGGATCGGGTTATTCATATAATGACTAAGATCGTATTCAACCACTAGGTGGCAGACTATCTGCAAAAATGGCTTGCTTTCTTAGTGCATCCAATAGTTTCAATAATTTTAAAATGTCAGAAAAATGTTTCCCCGCATTCATTTCCCCAATTTCCTTTCAAAGTCTATGCAGTTTACATCTTCAATTTTACACATTCTTCGTTAATATATTTTAACTTTTTTAAAAAAAGATATAAAAAAATATAGACACCAAAAAAGCTGTATCTGTCCATCAAAGCACTGGCATTTTAGGTTTTGAGGAAATGATGGATGTCAGAAGGATATATCCAGTGGCTTTTTAATATGGAGTCAATATGTAAGGAAACTCTTGTGGCCTAGTGGTTAAGATGTTACCTTGCCAATCTAAAGGTTTGTGATTTACAACCTCTGAAAACTCACTGGAGGGTCAGCTATGAGTCCTTTCTGACTTGATGGCACGTAACAATAACAAAAATAAGTAAATAATTTTTTTTTGTTGCTAGCTGCCATCGAGTCACGTATAAATCATAGCGACCCTAAGAAAAAAGATCTAAACCCTGGTCTATCCTACGCCATCCTTACACTTCCTGACACATTGTTACTGCCCATTGTGGCAGTAACCACGTCAATCCACCTGGCTGAGGGTCTACCTCGCCTTTGATGACCCTCCACCATTCCCAGCATCATGTCTCTCTACAAGGAATAGCCCCTCCCAGCATCACGCCCAAAGTAAGTGAGGTGAAGCCTCATCATTCTTTCCTCCAAAGAGCACTCTGGCTGCACTTTCTCTAAGACATACCTGTTTGTTCTCCTGGCCATCCATGAGATGTTCAGTGTTCTTCTTCAACACCACAGCTCAAAAGCATCAATTCTTCTGTCTTCCTTATTCATTGTCCAGCTCTTAGATTCATAGCAAGTAATCAGAAAGACTATGGCCTGAATCTGATGCACCTATTCCTCAAATTGATATCATTACTCCTGAATAATTTGGGACAGTTCCTAACTTCAGATTTTCCCAGTGCAATGCACCTCTTTATTTCCTGACTGCTGGTACCAAGGATCTTAATGTGGATCCAAGCAAGATGAAGCTTTTGACAGTTTCAATCTCCTCTCCATCCATCTTGAAGCTGCCTATGCAATGGAAAGGATCTTTGTTTTCTTGACATTGAGATGCCATCTATACTGAAAACTGCATTCCTTGATCTTCTGCAATAAGTGCTTCAAGTCCTCCTTACTTTCAGCAAGCAAGGTTGTGTCATCTGCATAACACAGTTTATTGAGGTTACTTGTTGGGCCTTTGTATTTAAAAGTCATTTGGGCCTTAGTGCCTGTGGTTGGAGGGCCTGCTGTTAATTGTGGTGGGAAAACATGGTTCTAATTAGTACAGCACTTGTTTGTCATTTTGTTGTACTGAGATACCTTGGGGTTGCAGTGATACTGAAATTTGTGCCACTGGTGTGTTAAATACCATAAAGGTTACTCATAGTGGAGAGGTTTTGGTGGAGCTCCTTGATTAAGACAGAATAGAAAATTGGATGGGCCATCTACTTCTTAAATAACAGGCATTTGAAAACCCTATTAATACTAAAAATATGTTATCGTTTATAAATATTTTCTCTTTTGTGGATGAAATTGTGTCAGCATTTGAGATGATGATGAACTAATTAGGAGAAATATATTTAATCAGAACTTCCACTTTTGGATTTCTTTTGAATGAAGGGAAAAGCTCTCTGGAAAGAATTTCAGAGAGATAGATGAAATTTAATTTGTTCCACACAAGCCTGGTTTGATTCTAGGAAATGGTTAAATTTATATGTTAATAGTCTGGGCTCTCTTGGAAGAAAGATGAACAATCTACTCCCACGAGATTTATTGCTTCAAAACACCCACTAAAGGGACAACTATGAGTGGGTTCTAACTTGATGACAATGAGTTTGAGTCTGGACTCTGAATGGCATGGGTCCCTTTTGTCAGCTAGTAGTCTCTGGAAGGAGACTTGGGGGCATGTTATTGATCCTGTCATTCTTCATCTTCAGTCTATGGTATGAATCACTGGGCTGCTAACCAGAAGATTGGTGGTTCTAGTTTACTCAGTGCCTCAGAAGAAAAGCCTGGTGATCTATCCGAAAAATCAACCATTGCAAACCCTGTGGAGTAAAGTTCTACTCTGATTCACATAGGCTATCATGAGTCAGAGTCTACTTGAAGGCAACTTACAGTGGTTGGCAGTGGTGATATTATTCTTACCTTCTACTGCTTTATTAGGCACTGTGTGCCTAGACTAGCACATTCAGATTTCAGCTTGATATGTTGACTGTGTGGGGACTTGGCAGTGTAGTGATAGAGTGTTGGGTTGCTGATTGAAAGATCGGCAGTTTGAATCCACGGAGTTCTGGTGGTCTAGGGGCAAGAAGCTGTGCTGCAATCCAGAAGGCATATGGTTTGAATCCACCAGCTGCTTCATGGGAGAAGGATGGGGAATCTCCTCCCATGCAATCATTGTCTCTGAAAACCCGACGGAGGGTCAGCTATGGATCGGTTCTGACTCTATGGTACACAACAACAATAACAACAAGTGACTGTTGTAGAAAGAGGAAGAAGTATACTCTGTCAAGATATGTTGTTGTGTGCCATCAAGTTACAACTGACTGGTAACTGACCCTCCAGCAGGTTTTCAGAGGCGGGAAATCGCATGCAAGGATATTGTCCAATCCTTTCCTGCGGAGCACCTTGAGATTCAAGCCATGTGCTTTTGGATCAGCAATGCAGCTCCTAACTATGATGCCCCCTTGTTAATGTACACAGCCTCAGAAACCCTGGGAGGCAGTTCTGTTCCACCCCATAAAATTACTATGAGTTGGGATCAACTTGATGGAAATGGGTATGACTTTTCATTTTTGGTTTGTTTAAGTTGATTCTATTGCCCCTACTGGCTAGGTTTTTCTTTGGCTTACAGGAAATCTTCATAAACTCTGCCTTTTATTTTTGTGTTTCATTTCTCAGGCTACACATCTCAGCTATGTTATTGTTGTTACGTGCCATCGAGTCGTTTGCGACTCATAGAGACCCTATGCACAGTAGCTCTGAACGCTGCTCTATCTTGAGCCATTCTGTCTCTGACACACCTATCCCCATTATTCCAGTCACTGAGTAAGTCCATCTCATCCAAGGTCTTCCTCCTTTCCACTGCCCTTCTACCCTTCCAAGCACGATGTCCCTCTCCAAAGACTGGTCTTTGGGTAGGCAGAACAACTCCTTACTAGACCACCACAGCTCCCTCCAGTAAAGATTACAGCTTAGAAAATCAGATGGGATAATATGGGCCATTAGAGTTGATAATTGACTCAACAGCACCTAATCAGAGACACATGAATTCAGCCACATTCATGTAGGTAGAATTTTCCTCTTTTCAGCTCAAAGGATAAGTCTTATTTTAGAATTTGGTTCCAGATATTTCTGATCAGTCATGTGACTTCAAGCTCAATCTTCATTGCCCTTTTCTGTAGTTCCATCTTCTTGGCCCTTCCACCAACAGCTTTTGAAACCCCCTTTTGCCCTTGGAGAAGGAGAGGCATGGTGGGGCCCACTCTCCCATCCCTCTGGCTCCTGGAATCCGAATCTCTTATTTTAGTTATCTTGTACCATTTTTCTATCTACACAGGCATAATTGTGCTTAGTGCTGTGACCAGAAAATCCATACGTTTTGTGTTCTCAACTTTTATGTTTGTAGCACTTGAATCTTTGTAGATTATACAAACATTTCAACAGTAATAGTAATAGGTATTATATCAGCGGTGTCAGGGGGTTATTGTTCAAAATTACTTTCCTAGCAATCGTGTTAAATGAGGAGATCATGCAAATAAGACATGGTAGTCTATCCACAAGGGGATTGGCTAGTATCAACATTAAATTGAACAGATTAAGCAACAGAAACTTGGAAAATTCATCAACAGCAAAGGGAGGTTTAGTGGTAGGAGATTACACTGCCAACCCAAAGGTACACAGTTTGAATCCCCCAGCTGCTCTGCAGGGTAAAGGTGGGAAATCTCCTCCCATGATATTTACTGACCCAGAAAACCTGCTGGAGGGTCAGCTATGGGTTGGTTCCAATTCAATGATACAAAACAACAATACCAGCAAAGAAGAAGAAACAGAATACTTCATGTGTTCTTCAAGGTCAAAGATTCCCACACCACTCAGATTGGTGTCTAGAGGAGCAGCAAGCAGCAGAGACCTGATGTGAGATAGAGATGATCTTGGGACCGCTACCCCACCAAACCAGAGCTTGTTGGAGGTGGTAGGGGGAGACGCCATAATTGGCAGGAACGAGAGAGCTTTGTAATACTGGCCTAATGTCGCAAGGTTGAGGGCTGAAGGGCCTGTGAGAACTCCCTCAGAAGCTGTCCTGAATGACAAATTATATCCTGTTTGCCAACCTGAATTCTAACCTGTTATCTTTCCTAATAAACCCTATAATTGTGAGTGTGGGTCAGTGTAGTCTTTGTATTATTACAGCAGATTTGAGACCCAGTAGGGCAGTAGGAATGGTGGTGGAATTAGTGGAAGGAGGTTCAAGAGCGTGGGGGAGGGGGCATGTCTAACCTCACGGGAATTGGTTTTTGTATCGTGGATCTTGTTGTTTGGTGGAGTTAATGGAGTTCAGACTCGGCTGTTCCCCACACCACCCACCCTTGCTCTTTTTACAGTCAGTGGTAACATTTCACATTTCATTTACCTGTGTAGAAGCGTCCCTGCACCAAGTCTACCCCATGACTTCAGGAGAATGTAATGTTTCTAATGTGCTCCTTCCTATCCCTTTCCCATTTCCCACTTGACTCTCTTTATTGATGCTGTTGTCATGAAGCCACAAGGGGGCAGCGTCTCACCTGTCACTGCTATAGCCACTCAGCCCCGGCTTCTCTCTAGCTCACTCAGGTCCCTAAGAATGTGGAGAGAAATCTCTTTTCTTCCATTTTGTGTTTCTTCACCTGGTTTCTAAGCATCACTGGGCCCCTTCTCTATCTGAAATTTCTCCCCCCTATAGGGCTTGGGCACCAGTCTTTGGAGCTAAGAGTAAGGACCAAAGATAGAAACAAAACATCTTTTCCCTCCTATCTGCCGTCTCTACCCTGAGGCTACTACAAACCCATCTGCAAACATTCTCCCTTCAGGCTAATCAGTTTGCAACCAGGCTAACTGCCCTCTTAGATTTATCAGGAAGGAGTCGACCCTCTGTGGAAGGAACAACTGTGCTCAAACTTGACATCTGTTCACCCATATTCCATTCACGCTGTATTACTGCATGCTAATTATCTGTGACATATTTATTTCCTCAGACTATGGGTTACACGAGGGCCCAGACTATGTGACATTTATCTTTGTGTCTCCAGCACTTTGTCCCCTGCCTGTTACATGGCCGACTGTGATAAATATTTTTGAAAGAATAAACACAACAATTTCACATATAAACCATAAAAGAAGACAACCCCTCATTACCACAAATGGTCTACTTAGTCCACACACGCAAAGGGAAGGAAGTTATTCGTCAGTTGAGACTCTATCTTTGAAAGCTGTTGAGGACTCTCTAGACATCTTAATTCCTTTATCCTTGTTTTTAAACTGATGGGGAAGACGCAGGATTTAAACAACACCCCCAAGAGAGCCTTGAATTGATCTTGTTTTGAGAGAACATGTTGAACAACTATTTGACTGAACTCAACTCATTGCCATTGAGTTCGAACCAATTCATAGCTGACCCTCCAGTAAACGTTCTAGAGCTGTATATAACATAGGAGGACATTGCCTACCTTTCTCCTGAGGAACAGGTAGTGAGCTTGAAATGATTGCCTTTGAGTTGACACCATGATTCTTTACCCACCAGAGATGGCTTCTATTTCATTAGTTACATGCTCACCTGCCAGTTTAACAACAAGGGTGAAAACAGGGGAGGATGGTATAGGACAAAGCATATTGATCAGAAGGGTGGAAAACAGATAACCCACAGGGCTAGGACATTATATTTATATCATCCCAGATTCTGAGAAATATGATTGACTCAGTGGTAGGTTCACCTAAATGTTTACAGCCAAGCTAAAAGTGACAGACTGAGGCATGGATTTGTTAATGTTGAATATTGGGTGTTTCTTTCTCATTATTTACGAGAATCCAATCTGATGCCATGTAATACACCATTAAGTGTAATTGACTCTTACACTAGGAAAGAGGAAGAAGCAGGCTTTCTCAGCCTGCCTTTATTCTCTTCACATACAGAGAAGCAAATAACGAATTACAGCCTGGGGACACACTCTTCCAATAAGTGTGTGAGACGAACAGAGGTAGGTATTCATTATGTTGGTTATGTTAATAATAATACTTAACATTTACTTCAAGGCATGATATTTGCCAAAACCTGGGGAAAAAAAGTCACTATTCTGCAGCAGACTTAAGGACGTGTGTCACTATTCCTCAATGCAAGCACAGCCACTGGAATAATTTCAGAGCTGAGTAGTAAGATTTTGGTTCTGAGAGATCGATGTGAGAGAGCAAACAATTTGCTTACAATCATACAGTTGGTAGTTCCAAAGTGTGACCTCCTTCCTCTCACAGGACTGGGCTTTGATAGCATAGTCCATAGGGTGGTTACTTTGCTAACTCAAAGGCCATGTCTCTCCAGTGGTTTGAAGCCATCAGTGGCTCATAGGTAGAGAGATGTGCAACCTCCTTTCTTGCAATTTACAGCCTTGGAAATCCAATACGGGATCAGCTATGAGTTGGTTCTGACAGCAACACGATTCTCCATCGCCTCACTCCCCCCACATCCCTCCTGTTAGAGGCTGCCAAAGGAATAAAATTAGAAATCACCTGTTGTCCCATTGGAGAAAGAAAGGCAATCAACTCCTGTGTGATTCTATGAAAACCCATTGGAGGGTGAACTTTCAGTTGGTACTGACTCAGTGGTATATAACTACAATAATTAGTGACTATTAGAGGAATTTAAAATCTTCAGTTGAAAAATCACCAAGATTTTCACAGGACTTTCAAATGGGATTGTCTGGCCACTTGCTTTGGTTCACCTCGTCCATAGACATAGACTTAGGTAAGAATGACAGTAAACGACATGTAAGTTGGATCTAACCACAGTGGTTGGATGTGACCATGACACCCAGAGTATTATGCTGTTCTTCTACCCTTCTCCCTGCATAACTCAGCCTGCCTAACATTCATCAGAAAAATCAATCAACCCTTCTCCCAACACTCCCGCCTCTGCACTTACCAACCAAGACCTAGCCAGCATTTCCCAGCGGCCTGCTTTTTTGTTCCTGGTTTGGTGTTTGGTGCTGTGGGAATGCAAAGCAGGACCAGACAGGGGCCCTGCCACCCTGGTGCTTGTAATCTAGGTGGAGAGACAAGACAAAAATACATGACACAATTACAGAATCTGACAGAATATAATAATGTGCTAAATTGTGTGGTACAGACAATTAGAGAACAAGACAGTATATAATAAAGTGCTAATTGTGTGGTACAGACAATAAGTATAATAGGAGTTCAGTGAAGGGATGGATGAGTGTGGGCTGCAGTCTTCAGGGAAGGCTTCTCGTCATGTCAGGGCTGCTGTGTTTACCCAGTGCATGATGGGAAACTGAATATGAAATAGAAAATGGATTAAGAGCAGAATAATTGCACCGTACCATGCTATCTTTTCTCAGTCTGGATGAAGAGGCAAAGATAAAAAGCGTTCTTTGAAAAGTGATATTCTCCAAGAAAAAAAAATCAAATTTAGAAATACATTATTTTGTTTATTAGTCATGCCACAGAACAATTCTACAGGAATGCAAAATGTAATTTTAAGTTGAATGTTATTTTAAATGTGCTAGGATAGAAATCACTGTTTAAAGAAACCATGTCATAAATCCTTTTCCGATTCAATCCATATTGAAGTCTACAATCTTTTTTTTAAAATTAATTTAGTTTGTTTATTTTTCATTTCAATGAACATCTACAGAGATTTTGGAATTCCATTCATTCATTGTTGCACCTTTCTCCCCGCACAAAATCTTTGATCTGTAGCAAGTGCTTCAGATCTTCGTCACTTTCAGCAAGCAAGGTTATATCATCTGCATAACGCAGGTTCCTCCAATCTTGATACCACACTCTTGTTTTAAAAAGTCCAGCTTCACATTTGTCATAATTTGGACTGTCTGCTAGTGAGGGTTCTTACTGGGAGATACAGCTATCCTAGAAGGATTACCACAGATGCATAGGCCATAGGGATTTGCACTGCTTCCCCAAAGGCTGTGACTGCCTGCCAGTTCTAATCTACTCCAAGGGAGAAAGATGAACAATCTCCTTTTAGGCCATTTTATAGCTTCAGAAACCAAAAAGAGGGTCATCTATGAGCTGGTTCCAGTTCGAGGGCAATGAGATTGACAATGACGTCGAGGAGGAGGATGAGAGTCAAATATCCTACAGAGAAGTGAGCTCAGAGAGAAGCATTACAAGCACTACTTTATTCCCTTTTTAATTACAAAATAACCCCAATTTAGAATGTGGTCCTTCTTTTCTTAAACTCCCATCAATGTGGGAGCTGTTTAGGATGTATGCACCCTGGTTAAGGTTTATACCACAGGCATTTCTAGCAGCCCCGTCAGTCAGAGGGGGTGGAAAAGCCCAGGGCAAGGACTAATTGTTAAGATTTTTACAGGCTGAAAAAACCGTGGGTGTGTCAAAACAGAGTTCAGAAATTGCATGTCTTTTCCATATTTGTCTTGAACAAATGAATACATTTTAACATAAAGAAGACAAAGAAAGTTGAACTTCATCATCTCCTAAATCTGAATATGAGATCTGTGGTGAATGTGGGGTTTAGGCCAAACTAGACCCAGCTTGGAAACCATGTGGAGGATGTGGGAATACATGGAAAAAAAAAATCAGAAAATGCCTGGACAGGATTTTGGAATTTCTGGTCTAGGGGGTTTTCTGTAGAAAACAAAATAGTCTTTTTTTCTATTCTGAGAACTGTATTTAGAACTAATTTGAAAGAGGCTTTCATTTTCCTCAACCTATGACTCCATGTCTCCCATTTCCTACATTTTGACTAATTTAAGGTCTTAAAATATACATGTTTCAGCCCTTTTTAGTTAATAATTTTCTGTTTTTACCTAATCATCTAGCTTCTCCTCTTTAGTTTTTTCCCCCTTCCCGTCAGCCCAATGAAAAAGAAATGCAACAAGTCAGAATTTGATTTCCTTTTTCTGACTCAGAATGCAGAGGAAATCCTTGGGGGAGGGTGTTAGGTTTTTGGGAAGTCAAATCTTATCTAATCCTGGGATGGGGTTACTTCATTTTGAAAAACTCCTCGCACTGAGAGGCTTTCTCTGTTGAGATGGGCAGGAAGCCTGGAGTGATGCTGAGTCCTTGTTCCAGTCAATGTGAGTGAAGGCCGCCTCCATGCTCCTGTTTTCCCGTTAGGTGAACCAGCACAATGACTGCTCTACTAGAGGCTGAGGGCCGCAAACACAGCAATCAAACAACTCCTGAGAGCATGGCAGATTCAGCTGAGGACAAGCCTCTCCTTCAACTATAGTCATCCAGAAAGCCTAGATAGAATGTGACAGTGATTTAAAATATTTATATATGACCAGAATTGAAAAAAGTGAAAGAATCATAATCCTCAAAAATGATGGAGTGATAACTGTCAATGTTGTGACACACAAACACCTAGGTACCAAATCTAGGAGTGGGAGTGTTGAGGCTCACATGTGCCCAATGGGGGATGGCCTCTTTCTGAATTTTTGGCTTTGAGCTGAATTTTGGCAGGGCCCTGTAATTAGGGGTGTTATTGTTTATGTGCTGTAGAGTCTCCTGTGACTCATAGTGATCCTATGCACAACAGCTCGGAACCCAGTCATATCCTAAGCCAAACTCACCATCTTAGACACATCTACCCCTATTGCCCTAGTTATTGGGCAATAGTCAATAGTAATAGTCAATCGATCTTCTTTAGGGTCTTCCTCTCTTGCGTTGTCCTTCCATCCTTCCAAGCATGTTATCCTTTTCTAGGGACTGTTCCTTCCTGGCAACATGCCCACAGTATGTCAGACAGAGCTTCAAAATCCTTGGCTCCAAGGATTTCACCTTTTTTAAGATAGACCTGTCAGTTCTCTTGGCAGTCCATGGTATACTCAATACTCTTCTCCAGCACGATAACTCAAAGGCATTGATTCTTCTGTCACCCTTACTCATTGTTGAAGTATCTGATTCATAACAAGTAATTGTGAAGACCATGGCCTGGATCAGGTGCACCTTAGTCTCTAGACTGATATTATTGCTCTTTAGCACTCTCGAGAGGTTCCTAACAGAAAACTTTCCCAATGTAATTAATCTTTTGATTCCTTGACTGCTAGTACAAAGAGTGTTGATTGTGGAGCTTAGCAGGCTGAAATTGTTAATAATCTCAGTCTCTTCCTCTTCTACCATGGTGCTTCCAAATGGCCCAGTGGTGAGACTCTTTCTTTTCTAGATAATGAGCTGAAATCCATGTTGAAGACTATAGTCCTTGACTTTCTGCAGCAAATACTTCAGGTCCTCCCCAGTTTCAGCAAGACTGTATAATGCAGCTTGTTAATGAGTATTCACCTTTCCTGCTTTTGAACCATGCAGTGTTTCCTTTGCTCTGTTCTGACAATTACTTCCTGGTCCAAATATAGATTTCACATGAGTACAACCAGGTGTTCTGGGATTCCCATTCTCTTCAAGGTTAGCCACAATTTGTTGTGATCCATATAGTCAAATGCCTTTGCGTAGTTGATGAAACACATATTCCTCTGGTATTCTCTGCTTTCAGCCAAGATACATCTGACATTGGCTAGGATGTCCCTGGTGCCATGACCTCTTCTAAACCCAGCTTATATTTCTAGTATTTCTCTTATATATACTGTTCCAGTTGTTTTTGAAAAATCTTCAGCAGAATTTTGCTTGTGTGTGACATTATTTACATTGTTTGATCATTTCCACACTGTTGGATTACTCTTTTTGTGGAATGGGAATAAATTTCTTCCAGTCAGTTGGCGAGGTAGTTGTCCTCCAGATTTCTTGGCCATACCTGGTGAGCATATCCAGGGCAACAGCTCTGTTGAAATATGTCAGTTGGTATTCCATCAATTCCTGGGGTCTTGTTTTTTGCCAATTCCTTCAGAACAGCTTGAACTTCCTCCTTCATCATCATTGTCTCTTTTTTAAATAAAATTTTTATTTTATACTGATTTGCTTACAAAGTTCATATCCATCGTTTTCACACCAAAACTTTCCCATTTCTTTTACCCACTTCTCCCTCTACCCATCAAATTGTGTGACCCAAAGACCCAACCCTCCTCCTACTCATCAAATTGTGCAACCCTATGTTTACCCCTGCCTATCCTTACCCTTCTGCTCCTACTCTCCCCGCCTTGAATCCTCATACATGTTTTACTAGTTATCTTTCTATTTCTACAATAATGGTCTTATACAGTATTTGTCCTTAGGGGACTGAGTTAGTTCACTTACTATAATGCATTCCAGTCTCTCTCAAGTTAGGTAGTGATTTATAAAATCACTGTTCTTTGATTTTATAAATTACTACCTAACTTGGGAGGGACTGGAGAGTATTATGCTGAGTGAACTAACTCAGTCTCACAAGGACAAATACTGTATGAAACCATTATTGCAGAATTGAGTAAGAGGATCCAAGGTGGATGGGGGGGGGGAGAGGGAGGGTGGAAATAAAGAGATGTGGATGGGTAGGCAGCTAGGGTGTTAATCATAGGGTTGCGTAATTCAATAGGTGAGTGGGGTGAAGGAAATGGGAAGGATCTTTTGTGAAAAACAATGTATTCAAACTTTGTAAAGAAATCAGAATAAAATAAAAAAAAATAAAAAACCCCCAAACCAACCATCTCTGTATGTATCTTAATAGGCTATACCTAAAATATATATAATAAGAAAAATGTTGAAAGAAAAAATTCTACTACTGAGAATGTACCCTGAAGAAACCAGAACTGCCACCTAAACAGAGATATGCACACTATGTTTATTGCTGCATTGTTAACAATAGCAAAGAGATAGAAACAACCCAAGTGTCTATCAACAAATGTATGGATAGAGAAGCTGTTGTATTCATATAATGGAATCCTATGCGGCATTGAAAAACAAGGAACTCATAAAATATTATACACAATGGGTGACTCTGGAGGACATTACGCTGAGTGAAATATCTCAGTCACAAAAGAACGAATACTATATAATGCCACTGTTATAAAACAGGACTGACATGGGGGTTGGGGGAAACTAACAAAAGAGGAGATAATGAATGTACACTGTATTGAAACAGATGAGGGAAAGAACTATTTAATTGGAGTATATGATTAGGTATTATTTACATAACAGCAGTACAGAATAAGACATGCATAGCTAAATGGAGTAGGTTGGGGAGGGAGGAAATTGTGCAACAATGAAATAATTTTTTTAAAAGAGAAAAGCAAACTGGGTTGGGGGGATGGGAGGAAAATATCCAATAAGGAATAAATGGAAATCCAAGTTCTTGGTAAACTTTTGTTAAAACAGCAATAAAACATAAAAAAAATAGAGTTTCTATCCTATCTCTCTAAAAAAAAAATCATTGCTCCTGCATGCTGCATAGTATTCCATCATGTGAAACATTGCCTTTTGATTATACGTTGTTTCATGAAATTCTTCCTTGTCAGCCAGCTCTTTTTGGTACAGTGCCTCAGTGTACTCCTTCCATCTTTTATTTTATTTTGTGTGTGTGTGTGTGTGTGTGTGTGTGTGACATCTTTTAATCAACACTAAAATTAATTGCATGACATTTTCAATTGTACATGTTGGCCAGAGGAAACTTTATGTTGTTTTTTTTATACTAAATTTTATTAATTTTAATGAATATTTACAGAGATTTTGGGTTTTCATTCATTCATTGTTGCACTATTTTCTCTACCTTCCTCCCCAGTTTGTCTTCCATCTTCTTTTGATGCTTCCTGAGTCATCCAGTATTTGGCCCATAGCATCCTTAAGTATTTCCACTGGAGGCTTGAATTTGTTCTTCAGTTTCTTCAACTTAAGAAATGTCAATTGAGTTTATCCCTTTTGGTTTTCTGATTTCAGTTCTTTGCATATTTCATTATAATGTTTTCCTTTGTCTCCCTGAGTTGCCCTTTGAAACCTTCTGTTCAGCTCCTTAATTTCCTAATTTCATTTCCTAATTTCTTGCTATTGTTTTGGCTTCTCAGCCTTCTAGTGCAATTTTCAGAATCTCTTCTGACATCTATCTTGGGATGCTAGAGTTAGCAAATAAGACTATAGAATGTTACTTTGATGAGTAGCAACTGGGATCTTAAAAACTTGTGCACAACCATTTAAGATGCAACTCTTGGTCTCTTCCTATTAGGAATAAAGACGAGGAAAGAAAAATAAAGATGTATAGAAAGAATTAATTTAAAGGACTGATGGACTGGGGAACCTAAATCTCTATGACCCTGAGACCAGAGGAACTACATGGTGCCCAGCTACAACTGCTGACTACTCTAAAAGTGATTATAGTAGAAGACCCTAGATAGAATACAAAATTGAAACTCTTTGCTGTTGAATTACAACTTACTTATCGTTGACCTTTCAGGGGTTTTCTGAGGCTATAAACCACATAGGAAGAGACTTCCCATCTTTCTCCCATTGAGCAGATGCTGGATTTGGACCAGCTGAGAAATGTGGTTGGCAGTACAAGTCGCTATGGATTGCATCACAAACATGTGTTTTTCCTATATGATCTGTCATCCTGGATAGAAATGGGAGAAATATGCAACAAAACTAAAAAAAAACAAAACCCCATTTTGAAAATAGAGACAAACTTGTAGTCCAATAGAGACTTGAGACCCCTGAGACCATGGGCCTTACCCATCAAACTTGGAACAAAAACAGGCTCAATTTTCAGCTAACAAGAGATGTGGCTTTAAGATGAACAATAACACCAGGGAGACTCATTCCTTAGAATAACCAGCCCTATAAGGTAAAAAAAGACATTTTCCCAAAGGTAAAGCTTACAATGGAAAGGAGTCAAATAGAAGAATTAATGGAAATGAGAATAGTGACACAAAGTGGAAAAATATTGTAATTAATGTCATAAAACATAATGTGTATGAATTGTTCAATGGAAAAATCAATTTGCTATATAAATTTTTGCTCAAATTCCAAATTCTAAAAAGAGTAAAGATGCTGGTACTCCAAAAAGGACAAAACTTGGAGGTAGTCCTAGTTAAGGATTGAATTGTGTCCCCCCAAAGTCTGTGTTGTAAATCTTAACCTTTATGCCTGTGACCATATTCCTTCTCAGGAATGGGTTGTTTTGTTATGTCACTGAATAGAATCAGCGTAGAGTGTACCTATAATCTCAATTTATATATAAAATAGATTTACAAATAAAGACAGACACAGAGATAGAGTAAGGGAGGGGCCAAGCTACGTCTCCTAAGCATGAAAGCTCAATGAGACAGGATCTTCCTCTAGAACTAACATAGAAAGCTTTTCCTAAAAAAAAAAAAAAAAAAAAAAAAAAAAAAAAAAAGAAAGCTTTTCCTTAAAGCTGGTGCTCTGAATTAGGACTTTTAGCCTCCTCTTTTGTTGTTGATTGTCTTCGAGTTGAACACAACTCATAGTGACTCTATGAATAAAAGGCCTGAAGCTCCCTACAGCTATCAATATTTATCATGGTTCGAAATCAAGAAAGGTGTGCGTCAGTGCTAAATCCTTTGTCCATACCTATTCAATCTGTATTCTGAACAGATCATTCAAGAAACTGGACTTTAAGAAGAATTTTTAAAAGTGAGATTTCTTCATTAAAATGAATAAAATAAAATTTTTAAAGAAAAAAAGTGAGATTTTATTGGGTTTTTCCCCCCCCTTATATAAAAGGCCTAAAATTCTCACTCATTGCTGGTGAATTAATTTTGATTCACAATGACTCTGTAGGACAGATTAGAACTGCTTCATAGTTTCCAAGGCTGTAATCTTCATAGAGAGAGTTCTTGGTGACCTAGTCCATGGGGAGACACAGAGTTAAATCAAAGGCGCACCTCTCTGTTGGTTTGAATCCTTGAGTGACTTCTCAGGAGCAAAATGGAGATGATCTCCAGTGCCACTTACAGTCTCCCAAAAGGGTCAGCTATGAACTGATTTGACTTGATGTCAATGAAATTCTTGAGAAGCTTTATAGTAGCAGACTGTCTCATCTTTCTCCTGCAGAGTGGAGGATGGGTTTGTATCGATGATCTTTTGTTTAGCAACCAAACACTTTGAATACCATGCCCCCAGGGCTTCTTTAAGAAACTCCAATGGACATGTGAAATAATAGTTTAGGAAGTACTCAGTAGAAAGAACTAAGATAATCACCCAGAAGGCCATACCGAGAAAGAAAGAGATGAAAACATATAAATGAGATTAGGAGAAATGGAGGTTATAATGAACTCATGTATGCACTCACAAGCATAATAGGGAAAATATTAAGGAGAGGAATAGAGATAATTGACATGTAGATGTTAGGATAGAATCCAAGTTGCTTTGAAAGAGAATTCTAAACAAGGTAGAAGGAGCTCTGGTGGCCTACTGGTAAGTTGTGCTGCAATCTCAAAGGCACATGTTTGGAGACCACCAGCTGCTCTGAGGGAGAAGGATGGGTGGGCAATCTCCTGCTGTGCAATTAACTGCTTCTGAAAACAGAGGGTCAGCTATGTGTTGGTTCTGACTATGCTACACAACAATAACAATATCAACAATATCCTAGTCTAGATACCATGGGTATAAATACCAAGGTGGCTCTGCCAGTCTCCATTCGTGGTTTTCATTTCGGGATTCCATGTGACTATTTTAATTCTCTCTTTTGTTTGCATTCCCGTGAGGGTTGGAGGAGGAGAAAAGGGTCACACATGTCCGGTTCTTTTAAGGAAACTTTCTACAAGACAAACACATTCCTTCTCGCGTCACACAGTGACACATAGCTTGGTAGGAAGTCTGGGAGATGTTCCAACCTCAGTCCAGAAAAAAATTTAAAAAATCCTCTTTAAAGGAAACATAGGACAATGGATATTGGAGACAATGAGCAGTTTTTTATTCTTCAGAAGTTAGACAATATTATGAGAGACAACATTAGAGTTTTCCAGAAATGACGAAAGACAAAGATCTTAAGAAGAAAATAAAATGCTGTGCCAAACAGGATAAATGAGAATAATTCTATGAGCTGTTTTTCTGGGTTAAACATCTTTTTCTGGTTAGTCTGACAGAAGTGGTTTCTGTTTGTAATGAAGGGCCCTACTAGCATATCTTCATCCTGTGAGACAAAAGTGTCACTAGGTGTCCCCCACCCCAAACTCCTCTCCAATGCCATTGGCCAAGGTGTAGGTGGAGGAGGAGTCACTGTCTAGATGATGGTGACATCAATGACATCATGCTACTACCTTAGCAGCCCTTACCCCTTTGACCCTGGTTGACAGCCATCACCTCAGACCTTGGGGTAATTTTGTCAGTCACTCCCACTGGCAGCACCGGGGGCTGCTGTTGACATGTCCCCTGCCTGGCTAGTGATTCCACAGCTATGACAATGTTTGTAGGGCTTAGCACAGTGTTTGGCACTTTGTAAGTACTCAAAATGCTTAGCTCTTACTACAATGATGAACATATGCTTCCTCATCTGAAAGTGAGAGCACCTTACTGTAGAGAATTGTATATACAAAATGCCTCTAAGAGCTTAAAATACAATATGCCTAAGGCAACATTCTCTTCTGTCTCAAGTGCCCACCTTAGGATGTAGTGTAATCTCTGACGTTCCTGACTAAAAGGAATATTCTTTTTGGAGTGTAACAGTGAAAAAAATGTGTAAGAGGAACAAAGGCCTTTTGTTCATTTGACCATTATGTATTATTGCAAAGCTATTCTAAATGGGGCACTACATTAACTGAGAGAAATGACAGCCAGGAACAAATTTTTATTCCAGCCCTATCACCTGTTTTGACAAGCTGGTTATTCCATCATTCAATTACCCTCAATGTGTAATTGAGATGTTTGAATTTCAGGGGTACTATAACTTTTGAATGCATTCATTTAAGGCTTCAAAGAAGACGGATTTCAAAATTATCTGATATATTACAGTTATTTTCAGTTAAAAAGACTCAAAATCTTGGTGCCAGCGCCTTGGGTGGTGGGAATATGTGCTCATACTGTTGTATCTGTGTCATGCATCCGGTCTACTGGTTATGTGTGCAGTTGATATTTCCTTTTGGAAGCATTTAGAATGGTGAGTCGTGGCTACAAGAATCTGAGTCCTGTGGGACACTCAGAGAGTGGTGTGTGGATTAGCCAGTGGGTTTAAACAGGCTGATTGGTGTTTATCAATTTCATGGTGTAAATACTTGCACCTTGACCAATTTCAATGAGTCCCGGTGGTTGATATGCTATGTATTGAGTTGCTCACTGAAACGTCAGCAGTTTGAATCTACCATGTGCTCTGTAGAAGAAAGGGAGGCAGGTTCCTCCTGCAAAGACAACCTCGGAAATCCAAAAGCAATGAGTCAGAATGGACTTGAGCAACAGATCAAAACCTACCCTGTCCTGTGCCATCTTCATGCTCTCTACCACGTTCAAGTCCATTGCTGCAGTCACTGGGTCAATCTGTCTTATTGAGGGTCTTGTCACATGAGCCAACGAAAACCCTTTATTGGGTAAAAGCTTCACTCCATACGAATCACGAAGGTAGATTCTCTTTGAGGCGGTAACTCTTCCTCAGTCACTTTTTGAGTGCCTTCCAACCTGAGGAGCTAGTTTTCAGGTACTATAATCAACAATGTTCCACTGCTGCTCATAGGTTTTCTTTTCTTCTTCTTCTTTTTTAAAATTTTTTATTTAATTTAATTTTTTTTAGTAGGAAAAACACACAGGGAGTTCATTATTCCCAATATGGGGCAGGTATTTGAGGGGTGGCAGGAGGTGGCTGTGGGGCAGGACTGCAGAGGTGGGAGCGGTGATGACAGGGTTCCTCAGGACCATGATGACAGAGTCCCTACACACCAACATCTTAGAGATGTAGTGTCCTCGGTGACGAGATTAGACTTCTTGTACTTGTTGCTGTTGGGGACCTCTGTCCACATACCTTTCACGTTCTCCAGCACCATGCTGCAGTGCTTGTTGAAGGCCTTCACGAGGCCCAGGAGTGTCTTGTTGAGACAGTTGCTGAGCACTTGCATTTTGTTCTTGACTGACTGCCTGAGCACGGACAGCAGGCCCAGGTTAAAATCCGCTTCTTGCTTCTGGAGCTCCTCCAGGGTCATCTCACTCTTTGGCTTGTTGAGGAGGCTCATGGTGCCAGCTGTGTTCTCAGATCACTCTCTTTTCTGTTCATAGGATTTTCAAAGGCTTGATATTTTTTCAGAAGCAGATAGCCAATCTTGCTCCTTAGTCTCTCTTAGTCTGGAAGCTTTGCTGAAACTAGTGGCATAGCTTCTCGTACCACAGCAACTTGCAAGTCACAGCACTGCAAGCTGAGAAAGGAACAGTGGTTAAACTTATGAACCTTGTAAAACTCTTTTATTGATATTTTAAAAATGATTAAATTTTATTAATTTTAATGAACATTTACAGAGATTTTGGGTTTTCATTCATTCATTGTTGCACTATTTCCTCTACCCTCCTCCCCAGTTCGTTCTTCTTTCCCCCCCATTGAAAGTCTGTTTTAATTGTCCAATTGCCACAGTGCTTGTCAAAGCCAGTTCTGATTAATCTCCTTTGTCAGTGTGTCCTTTGCCATTCCCTATCACTCCTCCCTGAGAGAGACTTCACCCTGATTCATAAGGAAAAGGGGATGGCGTATTCTCTTAGCTACTTCCTGCTGAAAAGGGACGTTGTAGGTTTCAGGGTGAAGATCTTCTCTCACTACTCTAAAGGGCCCCTTTGGCAGTAGGAAACACATAGACTATTATGGAGATTGATTTTGGAATTTAGATTCACTGTTATTAATTGTGCTTAGCCATACATGTTCATATCCTTGAAGATGTATCATGGAAGTGTTGCAGCCTAGAAGACACAAATTTAACTAACAAGTTGAAAGTACATGAGTCAAAAATTAAAAAGCAATAATATTCCAAGTAGAGGCTCTAATAGTGGCACAAATCAAGTTACAGAGGGAAGGTAGTTCTTACGATAAAAGGCCTATTGACTAGCACTTTGTCTATTATAGTATAAAGGTTAGGAAACACAAGATGTAGAGGCTCAACTATGTCATTTATTGTTCTTAAGTCCTGGAGCAAATTCCATATACCACTGCGTTGTTTTACAACTCGGAAGTCCGCATGCAAGGCAGAGGTGAAGTAAGGAACTGCTTATGAGGTTTTCCGTCAATTCCAACAACTAAGAATTAGTGAGAAGAGTTGGGACCTCAGAAGGCTTTTAGGACCAAATAGTAGGCTCTTGTGTTCAGGAGAAAACGAATATACTTACCAGTACTGTTAAAGCTCACCCACAGCTCTTCTGGGAGGATCTAAATTGTTTTATTGATATTTTAATGAAAGTTTACAGAAAACGTGGATTTCCATGTAAAACTGTTTAGAACTATCTGAATGATTAGCATTCTCCAATTGGACATTATGAGGAATGTGGCAGCAGAAATGAAGGAAGACTCATTATCAACCTGTGTTATGTAGATGACACAACCTTGCTTGCTAAAAGGGAGGGAGACTTGAAATTCTTGCTGCACAAAATAAAAAACTACAGCCTTCAATATGGATTATCTCTTAACGCTAAGAAAATAAAAACTTTTCACCACTTAGTGACATCATGTGCCGTTATTGTTATGTGCCGTTGAATCACCTGAGACTCATAACAACCTTATGTACAATAGCTCTGAAGCCTGCCCTGTCCTGATCCAGTCTCACTGACCCCAACACATCCCATTGCCCCAGTTGTTGTATGAATCCATTTCATGCAGGGTCTCCTCTCTTGTGGTGTCCCTTCTCCCTTGTGAGCATAGTGTCCTTCTCCAAGAACTGATTTTTTCTGGCCACATGCCCAAAGTATGTGAAATAGAGCTTCAAAATCCTAGCCTCCAAGGAGAAACTTGTTTTCAGTCTCTCTAAGATAGATCTATTTGTTTTCTTGGTGGTCCATGGTATGTTCAAGACTCTTCTCCAGCACCACAACTCAAAAGCATCAATTCTTCTTTTGTCATCCTTAGTCATTGTCCAGCTCTCTGATGCATAGTAAATAATTGTGAAGACCATGGCCTGGATCAGGTGCATCTTGGTCTATAGACTGACATCGTTGCTTCTCAGTTCTCTGGAGAGATCCCTGACAGCAGATTTTCCCAGTGCAATTAATCTTTTGATTTCCGGAATGCTGATACCAAGAATGTTGGTTGTGGAGCCTAGATGGAGAAAAGATTGAAGTTGTCAATGTTTTCATCTTTCTTAGATCCACAATCAACACCATTGGTACCAGTAGTCAAGAAAACAAAAGGTATGTTGCATTGGGAAAATCTGCTGTCAAGGACCTCTCCAAATTACTGAGGAACAATGATGTCAGTCTAAAGACTGAGTAAGGTGTACCTGATTCAAGCCATGGTATTTTCAGTTACTTGCTATGCCTCTGAATGGTCAACAATGAATAAGGATGACAAAAGAAGAGGAAACACCTTTGAACTGTAGTGTTGGAGAAGAGACCTGAATATCCGATGGACAGTTAAAACAAAAAACATGTAAGTCCTAGAGAAAGTTTAATGAGGGTACTCCTTAGAGCCAAGAATGATGAGCTTTGTCTTACATGTTTTGGGCATATTGTTAAGAGAGGCCAGTCCTTGGAAAAGTACATCATGCTTGGAAAAGCAGAGGGCCAGCGAAAGAGAGAAAGACCCTCAACAAGATGGATTTACATAGACTATAACAATAGGCTTGAGAGTATCAGAGATGATGAAGATGGCACTGGATAGAGCAGGGTTCAGATCAATTGTTCACAGGACTGCTATAAGTTGTAGTGGTCATGATGACACCTAACAGCAATAACAATAACAACCATCTGAATGAAAGTAATATATAGAAACATTCTTTTTCAACCCTAGAGTGAAGAAGACAGGGACATCCATTAAGGGTAAGAATGCTTACTGTGAGTTCCTATATGCAGGGGAATTTATTGACTATTTAGAGCTATTCATAGATTATTGAGGGAGCTCTGGTGGTTTATGGTATGGATTTGTGCTGCCAGCCTACAGGCATGCAGTTTGAATCCACCAGCTGCTCCACAGGAGAAAGAGAGACAATCTCCTCCTGTGTGATTTACTGCCTCTGAAAACCTTCCTGAGTGTCAGCTATGAGTACATTCTGACAGCAACAACAACAACAACAATACATTTTCTATAACATTTATAAAATATTTTCTTCATTTAATTCTCCATTTTAGAGAAGAGAAAATTTTAGGTGGGTTCCTGGTTGGTACAAGTGATTAAAAGTTCTGTCTCGCTATCCAAATGGTTGATACACCAGATGTATCACAGAAGAAAGATCTGGCAATCTGCTTTTGAAAAATAGGCCGTTGGAAAAAATTCCTATGGAGGCTAATTCTATTTTGACATACTTGTGATCACTCTAAGTTGAAATTTACTCAAGGGCAACTGGTATCAAATGGAAAAATAGAGATGTGACTCTTCTGTAATGAATAAATATCAGGCTGCTAACCAAAATGTTGGCAGTTTAAATCCATCAGTCGTTCTGTGGGAGGAAAATGTGTGTAGTCTTCCTCTGTAAGGGAGCTCTGGTGGCGTAATCCACAGAGAGTAGTGCCTGTCTGGCTGTTCAAAATCACCAGTTGCTTTGAGGGAGAAAGATGGGCAATGTCCACTCGTGTGATTACAGCCTCCCTCTGAAAACTCAATGGAAGGTCAGCTGTAAGTTGGTTCCGACTTGACAGCTGTGAGAATGAGATAGGCAGTCTTCCTACTGTAAAGATTCATCGCCTCAGACACTTGATAGAAGTCTGCTATAGTTAATACTGACTTAATGGCCATGGGTTTCATTTAGTTTGTTTAGTTCAATCTAGTGTTCCACACTACCTTCCCAAGGAGATCAGTCATCCCAGCTCCTCCCTCACAGTACAGCTCAGACAGGATGTTTCTGTCTCACTGCCAGGAAGCTCTTATTTCATCTTCTCTTCCACTTTCCTAAGGGAAATTCCCTTGGGCTTGGATGAGCTGCTGTTTTCAGTGTCTCCTTGGGTCACATTTTTGCTAAGGCACTTTTGCCTTCCAGAATGACGTGGACTAACTTCTTGCAGCCTGCCTCTGGAAACTGGAAGAGCCCTTAGGTGCTGGAGTGAGGTCCCAGGAAATGTCAAATGTCAAAGTTTTCACCTAAGATTGCATGCACTGGGCTTCCATCCCAGTGATACCGTTTATCTGTTCTGTTAACAATGCCAAGAATATGTGTTAATGATGCCCGTGATTATCATACCATCTCTGAGTTAGTGTAAAACCTCATTAATGATAGATTCTGGGGTCAAGATTGGAAGATTTTAACAAAGATCTTATTTGGCAGTACACCAAATTGCTGTAGCAAAGAAAGGCTGGCACCCACCAACTTTAAGTGGATAAAGTGATTTATTTTCAGAAGAAATTTAAGAGGAATTTAAGGAAAAAGAGAATGGTTTTGAAAGGTTAATAATTTAAACAAAGGTGAGTCTTTTTGAAGCTCGGGCAAATCTGTAAGCAAGCTATATGCACTCCCATCACCTTGCATTTGTAATAAGTACAAAGGTCCTTATCTTTTTTATGCAGAAGTTTCAATAGGATATGGGTTTGGAAAGTCCCTTTAGGTAAGCTGTATCTGTAATTATAGATGGAAGTATCTAAGATTGGTCTAAACTGGTCCTGTTCATGTCTAGTTGATAGTTTTTACCTCATTTGGTTTTTAGAACCAGCCAAAGCAATGGTTTCATAAAAAAACAAACAACAAACAAAACAAAACAAAACAAAAACAAACCCTTCAAATCAAACTAGTTGTCAAATTGATACTAACGACAGGTCTCTGTGTTTCGGAGGGAAGCTGAGCTCCCATGCTCACCACCTTTCAGGTCCCCTAAGTGGGTTGACACTGATGAGTTTTTGACTACTAAAGTACTTAACTGTGCCACCCGGAGACCCCCGACAACAATAGCAGCCACTCCACAGTTCCCTGCACTGAAGTGACATGCTCGCTCTATATGGGAAGCTTGAAAAGGTTGTTGTTAGGTGCCCTGCAAATAGACTACCACTCACAGCAACCCTGTGAACAACAGATTGGTACCTCGCCCTATCCTGTGCCAACTTCATGATCTCTGACATGCTCAAGCCACTGTCAGAGGTAATGCCCATCTTATTGAGAGTCTTAGTATATAATTAACCAGTCATCATGAACCAGATATTGACCATGCACTTAGGATATGGTGGTTTAGTGACACGGACTTGTGCTGCTAACCCAAAGACATTCAGTTCAGATCCACTGAATGTTCCAAGGGAGACAGATGGGCAAACTCCTTCTGCACAGTTTACAGCCTGTGAAAATCCATCTACTTGAGGGCCAGTTATGAGTCGAACTTGACTCAACAGCTCATAAAAACAACAGTAGCATGTCCACATCTCTTGTGTAACGTCTGAAGGCTTAAGGTAGTGAAATGACTATCTTTGCATTCTGCAGACTTTTTAAAGGAAAAAAGTTTTTTTTTCATTGTTGCACATTTCCTTCCCCTTCCTCTCCCCCTTGCATAGTGGTGAGGTAGACCCATTTACGGGGTGGATTCTAATTGTATATGGTGCATAAAACAGCAGAAATGAGTGCAAGTGCAAGGATGGAGCTGTGTACCTGCCGGGGAAAGACTATCACAAAACAATAAAGCTGGAGGACAATAAAAGAGTAATTATGTGGTGCTTACCATGTGTTTGGAACAGTCTCAGTCTAAGCAATTTCCCTGTAATAACTAATTTAATCATCCAACCCCCACAAGCTTGATACAATCAGTGTCCCCAAAGGAACTGGAATCACAGAGAAACTGAGAAAATTGCTCACAGAGTGAGGGGATTGTGAAACTGAGATTCGAACTTGTGCTATTGGACACCTAAATCCATTCCCTTAACCTCCGCAATATGCTACTATTACTTGCCAGGATTAAAAGGTAAGGAGGGATAGCGATAGAGTGGGGAGGGCATTTCAGGATGATGGAACTCTAAGGGCAAAGGCCCAAGGAGGTGAGGAAATATGGCCTATTTGTGCTTTTTTGTTTTGAATTTTAATAAGAAAGTACTATAGAGGCATTAATAATGTATACATCGCTTTTACCCCATCACAGATGTTTTTCGAGAGAGTGTTTGGAAAGTGATTATCAACACCACTTCTTGCAATTAGAGTGTTTTCCGATGACTGCTGTCCAACTGGCCATCCTGCTGAGTTGTTGGTTGTGGGAGGCTTGAAGTACTTACTTCCCCCTAGAAGAAGGACTGCATGTTGCTTGATTTTCCATGGTTCCCGAAATTGACTTACTCTCACGCTTGCCGCCTGAGGCCAAAATTGCAAGATGAATCCCCACAGAAGGCAGATTTTCAGGGAGAAAAATCTTTTGGCCTGATCACAAAGTGATCATGATTCATGTTCTTGCCAGTGTCTGTGATTGGTCACCAAGTACAGTCCTTTACCATCATCTCCGGGTGTGTGATAAGGACCTGATGGTATGTGAATTTGTAGCAAAGCAAGAGGTGGCAGACTGTGGTCCCAAGCAGCACCTAATGGAAGAGAACCTGGCCAGCTCCATATTTATAGTGTATCTTTCTGCACCTGTTACATGGGATGGTAGGCCATTTTATTCATTCAGTCATTCATCCATCCATCCATTTTTCCATTTTTTCAGTGTTTTGAAATTCCAGTCTTGGTGGCATGTTGTGTTATGAGTTTGGCTGCTGGCCAGAAAGTAGGTAGATCAAATCCACCAGCTTCTATTTGGGAAAGAGATGAGCAATCTCCTCTTGTAAAGATCCATAGCCTTGGTAACAGGGTAGAAGATAAGCATGAGTTGCAGTTCACTTGATAACACTGTGTTTGGTTTGTTGGGGTGCTAGAGTAATAGCTAATAAGGACAGTTACCATTTAATAGAGAGCTTACTATGTGGCAAGCATTGTGCTAAGTACTTTAAAATTATCCTCAAGTTTGGTCTTCACAATGATTGTGTGAGGTAAAGATACTATTATCCCTGGAGGAGAAAATGGAAGGATTAGGAAAGTCACTGTGTATCACGTAGCTTGAACGGCAAAGCTACATTTCCATGTCAGACAACCTTATTCCATCACCTCTGCTCTCAACAGCTGCACTGTGGCATCTCCTTGGAAAGGAGTGCTGTCATCATAGCTGTGGGTAAGGGTGTGATCAACAAACTGCAATCATGTCAGAATGAAACAGGTGTAGAGCTGTGGGTCTCAGCCTTTGTCTACCAGCACACATGCTGGCTGATATGCATGCAAGCGATGTGCTCTCCCGGAAAACACCAGCATTATGCATAATTCTCTGCCTTTCACCGCTCCCTCCAGTGAAAGCATATTAGAATGCAAGTGAGCAAGAGTGACATTATTATAGGGATGACAGTGAATCAGTGCTAATTTATGAAAGCAATAAATCCTTTGCACATTTTCTTCCTGCAAAGCAGCAGTGGGTATAATTCTCAGGATACAAATGAAGGTATTCAAAAGATAGGATGTTTGCTTTGTCTCTATAAATCAACTTAATTTTGGCTCTGGGCCTGCAGTCTTTGAGGCTGATGGGGAAATTTAACCTCTGTCATTTGGAACTTGATCTCCTACACTCCATCCCTGCCCATGTGAAATTGTGCCAAGATCCTGGGGTCTTAGGCAGGTTTGGCATGCTCTGTTGGACAATTATTTACAACAGTTTCACTAGGACTACTGCTGTATGTAGTCATAGGCTGTTGGACTTGAAGCCCGTGGAGAGGCTGAGAGACTCAAGACTAGGACCTAACTTCCTGATCCAACTCCCTCGTTTTCCAAGATTAACCCTGGAATTTCCGAGAAGTTGCCTTAGCCCTTTTCTCCCCAACTTGTCTAAGATTCTTTCTTTTTATTGTGATGAAAATAACAATTTTCACATTTACAGTTCAATGACATTGGTTGTGCCACCATGATTACTCTCTTTTTCTAAAATATTCCATCATTGTTAATGTAAATGGTACCCCTGCTCCTCAAAATGAAAATTCTACCTCCCCCCACTCCCCCAGTCCTCCGTGGTAATTATTATCTTTAGATCCCATATACTTTATTATTTTATACATTCAAGATCATACAGTATTTATCCTTTTGTGACTGATTTGTTTCACTCAGTATGCTAGTTCTAATTAATTAATTTGTTGTGATTTGAGTGGAAGTTTACAGAGCAATTGATTTTCCAATTTTTCATACAGATTTTGCTTTGTGCTCTTGATTTTAGTTCTCACCTTGTAATAGCACTCTACCCACTTCTTCACTGTGATTCTCCTTTCCATTAGACCCGTCACACTTATTGCCATCTGAGCTTTGTCTCTGGGAAGATATTGCCTTTTAAAATCTTTTAAGAGGCCGAAATTGGCCCAAGTTTTTATAATATATGAAGAAAAATATTCTGAAGATCATCTAAAACATTGTCAGAGAGCTGCCAGAAGTTCAAGTTGGGTTTAAAAGAGGCTGTAACACCATGGATATGATTCTAGATGGATCCTGGCTGGAAGCAGAGAATACAAGAAAAATGTCTATTTGTGTTTTATTGGCTATACAAAGACATTTCACTGTGTAGATAATGACAAATTGCGGCTAACATTGAGAAGAATGGGAATCTAGGAATCCTTGATTGTGCTCATATAAACCTAGACCCAGACCAAGAAGCTGTTGTCTGAACAGAGCAAGGGAGAATTAAACGGTTTAAAATAAAGAAAGATGTGCATCAGGGCTGTATCATTTCACCATTCCTATTCTGAGCTAATAACTTGAGAAGCTGAATTATTTTTTTTCTTTTAGAAAAATGTTATTTTTATTTGCATTTACCCTCCCATTTAACAAATCGTTTGGTAGCAATCAATTCTAAACACACTTCGATGAATAACAGAAAAGAGAATATGGAACACTTCATGAATTTGGGTGTCATTCCTGTGCAGGGGGCCTTGCTAATCTTCTCTGTCTTGTGACAGTTTTAGTATATATGCTGCTGAAGAGAGCACGAGAACCTCAATTCTATGAACAAGAACATGGCATCAGGATTGGAGGAAGACTCATCAACAACTTGTGTTATGCAGATGACACAACCTTGCTTGCTGAAAGTGAGGAAGACTTGGTACACTTGTTGCAAGATCAAAGCAATTGCTGCTGAAGATCAGAGACTATCCTTCAATATGGATTACATTTCAACATCAAGAAAACAAAAATTCCCACCAATGGACCAATAGGAAAGATCATAACAGATGGAGAAAAGACTGAAATTTTCAAGAATTTAATCTTACTTAGATATACACAACCAACACCTTGGGTACATGCAGAAGATCAGGAGGAGGCATATTTCACTGAGAAAGTGTGTAGTCAGGGACCTGTCCAAATTACTGAGGAGCAGTGAAGTCAGTTTTAAGATTAAGGTGTGCCTCATTCAGGCCATGATCTTTTCTCTTTATTTCTTTTTTTAAATTGATATTTTAACAAAAGTTTACAGAAAAACTGCATTTCCTTTTATTCATTGTTACACACTTTCCTCCCTACCCCCAGTACACTTTTCTCTTTGGAAAGATTTTTTCGTTGTTGTACAATTTCCTCTCACCCCTTACCCCCCAGTCTACTTTGCTATGAACCGCTTATTCTGGACTGTTGTCTTGCAAATAATACCTAATCATATATTCAATTACTTACTATCCATCTGAGAACGGAATGATGTTAGGACAACACAACTGGTGCTTTTGGGCTATGATATATAGTACTGTATATTCCATAGGCTAAAGAATAGACTATGTCTTGGAAAAAGTGCAGCCAGAGTGCTCCTTATAGGCAAAGATGAGGAAGCTTTGTCTCACATACTTTGGATATGTTGTTAGGACAGGTTATCCCTTGGAGAGGAATATCATGCTTGGAAAGGTGGAGAGTTTGTGAGAGAGGAAGACCCTAGATAGACTAAAACAGTGACTGCAGCAATGGGTCAAGTATTCCAGAAATGATGATGATATAGAATAGGACAGGATTCAGATCTGTCCTTCATAGGGTCACTGAGTTTTAATCAATGGCACCTAACAACAAACCGGCCTGAAAAGCTACCCCAGCTGATCTGGAAGGCCACACACTCTAACCTATTCTAAATTGCCATTCTGTTGTTGCTGTTCTGTTAAAATTACTTGCAAAAGTAGCTCTTTACCTAGTCAGTGCTGTTGAAATTGAGCCCAGGAAAATCTGGCTATCTGGTGGTTAAGGAGTTTTACTGTCAATTCAAAGAAAAGTGGTTTGAATCCACCAGCTGCTCTGAGGGAGAAAGACGTGCAATCTCCTTGTGTATGATTTACAGCCTATGAAAATCCACTGGAGGATCAGCTGTGAGTTGGCTTCAGCTTGATGACAACGAATCATTGAGTTCTGGCCCAGGAAGTAAGCACAGAAAGTGATTCACTTGCCCTGGAGTGCCCTGCCCCACCTGCACATACTGCTGTGTGCAACTCCTTGCCAGTGGCACCATTTTCCAAATAGGTGATGCAAGATTATTGAGCTTACATCCACTCTATCAGAAAATTAATATGCATGCTAGTCTCAGAAATGTTAATGAATCTGTGGACAAATCCCTAGTTCAGAAGTCCATAAAAATAAAAATCAACCCCACGACTGAGGAGCCTTGTCTGAGAAGTCTTTTCAGCTCCTTGCTTGCTGGTTTGAGATTAAATTACTTTCACTTTGCCAAAGCCTCTTAGGTTTTGGCTTTATTGAATGATGGGCAATGTGCCCTTTTGGCTCTGGTACAATCTTGTAGGAGTGAGTTATTAGTGGTGTTATTGTTCACCTTCTAAGCATGCCTAATGCCTGACTGAAATTTGAGTCACGAGGTGAATTAGTTGAAGTCTCAAAGGGTTACTAAGGGGCATGGTCAGACATTCTACCAGTCTCTAATATACCCAAAAAACTGATCATATTTTGTTATTTTGAGTTTTTCACCTTAATTTTTCTCTCCCACTCTGTCCAGACCTGAAGGTGGAAGACCCTGGGTCCATTAGTCCTTTGGATTAATGTTTCTATGCTTCTTTGTTTTTCTTCCCTCTTTTTGTTCTAGATAAGAAGAGACTAATAGATGGCTGCATGTCAGTTAGCCTTAGGACTTCAGTTGCTGATGCACAATTAGCAGAAGATAAAAAAAGAAATCCTCACGTGCATCAGAAGACTTCTCCAACACAGTCAACAGAGAGCAGACAGGCTGGGGGGAAATCTGGAAATGACGCATCTGGCAAGGGACTTATCTCTAAAATTTATAGAGAACCTAGCATCTCAACAAGAAAAAGATCCAATTACAAAATGGTCTGAGGGCAAGAATAGACACTTCACCAAAGATGATCCTCAGGTCAGAAACACATGAAGAAATGCTCAAATCAGTGGCTATTGTTGTTGTTGTATACTCATAGCTGACCGCGAGTGGGTTTTCTGAGGCAGTTGATTCCATGGGAGGAAGTTGCTCATCCTTCTCCAGTACCTATTTGTTGTTGTTGTTGTTGTTATGTGCTGTCGAGTTGCTTGTGACTCATAGCGACCCTATTTTAGAGAGACACAAATCAAACCAACCACAACATACCATGTTGCTCCAGGAAAAAACAGCGATGTTCAATATGACAACAAGCAACAAATGCTAGTAAGAGTGTGGAAAGAGTGGAACTCTCATGCACTACTGATGGACTGTAAAATAATGCAACCACTAAGTGAACGAACTCAGTCCCATAAGGACAAATATTGTATAAGACCATTATTGTAGAAAGAGTATGTGGATCTAAGTGGGGGGAGCAGAGAGGTGAGGATGGTTCACACAATTTGATGGGGGGAGGGAGGGATGAAGGAAATGGGAAAGATCTGGTGTGAAAAATAATATATAGAAATTTTGTAAGTAAATCAGTAAAAAAAAAAGAATTCACTGTGTGTGTGTGAAACGATACAACAATGGAAAACAGTTTGTGGCATCCTTAGAAAGCTGACAATGGAAATACCATCTGACCCAGTTATCCTATTACTAGTTATATAGCCCAAAGAAATAAGAGTAGCAACACAAAAAGACATGCTCACATTCAAGCTTATTGTACCACTATTTATAGTACCAAAGAGTTGGGAACAGTCTAAATGTTCATCAATGGACAAAAGGCTAAAGAAACTGATATATTCCACACGATGGAATATTACGCATCACTAAAAAGCAACTAAGACTTTGTGAAAAACCGCATAACATGGATCTATCTAGAAAAGAATTATGTTGAATGACGTCAGTCAGTCACAACAGGCCAATTATGGTATAATCCCACTAATATAAAATGCTAAAGAAAGATTTATACACAGAAAGACTCAATCTTGGATGGTTAAAAGAGTTAAAAAGAGAGGGAGAAAGCAGCAAGAATTAATAAGTAAATGAGTTGGGTGAAGAAAAAGACAATATACATAAATTTTGATGAGTGTAATTAATTATGTGAATCAATTGTAACTAATGTTATAAAATAGAAAGTACGTGAATGAGTGAATGAATTCCAATATGATTTATAAACTTTCACTCAAATGTAAAAAAGTGTGTTATTTTATTTTTTAATAAGACTCCAGTAGCTGCACTCCAAAGAAGGATGTAGAGATTGCCTTTGTGGACTTTGCTGTGCCAACTGACCTTAATGCCCCTCATGGGTATGGTTCTGAGGTCCTAGGACTAGCAACTCATTCTCTCAGGATATTTGATTATGATTATGAAATTGACATAATTTGCTACCTATGGGCTATGCCATATACATATACAGCATGTTTCTGTAATGTGTCATTGAGTTGACAATGACAAATAGCGACCCTCCGGTTCTCTGCCATATTCCAGGCTATTGTTAAAGTCACCATGTCAATCATCTAGTTGGGGATCTTTCTCTCCTTCACTGACCTATCCACTGCCTTTCCCAGAATGATATCTTCTTCCAAGAACTAGACCCTTCTGATAACATACCCAAAGTGGTGGTGGTGGTGTTATGTGCCTTGGAGTTGCTTGCAACTCATAATGACCCTATGTACAACAGCTCTGAACCTTGCTCTATCCTGAGCCAACCTTGTTATCTCTGACACATTTACCTTCATTACTCCAGTGACTGAATGAGTCCATCTCATTGAGGGTCTTCCTCTTCTACACCATCCCTCCATCCTTCCAAACATGATGTCTTTCTCCAAGGACTGGTCCCTCCTTGCAACATGCCCAGAGTATGTCAGGTGAAGCCTCAGAATCCTTGCCTCCAAGGAGAAGCCTGGTTTCACCCTCTCCAAGATGAACATGTTTGTTCTTCTAGCAGTCCATGGTATATTCAGTACTTTTCTACAGCACCACAGCTCAAAGGCATCAATTCTCCTTCTATCATCCTTAGTCACTGTCCAGCTTTCTGGTGCATAGCAAGCAATTGTGGACTATGGCCTGGAACAGGCACACCTTAGTCTCCAGACTGACATCGTTGCTCTTCAGTACTTTGAGTCTGACAGCAGACTTTCCCAATGCAATTAGTCTTTTGATTCTTGGCTGTTGGTACCAAGAGTGTTGATTTTTGAGCCAAGTAAACTGAAGCAGTTAACAATCTCAAACTCTTCACCATCTATCATGATGCTGCCAATTGGACCAGTGGTGAGAATATTTTTCTTTATTTTATTATATCTTTTTTCCCCCAAGAAACAAATAGGACTTAATATATGGCCTGAGAGGATGTCAAGTGACATGAATGCACACAGAGAGAGTAAAAATGGTGCCAATCTTTGTTTTCTTGATATTGAGCTTCAATCCATATTTAAGGCTGCAGTTCTTGATCTTCTGCAGCAAGCACTTCAGGTCCTCTTCAGTTTCAGCAAGCAAGGTTGTGTCATCTGCATAATGCACATTGTTGATGAGTCTTCCTCTAAACCTGATGCCACATTCCTTCTCATAGAGCTCAGCCTCGTGGATAATCTGTTCTGCATACAGATTGAAAAGGTATGGAGATAGGATTTTGAACCATGCAGTGTTTTCCTTACTCTGTTCTGATGACTGCCTCCTGGTCCAAGTATAGGTTTTGCATAAGCACAATCAAATGTTCTGGGATTCCTATTCTTCTGAGAGTTAGCCACAGTTTGTTGTGATCCACACAGTCAAATATATTTGCATAGTTAATGAAACACAGATAGTCATTCCTCTTGTACTCTCTGCTTTCAGCCAAGATCTATTTGACCATATCTGACAGTATGTATAGGAACCAGATCAATTATATCTGGGGAACAAATCACTGGAGAAGCTCAGTATCAGCTGTGAAAGCTAGGCCAGGTGCTGATTGTGGATCTGACCACCAACTACTCATATGCAAGTTCAGGCTTGCAAAAAAAAAATGAAAGTTCAAGGCTATAAAAAAATTAAATCCACAGGAATAAAAATTTGACCTTGAGTCTATCCCACTCGAATTTCAAAAACATCTCAAGACCTAGGTTTGAGACCTTGAACAATAGAGAGTGAAGGTGAGCTGAGCTGTGGGAGGATATTAAGAATATCATCCATGAATATCGTCCACGAGGGAGCTCTGGTGGCCTAGTGGCAAAATGTTACACTGCAATCTTAAAGGAGCGTGGTTCGAATCCACTAGATGCTCCGCAGGAGAAGGAGGGGCAATTTCCTCCTGTGCCAGTCAGATCTGACTTGACAGCACACAACAAGGGGGGGGAAATAAAAAAATAAACAAAAAATGAATATTAAAAAATATCATCCATGAAGAGGGCAAAGACAGAGGAGGAAGAAAAGACCAAGATGGATGTCAGACGACATTTTGAATATTGCACTAGAGAACCGAGAAGCCAAAGCAAAAGGGAAGAAAGCAAGAAATTAAGAAGCTGAACAGATGATTTTAAAGGGCAGCGAGGGAAGACAAAGTAAAGTATATAATGATCTTGTATGCTTGAATATTCTAAGGAATGAGTGCTACTTGATGTCTTTAAGTTGTGCTGGAGAAGAGTACTGAACATATCATGAACTGCCAAGAGAACAAGTCTATCATGGAGAGGGTGAAACCAAGCTGTTCCATGGAAACAAGGATTTTGAAGCTTTGTCTTACATACTTAGGGCATGTTACCAGGAGGGACCAGTCACTGGAGAAGGATATCATGCTTGGAAGGGTGGAGGGTCAGCACAGGAGAGAAAGACCTCAGATTGTTATTGTGCAATCAATGCCTTAATTTGTCCTTCTCACATAGGCCAAAGAATCGTACCTGGATGAAGAGATAAGGGAGAGAATGGTATTCAAGTACCAAGGTAGTAGAGAGTACAGCAAATTTAGTGTTTCTTGGGAGAACAGACTTTAGCATTTAGAACATTAAAGTATAGGCTGAAGCCTTTTATTAAAATGCATGGATGAGACAGAAAGAGATAAGGAAGCAGAAATGAGGGTAAGTAGTAATGATAGATTTATTAGAAAGTTACATTCCCAAAGGGACAGACCTTCCTCCTTGAAAGGAGATCAGGAGAAAAGACCCCTTGCTTGTGAGATTAATCTCAATTTATGGCTCACTCTCTAGGCAGACCACGGGGCTCGAGTCTGAGACAATGAGATGATGTCACAGAGAATTCAAACTTTAATGGGCAAGTCTCCTTCTGGTGCCTTCTGATGTCATTCAGGCCCAAAGTGTCCACTACTGACATCACTCAAAGTATTAATTCTGTGTATGTAAATATCTGCTTCCTGGCTCTGATGTAACTTTTGCCTCCTTCATAATATTGGCTCAAATCCTAACAAGATGAGATGGATTGACACGGGAACTGGCATAATGAAGGCAGGTGTGTCAAAGTCCGTGAGATTGGCTCAGGATAGGATAGGGTTCAGACCTACTGTACATAAGGTTGCTAGGAGTCAATGGCACATAACAACAACAACCACAATCACCACAACCACAACCACCACCACAACAACGCAATAGACCTTTCTATTTTTTGGCTGAATGTTGAACTACATGAGAGATTTTAGTTCAAGACTTGAAGGTTGACTAAGTGGGTTTCTCTAGTTTTTATCAGACCTGGGTATTTTTTTTTTTTAAATTGCAACTTCAGGAAATTTCCTGCTTTATTATTCCAAATAATTTTCCCATGTAAAATAAATGTCCAATAGTTCCTGGTATGTGGAAAGATAGTGTTTGTTAAAGTCACAGTGAAGCCTTAATTGACGGAAGCTTGGCTACATAAACAGCACAAATTGAGAAAAGGTTTGATCTCCAAACCTATTAGATTAGATGAAGCAAAATCAGTAACGGCCACCTTGTACATTACAGGAGGTCTCATTCCCATTGGAGGTCGAGGAGGCCCACCTTGGTATGGGGGCACCATTGGTGGTTTTTGCCCATATGGTGGCAAAGCACCAGGAAGGTAACCTGGCATGCCTTGAGGATGACCACCATACTGACCGTGAGGTGGCATTGGATGTCTCATTCCTTGTTGCTGTATGATGCCTGGCTGTGGTGGCATCATACCTCCAATTGGACCAACAGTTGGATTACCAATTGGAGCTTGTCCTGGCCGAGGAAGATTACGCTGGTATTTAGGTAACTGTGCCCTTCTTTCTTCCAGTGATATATCCTCATCTGGGTGGATCAACTTACTGGTTGCACACTGGTAGTTGTAAGTGTAGCAGGCTTACTTGTTATTGAAGCTGCTGGCTTAGCTGCAGTGCTGTTTGTTGTACTAGTGGTTGACGCTGTTCACTGAGTATACGCAGGGAATGTAGGCTTGGGGGGCTCTGTAGTTGTTACAGGAGTACTGTTTAAGGGCTTGAAATTTGTACCAACAAGATCTGGGTATTTTTATGATTTGCACTCAGCGTATTTTCAAAGCTCATCCATGCTATGACATTTATCAGGACTTCCTATATTTTTAGTAGGGAACTCTGAAGGTGTCGTCTGTATACAGAGAACTATAATACCAATCCAAACTTGGCATTTTTCTGGCTGGTTGGAACCTACCAGTGGTCTCTTAAGAGAAAGAAAGACAATCTCTCCCTGGATGATTTGCAGCCACAGAAACCCAATTGAAGGCCATCAATGAATAGGTTCTGATGTGATGACAATCAAGTATTCCTCCCCCACTTTCTTTTCATGGTTCAGTGATATCCCAAGGTCATTTTCTTCTGTCAAAGGGAAATTCTATTAGTGACAATTGGAATGCATATTTGTATTCCAAGGAGCTTCCTTCTCATCAAATTATATTATCCTCAAGGGGTTTTGCTATTTGGGAAACAAAGAAATATGAGAAATAAGTATCATTTATATTCTAATTCTGGCCACAGACCTCTTGTGAGGTAGCAGTGAGAATTAGCTAGAATTGGGAGGAGGAAAACAGTAATACAAATGCAGGCATATCGTGGAGATATTTCAGATTCTGTTCCAGACCACCACAGAAAAACAAAACCAAACCAAAGCCAGTAACTACAAAGCACAGTAAAGCGAAGAGCAATTAAATACAGAATGCCTGAAATGATAACTGTTCATTGGTTAGGCACTCATGCCTTCTTTTTTTTTTTGCTTCCCTTCTCATTTGTAAAATAGAAATGATTTTGCTTCCAATTGATATATGTCGTCAAGTCAACTCCGACTCATTGTGACTCTTTGCACAATAGCTCTGAATCCTGCTCTATCCTGAGCCAATCTCTCTGCCTCTGACACACCTACCCTCCTTACCCCAGTGATTGTTTCAGTCCATTTCATCTGAGGTCTTCCTCTCCTACACTGTTTCTCTACTTTTTCAAGCATGATGTCCCTCTCCAAGGACTGGTTCCTCCTGACAACATGCCCAAAGTATGTCAGATGGATCTTCAAAATACTTCTTTCCAAGAAGCAGCTAGATTTCACCCTTTCCAGGACAAACCTATTTGTTCTCCTAACAGTCCATGGTATATTCAATACTCTTCTCCAGCACCACAACTCCAAGGCATCAATTTTTCTTCTGTCATCCTCGGTCATTGGCCAACACTCTGATGCATAGAAAGTAATTGTGAAGACCATGGCTTTGATTAGGTGTACCTAAGTCTCTAGACTGACATCATTGCTCTTTAGCATTCTGGAGAAGTCTTTGATCACAGATTTTCCTAATGTGATTCATCTTTTGATTTCATCCAACAAGTTAGCATGTATTTTTACAGACTTCTTTTAAAATATGCATATATTGAACAACATCCAAGAAATATTAGTTGAGTGCTTATTGTTACTTATATAACTTTTGATCAGGAAGTTGGATTATGTTTGAAGTATCAGCTCATCAGAGAGTTTGTGTGGAGTTGCACTGTAATCCCAAAGGCATGCAGTTAGAATCCACCAGCTGCTATGGGAGAAGGATGGGCAATCTTCTCCTGTTCGATTAACTGCCTCTGAAAACTCACCAGAGCTTTAGCTATGTGTCAATTTCCATTTTGGTGTCAGTTTCAGTATACAACAACAAAAACAATCTGATCTTTTAAATTTTTTATTTTATTTTATTATTTTTTTGTGTGTATACCGTCAAATCGGATCTGACTGGTACAGGAGGAGATTGCCCCTCCTTCTCCAGCAGAGCATCTGGTAGATAAAAACAACCTCATCTTAAGAGCCTTGAGGGTAGAGTGTTTAAGCACTTTGGCTGTTAACTAGAAGATTGGTTTTAATCCGTCATATAGATGCTTACTAGTGGGCCAATTGGCAGCATCATGATAGATGGTGAAGAGATTGAGATTGTTAACAGCTTCAGTTTGCTTGGGTCCATAATCAACACTCTTGGTAGGAACAGCCAGGAAATCTAAAGATGAATTGTACTGGGAAAGTCTCTTGTCAGGGACCTCTCTAGTGTACTGAAGAGCAATGATATCAGTCTAGGGAGTAAGGTGTATCTGTTCCAGGCAAATTGATTTTTGCAATTACTTACTATGTATCAGAAATCTGGACAATATCAAGGGACAATAGAAAGAGAATTGATACCTTTGAGCTGTGGTGCTGGAGAAGAGAATTGAATATACCATGGACTGCTAGGAGTTCTAACAGGTTTGTCCTGGAGAAGGTGAAATCAGGCTGCTCCTTGGAGGCAAGGATTCTGAAGCTTCTTCTGACATATTCTGGACATGTTGCAAGGAGCGACCAATCTTTGGAGACGTCATGCCGAAACTGATGAGGATGTGAGATGTTTGCTGAAGAAGATCAAGGTGTGCAGTCTTCAATATGGATTGAAGTTTAACATCAAGAAGACAAAAATTCTCACCACAGGGCCAATTGACAGCACCTTGATAGATGGAGAAGAGATTGAGGTTGTTAACAATTTCAGCTTGCTCGGCTGCACAATCAATACTTGTGTCCCCAGTAGTAAGGAAATCAAAAGATTAATTGCATTGGGGAAGCCTAACTCTCCAAAGTCCTAAAGATCAATGATATCAGTCTAGAGACTAAGGTACACCTGATCCAGGCCATGGTCTTTGCAGTTACTTGCTGTGCATCAGAGAAATGGACAATGACTAAGGATTACAGAGAAAGAATTGATGCCTATGAGTTGTGGTGCTGGAGAAGAGTATTGAACATCCTATTAGGTCTGGCTTGGAGAGAGTGAAACCAAGTTTCTCCTTGAAGGAAAGGGTTTTGAAGCTTCGTCTTACATGCTTTGGGCACTTGGCCAAGAGGAACCAGTCCTTGGAGAAGAAAATGAGGCTTGAAAAGGTGGTGGGACAGTGCAGAAAAGGAAAACCCTGGATGAGATGAATTGACATGATAACTAGGGCATTGGAACTAGGTGTGTCAGAGTCAATGAGACTGGCTCAGGATAAGGCAGGGTTCAGAGCTATTGTAAGTAGGGCTGCTATGATTTGCAGGAGACTTGATGACACACAACAACAACAACATATGTGTATGTACATCTCCAATTTCTAAACAACATGCCTCTGAAAACTGTATGAACTTTGAGAAATGACGATCGTTACAGAAAGGCTTCAGGTCTTTTGTTCACAGGATCACTATGAGTTGTGCTCGTATTGATGGTAATCTATGACAACAACAACAATATATATGTGGCTCAATGGTACCTAACAATAACTGACAAACAAAACACACAGGAAGTCTCTGGTGGCCTGGTAGGTAGTGGGAACTGCCAACTCAAAGACGGGTGATTTGAATTCAATCTCTGTGGGAGAAAGACAGTCTCTTCCAGTGCTATTTACAGCCTCTAAATACCGGCTGGAGAGTCAGCTATGAGTCACTTCTTACTCCATGGCAATCACTTGAGTCTGATATGCACATACATATATAATTATAGTTAAGTAATGAAGAATTTGTGAATAAACAAGTGAATAATCTACGACAGACACCTAACTATTCACTAAAATCTGTTCTTTATTCTAGAATGTGCAGTTTTATCTTAGAAGCTGCTGCCTCAACAGAAAAGACTCTGCCCTTTTTTTGTTAGATGTGGCCAGCTCTCCCCATAGAAGAGTGTAGGAGTGATATATGTCAGTTCTGGACCAAGGTTGTTGAGAAACATACTTTCTCTCCTCCTACTGATTTCGATGCAGCACATGGCCAGGGCCTGGAGGTGTGGGAGGCCCAAGCTGGAAGAAGCCTGCGTCTTTGAAATGCCTCATGGCAGGGGAGCTGCCCACTTCCTGAGAGCATGGAATGACCAAGAAATAAACTTCAATTATGTGTGTTTCGCTTGGTTTGTGACTGCAGCCCAGCCTCTAGAGAGCATGCTTAATATTTTCTTAAAATTATTATTAAATTTTATTAGTTTTAGTGAACATTTACAGAGATTTTGGGTTTTCATTTAATATTTTTTAATAGTTGGAGTATATGCAAAAAATGGAGGATACTGGTCTAAGCATTTACCAAATGGAAAAGAAATAGGGTTGCCCTGTCCTGTGAGACTGGAGAGCAACACCATTACTAAGCCAGCTTTCTTACAATCAAAGCTCTGATGATCACGGACTGTCACTTAGGTTGTCTGAGGTTCATTTTTTTCAGAACTGAAAGAAGTGGACTTTTTTTTTTAAAAAAGGAAGCTTACAAATTCATAAAGTCTCTTAATTACAAAAAGTAACTCGCCTTGTGTCTTGTCTTAGAAAATGTGAGACCACTCTAAGAATATTATTAGAAGAAATCTGTGACATTCCACAAGATGGAACATTTGTTTGGCAGGAATTTGGCTATCATTTGCAACCACCTTGATGTTTTCAGATTTTGGCTTAAATGGACTTCTTTCAAGGCCTGCATGTACTTTCCAGCTACTTTTGCAAATGAAATAAGAGTTCTCTGCATTTCCCTGTACCCTCCTCCCTGGGGTTTTGATGGTGAGACTCCAAAAAACTTTTTAAAAAGCATTTAGCTTTGAAAAGGAATGGAATGATGCATCAAGGCAATATTTCTGAAAGCTGAGATCAACCAATGATGATTAAAGTCAGCTTACAGTTATATTGGCTGAGAATGTCACGCCAGCTGCTTGTAAACCTCACAAGATGATGGATGTCTCCCTGCTATTCCCTACTGCTCTCAGGAATTTATCAGGAGAAGAGAAAAATGGGGAAAGAATGTAACTTTCCGAGATTCCAAAAGTTTTTTTTGCATTTAATGAGTAGCAAAGGCTCGAGTGTCAGTTACGAATGAATCATGGAGCAATTTTGTGGAGGCAGGGAGAGGTGTCAGAACCTTGACATTATCATCCAGAGCAGCGGAAGCTTTTGCACAGAAGGGGCAATGAGGTCTTAAGCAGAGGGGGCTAGTATTACAGAATCATATGTCCTTCTCATCTGAACACTTTAGCCAGTTGCTGTGGAGGGAAAATGCATGATTAATATTAAACAAAGAAGTCCCATTACCTTTGAATCTGTTCTGAATTCTGACTCACTCTGACCTCATGTGCTCCACAGGGTTTTGTTTTTTTTTTTTGCTTTAAAAGCTTGATAACTAGGCCTTCCTTCCACAGTCTTCTGCATGCGTTTGAACTGCCAACCTTTAGGGGATCTGATTTGTCAGCATTATTATCCAAAGCCATCAAGTCAATGCTGATTCATGGTGATTACATGTGTGCGACTGCTCCACAGGGTTCTCTAGGCTGTCGTTCATGTAGAAACAGATAGCCTGAGCTTGTCTCCCTCAGTAAACCTGGTGGGTTTGAATGACCACTCTTTTGATATCAGCTAAATGCAAACTGAGCCGTTGATACATTTTATTTGTTAGCATTCAAAAATATTCCACTGAAGTTGACTTGGTTTCAACTAATAGAGAATCCTTCATCAGGTTTCCAAGACTAAACCTTCCTCTGACAGAACTGTTTATGGATCCAAACCATTGACTTTCTGGTTAACATCCTTAAGCACTATGGCACCAGGGCTTCTACATCTGATGTCTTTAATGCATTTTGCAGGGATAAAGGATTATTGTTGTTTGGTGCCGTTGAGGTGAATTTGACTATTAGGGATTCAAGATACAACAAATTGAAACCTTCCCCTATCCTTCACCACCCTCACAATCTCACTGTGTTGTAGGGACTGTGTCAGCTGTCTCACTGAGGGCCTTCCTCTCCTGCTCTGACCTCCTTTCCTAAGCATTGTTTCTTTTTCAAGGAGTGACCCCATCTGACAACATGCCCAAAGCACGTGACACAGAGTCTCATGATCCTCACCTCTGAAAAGCATCCTGGCAGCACTTTTCTTCCAAGATAGGTTGTTTGCTCTTTTGGTAGTGGTTGGACCATTCAATACTCTTTACCAGGGCCACAATTCAAAGGCATACATTCTTTTTTTTAAATTTATTATTAATTTCAGTAAAATTTACAGAGACTTTGGATTTCTATTCATCCATTGTTGCACTTTCTTTCCCTCCCAGCCCTCCCCCACCCCCAGTACAATACCCTCTTGGAAAAGTAAAAGACAAATTCTTTCATTGTTTTACAAACCCTCCCCCAGGTCCACTCCACCATGTAGCCCTCGCTCTAGACTCCTGTGATGACAGAAATACCTAATCACATATCCCTTTTAAACAGTTTTCTCCCTCATCTGTTTCAATGCAGTATACATTATTGAACCCATCTTTCTCAGTTTCGCCCCAACCTCAAGGTCAGTCCTGTTTTACAACAGTGGCACCATGCAGTATTTGTCCTTTTGTGACTGAGATACTTCACTCAGCAAAATGTCCTCCAGGGTCACCCATTCTGAATAATATTGCATAAGTTCCTTGTTTTTCAATGCAGCACAGTATTCCATTGTGTAAATATACCACACCTTCTCTATCCATTCGTTTATTGATGGGCACTTAGGTTGTTTCCAACTCCTTACTATTGTGAACAAAGCCATGATAAACATGGGTGTGCATATATCTGCTTGGTTGGCAGTTATGATCTCTTTGGGGTAGATTCCCAGCAGTGGAAATGCTGGGTCAAATGGTATTTCTATTTGCAACTTTTTTGAGAAAGTCCATACTGCCTTTCACAGTGGTTGTACCATTTTATACTCCCACTAACAGTGAATAAGGGTTCCAATTTCTCCACAACCTCGCCAGCATTTGTTGTTTACTGTTCTGTTAAATTTTGCTATTCTGACTGGGGTGAGATGATATCTCATAGTTGTTTTGATTTGCATCTCACTTAGAGCTAGGGATTTCGAACATTTCTTCATGTGCTTGTTAGCCATCTGAATGTCTTCTTCAGTGAAGTGTCTGTTCATATCCTGTGCCCATTTTTCTATTGGATTATTTACGTTTATCTTGTTGTGGTGCTCAAGTATTTTGTAAATTCTGGCTATAAGTCCCTTATCTGACCAGTCATTACCAAATACTTTTTCCCAGTCAGTGGTTTCCCTTTTTAGCCTGTTGGAGAAGTGTTTGGATGTGCATAAGGATTTGATTATTACAAGATCCCATTCATCTATTTTATCTTCTCCTGGTTGTAGGTTTTTCAGGATTCTTAGAAGACTGTTTATGTTGTGGATTAGGACTTCTAGCATTGTTCCTAGCTTTTCTTTAATGAAGTTTATAGTCCTTGGTTTTAGTCCTAGGTCCATGATCCACCTTGAGTTGGTTTTTGTGTATGGAGTGAGGTGTGGGTCTTGCTTGAGTCTTTTGCAGATACTTTTCCAATTTTGCCAACACCATTTGTTAACTGCTTTAGTTTGCTTGGCTCCACAGTCAACACTCTTGGCACCAGAAGCCAGGAAATGAAAAGGCATATTGTCATGGGAAAATCTACTGTTAGGGACCTCTCCAAAGTACTGAAGAGCAATGGTGTCTCTCTAGAGACTAAGGTGCGTCTGATACAGGCCATGGTCTTTGCTATCACTTGTTATGCATCAGAGAGTTGGACAATGATCAAGGAGGATAGAAGGAGAATTAATGCCTTTGAGCTGTGGTGCTGGAGAAGAGTATTGAGGGTACCATGGACTGCTAGGAAAACATAAAGGGTTAAACCGGGCAGCTCCTCAGAGGCAAGGATTCTGAGGCTCCGTCTAACATACTTTGGACATGTTGCAAGGAGGAACAGGTCCTTGGAGAGGGATATAGTGCTTGGGAGGGTGCAGGAGGAGAAGGCCCTCTATGAGGTGGATTGATTCAGTGACTGGGGTAATCGGGATGGGAGTGTCAGAGACAATGTGATTGGCACAGGACAGAGCAGAGTTTAGGGCTGTTGTACATAGGGTTGCTATGAGTCGCAAGTGACTCGAAGGCACATAACAACAACAACAACAACAACAACAACATTTGTTAAGAAGGCTGTCGTTTCCCCACTTAATTGATTTCATCTCCTTGTCAAAAATCAGTTGACCATAGATAGATGGGCTGATCTCTGGGTTCTCAAGTCTATTCCATTGGTCCATGTGTCTGTCACTGCACCAGTACCATGCTGTCTTTACCACCAGGGCAGTGTAGTAGGATTTGAAATCAGGGAGTGAAATACCTCCTACCTTTCTTCTATTTTTAAGGAGTGCTTTGCTTATTCGGGGCTTCTTTCCATTCCAAAGTTGAGATTGCCTTTTCCATCTCGTTGAAGAATGGGATTGCAATTTGTATTGGGATTGCATTTAATGTGTAAATTGCCTTTGGTAGTATTGAGGCATCCATTCTTCTTTGATCTTCCTCACTCATTGTCCAGCCCTCACATGCATATGAAGCAATTGCAAATAACATGGCTTGGGTCCGGTACATTCTTATTTTTAAGTTGATATCCTTACTATTTAGCACTTCAGAGAGGTCTTTGATGGAAGATTTACCCAATAATTTCTTTCTTTTCTTTTTTTTTAGTTTCACTATTTTTTCTTTATTTTTAATTTTTTTTCATTCGTTGTTGTACTCCTCCCCCCTGCCCCCCCAAGTTTCCCCTCACACAGTCCATTTTGCAATACACCTCTTGTTCTGAATTATTGTCATACATATAATGTATAATCTTATATTCCTTTAGGACAATTCTTCCTCTCAACTGTGCCAATGCTGAGTTGTTCCATTATCTATTCACTCTTTTCCTTGCCTCTCTCCACCCTCCTCTTGCACAGGATATGAATAGACGCTTCACCCAAGAAGACACTCAGATGGCACTCAAACACGTAAAGAAACATTCAAAATCCCCAGCTATCAGAGAGATGCAAATCAAAACATCCATGAGACAGCGTCCTACCCCAGCAACAATAATAAAGTTCAGCAGGGCAGCAAACAGCAAATGCCGGCAAGGCTGTGGAGAAACTGAAAGAAACCCTTACTCACTGTTGGTAGGTTCACTGTTAGTATGACATTCAATTTCAATTTATGTACTCCTTCGAGAGTGTATTTCATATTCAAATCATAATCAAAGAGAATAAGACCAGTGAATTTTGTTCAGAAAGAGTGACAGAACTTACACAGTTATTTAATGTTTGACAGTAATTAGTTCTTTTGTTTTAAAATACAGCCTCCTAGGCAATTGATACTGATGATAAGAGACTCATTTTTTTAATTAATTTTAATGAAAGTTTACAGAGACTTTGGACTTCCATTCATCCATTTGTTGCACTTTTCTCTCTACCTAACCTCCCCACCCCCAGTTTGCTCTTCTCCTAGGAAAGTAAAAGAAAAATTATTTCATTGTTATACAATCCCTCCCCTCAAGTTCACTCCACTATGCAGCCTTCATTCTGGACTCCTGTCGTGACAACAATACCTAATCATATATCCCTTTTAAACAGTTCTCTCCCGGATCCTTTTTAATTCAGTACACATAATTTATTCTATCTTTCTCAGTCTCCCCCCAACCTTGATGTCAGTCCGTTTTACAACAGTGGGACTATGTAGTGTTTGTTCTTTTGTGGCTGAGATATTTCACTCAGCATAATGTCCTCTAGGGTCACCCATTTTGTATAATATTTCATGGCTTCCTTGTTTTATCAATGCAGCATAGTATTCCATTGTGTGAATATACCACAGCTTCTTTATCCATTCATTTATTGATGGGTAGGCTATGGTTTTGTCAGTCACTTGCTATACCTCTGAAAGCTGGACAATAAATTAAGATGGTGGGAGAATTGATGACTTTGAGCTGTGGTGTTGGAGAAGATTACAGAATATTCCATGATCTTTAGTTTGCTTGGATCCACAGTTAACACTCTTAGCACCTGTAGCCAGGAAATGAAAAGACCTATTGCGATGGGAAAGTCTGCTGTTAGGGACCTCTCCAAAGTACTGAAGAGCAAGGGTGTCTCTCTGGAGACTAAGGTGCATCTGATTCAGGCCATGGTCTTTGCAATAACTTGTTATGCATCAGAGAGTTGGACAATGACCAAGGAGGATAGAAGGAGAATTGATGCCTTTGAGCTGTGGTGCTGGAGAAGAGTATTGAGAGTACCGTGGACTGCTAGGAAAACAAACAGATTCATCCTGGAAAGGGTTAAACCGGGCAGCTCCTTGGAGGCAAGGATTCTGAGGCTCCGTCTAACATACTTTGGACATGTTGTAAGGAGGGACCAGTCCTTGGAGAGGGACATCATGCTTGGGAGGGTGGAGGGACAGTGCAGGAGGGGAAGGCCCTCTATGAGGTGGATTGATTCAGTGACTGGGGTCATTGGGATGGGTGTATCAGAGACAGTGTGATTGGCACAGGACAGAACAAGAGTTTAGGGTTGTTGTACACGGGTTACTATGAGTTGCAAGCTACTCGACGGCACACAACAACAAAACAACAACCAAAAAAACGAAGTGCTGCGTCCTTGGAGGCAAAGATGACAAAGATTCATCTCACATATTTTGGGAATATTGTTAAGAGAAGCTATTCCTTGAAAAGGGACATCATGTTTGGGAAGGTGGAGGGTAGGCAAAAGATAAGAAGACCCTTATTGAAATGGATTAATAGGATTAATGACTATAATAATGGGCTCAAGTATGTCAGAAATGATGAGGATGGCCCAGAATCGGACAGAGTTCAGATTTGTTATCCATAAGGTCTCTGTGAGTCACATTTGACTTGAAGGCCCCTAACAAGAACAATCTTGTATATGACAGATATTTTGACAAATCTGCTTTATCAAAGCAGATTGTATCTCTCTACATATATTTATCCATCTGTATAACATTTTTATGGAACAATTTGTGATAATCATGCTCCTTTTGCCCACTGTTTATTTCCTGAGATGAACATCGATCATGATCTTTAACATTGACATAATGCATTGGATTTCACAGAGCAGTAGCAATAATTTTAAAAATTAGAGCATAGACCCAGGGTTTATCTAATCTACAGACCTTATTTATGTTTTGGTAGTTGCTCTCCTGATGTTTTTCAGAGCAGCATTTTTTTTTTCGGGTACAAGATTGCATTTGTAATGCTTTTTTGGCTTTTGATTTTCATGACTTGGAAATTTTTGAAGAATTTAGGATGGTTATAATGTAGAATGCTCTTCAAATTGGGTTTTGTTTTATGATCCCAAATGATTAGAGTCAGATTATTCCTTTTTTGGCAAGAAGAGTACATAAGTGATTAATGTTTCTTGAGCTAAATGGAAAACATAACCCAAGAATCACTAAATAGTAGTCTGAATACTGTTGGACTGAGAGTCAACTAGTCAGCTAAAAGGACTAGACAAGCTCTGCCCTTAACCGCATGGTGTTGAGTTACAATGATGGTGATGATAAGGATAATAGTGATAATGGTTTATTTGACAACATGTTAATCACTTTAACATAATTGTTTCATTTAATCCTTTAGCAATCTCCTGATAACTATGATTCTCATTTTACAGCTAAAGAAACTGATACTTAGGAAGAGTAAGTGACTCAAGGCCACCCAACTGGAGAGTGGCAGAGCAAGGGGTCAAACCCTGACCTAAAGGCCAGACTTTATTGCATGTTTTTCCAAACCAACGTGCTGGATGGAGTAGTAGGGTCACACTGCTGTCTTAGGGGATCATCCCTACAATGAGATGCAACAACAAAGACAACTCAAAGCTAATCCTGTCGTGAATTTTTAGAGGCAGTAAATTGCATTGGAGGAGACTGTTCTGTGGAACAGCTGATAGGTTAAAATCACTCACCTTTGAGTTGGCAATGAAACTCTCTAGCCACTGGGTGTTTTTTGTTCATAAGGCCGTTATGAGTCATACTTGACTTGATGGCACCTAGCAACAACAACTTTATCATCTACTGGGTCACTTGTGTTCCCGTAGAAAGGAATAAAACAAAATATAAGTGGCAGAGTTCCCCAGCCCTTTTGGATTTCATAGATAAATAACATTAATGTAAAAACTCAGGTGCAGACAGGACTTGCAGTTCATACTGCCAACTGGGGACATTAAAATACATGAAATGTTCAAAATCCCTAGCTCTAAGAGAGATGCAAATCAAAACAACTATGAGATATCATCTCACCCCAGTCAGTTAGCAAAATTTAACAGAACAGCAAACAACAAATTCTGGCGAGTTTGTGGAGACACTGGAACCCTTATTCACTGTTGGTGAGAGTGTAAAATGGTGCAACCACAATGGAAGACATTATGGTGCTTTCTCAAAAAGTTGCAAATAGAAATATCATTTGACCCAGCAATTCCACTACTGGGAATTTACCCTAAAGAAACCATAACTGACATCCAAGCAGATATATGCACACCCATGTTTATTGTGTCTTTGTTCACAATAGCGAAGAGTTGGAAACAACCTAAGTGCCCATCAACAAATGAATGGATAGAGAAGCTGTGGTATATTCACACAATGGAATACTATGCTGCATTGAAAAACAAGGAAGCCATGAAATATTATACAAAGTGGGTGACCCAGGATAACTTTATGCTGAGTGAAATATCTTAGTTACAAAAAGACAAATACTGCATAGTGCCACTGTTGCAAAATGAGACTGACATCAGGGTTGGGGGGAGAGTGAGAAAGATGGGATAAATTATGTGTATGCATACGGCATTGAAATAGATGAAGGAGAGAACTACATGGAATGTATGATTAGGTATTAGTGTCATGGTAGGAATCCAGAATGAAGGCTACATAGTGGAGTGGACTTGGGGGGAGGGATTGTATAACAATGAAAGAATTTTTCTTTTACTTTTCTAGAGTGAACTAGGGGTGGGGAGGTTGGGCAGGGAGAAAAGTGCAACAATAAATGAATGCAAATCCAAAGTCTCTGTAAACTCTCATTAAAATTAATAATAATAAAAAAGAAAAAAAAATTTAAAACCCTTAGAATGGCTCTTTCGCCTCCTGTGGCCATTGCCGAAGCGGCAGCGGCCAAAATGAAGTTCAATCCTTTTGTGACTTCTGACCGGAGCAAAAACCGTAAAAAGCACTTTAATGCACCCTTCACGTTCGAAGGAAGATTATGTCTTCTCCTCTGTCCAAGGAGGTGAGGCAGAAATACAACGTGCGGTCCATGCCCATCCAAAAGGATGATGAAGTTCAGGTTGTACGAGGGCACTATAAAGGTCACTAAATTGGCAAAGTAGTCCAGGTTTACAAGAAGAAATATGTCATCTACACTGAACAAGTGCAGTGAGAAAAAGCTAATGGCTCAACGGTCCATGTGGGCATTCACCCCAGCAAGGTGGTTATCACTAAGCTAAAACTGGATAAAGACAGAAACAAGATCCTTGAACGTAAAGCTAAATCCAGCCAAGTTGGAAAAGAAAAGGGCAAATATAAAGAAGAAACAATTGAGAAGATGCAGGAGTAAAATATTAACACAACTTCATTAAAAACTGAAAATGAAGAGCCTTTAAAACAAAACAAAACAAAACAAAACAAAACAAAACAAACAAAACAAAACAAAACACCAACAAAAAACCCTTAGAATGTTATGTAGCAACTGTAATGTTTTGTATTTTTTGTAACACAAAGAATATGAAGTTCTGTAATCTTAGAATAAAAAACATTCTCTGAAATGGGATATATTAGTGCTGTATTATGTTCTGTGCCTTGTCATTCATTTCCTGAGTTCACTGGGGCCTCTTCACAGCTGTGCACAGAACTGCTCTGCTCTGTGAACTGGTGTATGGGAAACACTCCACTAGGGTGTCTTCCAGCTCTGTCATCTACTTGTCTTTTTTTTTAAAGACAAAAATATGTGAGCTAGGAAGCAAAGAATGTGCAGTGATGTGTGTGGAACAGGGATGGCTTAGGGTGGGAAGATCCACCAATATTGGAAAGTGTTTATTTTGTCTGCTCTGGGATTTGTTGGAGGAATCTTGATGGTGTAGAGGTTAAAATGCTTGGCTGCTAGCCTTGAGGATGAGAATACACCAGCCACCCAGGGAATACAGATGTGTCAGTCTGCTTCCATAAAGACTTAGGCTTTAGAAACTCTGTGAGGTGGTTCTATTCTGTCCTACAGGATCTCTACAAGTTAAAATCAACTTGATATGGAGGGGAGGGTTGGGAGGGGAGAAAAGTGCAACAATGAAGGCATGGACATCCAAAGTCTCTGTAAATGTTCATTGAAATGAATAATAAATTTAAAGAAAAAAAAATCAACTTGATACATTAATCAATGGCAATTAAAATAATAAACCAAAATGATTGTGTGAAAAACCAACATGACTTACAAACCTCCATTCACGTAAGGAAAGAAGAACATGGGCTTGACATTAGTGGGGTTTGGGTTTGGAAATTTTGCCCTGGTTTCCTCTTCCTTCTTGCTCTTTCCTGTCCCACTTTAACTCTTTCCATGTTCTCTTCTCTGGCTCTTCTGCTTATGGAATAAGGAAAGCTGGCAAGAGATCAAACATACCATCATTTGGATACAGTAGAAGGAGAATTGATGCCTTTGAGCTGTGGTGCTGGAGAAGAGTATTGAGAATACCATGAACTGCTAGGAAAACAGATTCATCCTGGAAAGGGTTAAACCGGGTGGCTCCTTGGAGACAAAGATTCTGAGGCTCCATCTAACATACTTTGGACATGTTGTGGGGAGAGACCAGTCCTTGGAGAAGGACATCATGCTTGGGAGGGTGGAGGGACAGCGCAGGAGGGGAAGGCCCTCCGTGAGGTGGATTGATTCAGTGACTGGGATAATCGGGATGGAAGTGTCAGAGACAGTGCGATTGGCACAGGACAGAGCAGAGTTTAGGGCTGTTGTACATAGGGTCACTATGAGTTGCAAGCGACTCGACGGCACATAACAACAACAACAACAACAACAACAAGAAATGAAGCATGGCTGGTTCACGTCTGAGGACTCAAGTGGAAGGTTCCTGAAGGAAGCTTCTGCGGTTAAGCCAAGCACTTTCCCTGAGGCAGTGAGGTAAGCTCTCACAAGGGTGGCCTCTCTTTCATAAAGAGCTTCCTCAAATCAAAGTGCCAAGGCAATGCTGTCTGGGTATTCTGAGGATACAGTTTGAGGTTGGGTTGAATGCTACACAACTAATTCCAATTTGTACCAAATGGTGAAGAATTATCCTCTAGTGATTTACGAGGATTTAATGTACGCTTTACACCCACAATTCTAGTCATCAACATCATAATAGCCATCATCTTAGATGGGTACTTTTTTCCTCCCACTGAGACTTGAAGCACAATCCTCAGTTAATCTTTTCTTGGCTTCATTTTCTAACTTGAAAGTAAAAAACACCCAAACCCCAAACCCAAGCAATTAAAAAACCTCTGCTTCCTTCAACAAAGTGCTGTATATATTAATGAGGAAATGTCTGTATAATGCTCAAAATGTCTGGAATCAAATGCATTTTGTGAGAATAAATGTCATTTATGTCCTTATTTTGGGAGCAGACTGGGAGAAGGCAGAATTAAAGGATTATGGTGGCTTGTTAACTGCTAATTTATTGACAATGATGCAGCACCAATCTACATGTAGGAGCGTGGGATGAGCAGGAAACGTGTGCAAATGAGAGTTTTACAGCCAGCAGACCTAGAGCATGGCCATAGAGCTGTAGAGACTTAGAAATATTTGACACTAGAAGTTAGCAGAGACAGCATCCAAGGCTGCAGCTACTGAGTTGATTCAAGTTCATGGCCATGCCATATGTGTCAGAATAAAACTGAACTCCATACGACTTTCCTGGGATGTAATGTTATGGGAAGTTAAGCACTTGGATGCTATAACTGAAAGGTTGATGGCTCAGGTTTACTCAGTAGATCTTTGGGAGTATGTGGCAACAGGCTTCTATAAAGATTACAGCTAAGCATTGGAGCAATACTACAATCCGGTAACATGGATTCCACCATGAGTCAGAGTTGACTAAACAGCATTCCACATCAGCACCAATACCAATGATATGGAATTAGATTGCCAGATCACTCTTCCTGAGTGCTCATCTTAGTTACTCAAAGTGTGGGTAATGAGCTGAAAGTATTGACATCACCAGGAGTCTGGCTAAAGAGGTTCCTTCTCTATGTAAAACAGCTTCCAGTTCCTTCAGAAAATCTTCATTCCATGAGTCCATGTCCTCTCTTGTTCCTTTCTCTCTGGACATACAATTGCTGCTGTTTTTAACATGTAACTCCAAGAATTTGACCTAAAGTAATGCTGAATTTGGAAATTACTTTCATAGACCAATTTGAAAGGTTAAAGAGTGGTCCTTATAATAAAAAAATTGTTAGCATTTCACAAGACTCTGGAAGAAGCCTAAAAAGAACATGTTTACAGGAGAACTATATACCCTTTCATTATTTTTATTTGTAATATTTTGAAAATATGCATTTTGTGTCATCAATGGAATGCATGACAAATAATTTAGTGTTTTAAATCATGTTGTTGTTGTTATGTGCCACCAAATTATCTGAGACTCATTGCAACCCTATGTACAGTAGCTCTGCCCTATCCTGAGTCAATCTCACTGTCTTCAACACACCTACCCCCATTACCCCACTCACTGTGTCAATCCAGCCAATCCTGCATCTTCTTCTCTTGCACTATCTTTATACCCATCCAAGCATGATGTCCTTATGTAAGGACTGGCCCCTCCTGGCCATATGCCCAAAGTATGTGAGACAGACCTTCAAAATTCTTGCCTCCAAGAAGCATCTTGGTTTCACCTTCTCCAAGACAGAACTGTTTGTTCCTTTCTCTCTGGACATACAAAGGCATTGATTCTTCTTCTATTATCCTTAGTCATTGTCTAGCTCTCAGATGCATAGCAACTAATTACAAAGACCATGGCCTGCATCAGGTACACTTTAGTCTCTATAATGACATCATTGCTCTTCAGCACTCTTAAGAGGTCCCTGTCAGCAGAGTTTCCAAACATAATTCTTTTGAATTCCTGACTGCTGGTCCCAAAAGTGTTGATTGTGGAGCCAAGCAAACTGAAGTTATCAACAATCTCAATCTCTTCTCTATCATAATGGTGCTGATTGGTCCAGTGGTGAGAATCTTTATTTTCTTGATGTTGAGTTTCAAACTATATTGGAAGCTGCAGTCCTTGATCTTCTGCAGTAAATCCTTCAGGTCATTCTCAGTTTTGGCAAGCAAGGTTGTGTCACCTACATAATGCATGTTGTTGATGAGTCTTCCTCCAATCCTGATGCCACATTTCTCCTGATAAAGTCCAGCCTCCAAAACGATCTTTTCCACACATAGATTGAGAAGGTATGGAGACAGGATACACCCCGATGTATTCTTTAGTTGATTTTTAATCATGCAGTGTTAGTAGTAATAACCTGCACTGTAATCCCAAAGACATGCAGTTCAAGTCCATGAGCTGCTCCACTGGAGAAGGATGGACAATTTCCTTCCATATGGTTTACTGCTTCTGAAAACCCACTGCAGAGTCAGCTGTGGTTGGTACTGACTTAATAACATAACAACAATAATCACCATGTGTTAAAAAAATTTTTTTAGGAATGATGGATTTTAATAAATATATGGGACATATATGTCCCAATGGACTCTTTTACTAGGATAGATGGACTTAGATGTGGAAAGATAGTCATTTGAATATTACTTATTCCAAGATATTGCACCTTGCTAATAACACATAACAAACAGTAAAGGTAATACTTGCAAGTCTTATCTTGCTATGCCAAACTAAACTCATTGCTGTTGAGTGAATTATGACCATAGGGCTACTCGGCCCAATATATAGGACAAAGCAGAGGAACTGCTCCATTGGGTTTCTGGGTATGTAAATCTTAACAGGTCTGTCCCGGAGAGGGTGAAAACAAGTTGCTCCTTGGAGGCAAGGATTTTGAAGCTTTATCACTCATTCTTTGGGCATGTTGCCAACAGGGACCAGGATCGTGCTTGGATGGGTGGATGGTCAGCACAGGAGAGGCAAACCCTGCATGAGATGGACTGACACAGTAACTGGGGTAGTGGGAATAGGTTTGTTGGAGTCAGTGAGACTGGCTCAGGACAGGGCATGGTTCAGAGCTGTTGTACATATGATTGCTATGATTTCCAGTTGACTCAACAGCACATAGCAACAATAACAATCTTAACAAGAGCAGATTGCCTTCCCTTTCTCTCATAGAGCAGCTGGTTGTCTTGAACCACTGGTTACCAGGTTTCCTTTTGTCACTATACAGAAGGCCAGAAAAGCAGATGTTTCACAGAATTGATCCTCCATGATACACCACCCCTCACAACCTCTCAACATGGTGGTATGTCACTGATGACCTTCCTCCTGTTTTAACATAATTACACAAAGGTCTGTGCCATACATGGAAAAAAGTCTCCCAGGAAATTCCAGCGTGGAAAATGCTAGAAGTATTGGTATGTATCATCAGTTAAAAAAGAGTTAAAAGGACTACAGTAAAACTCTCTTTTTATGATAGCCGAGAGCAAGGCTCCATGCAAAAATAGGGGAAGGGTAGATACCTCAGAGAAGAACAGTAGAAATTAAGGGTGGTGAGAAGACTAGAGAGAGAATTCCCCTGGCTTGATTTTTGTGGATAAAATGTGGTGGAAGTCTGCGTGTGATTCCCACACTTGGGGACAGGAGCAGGTGTGCATGCAGACAGGTGGCCAGTTGGCAGCAGCGGGGAGAAAGTCCAGCTCGTTACCCCGTGGTTGTCATGATCAGGTCAGTACTAACTTTAGCCCTGCAGTCCTCAAATGGGGACAATCCACTAGTGGATTCAATCCTCCCTCAGTGATTGAGAAGCGTTTAGCCCGAGATCAGATGAAAGGAAATGATTTTGTCTATTCTGTGCCTGGTGTGTGATGACTTTCAGGGAAGCCATCCTCCAGTGCTTTGTGTTATAATAACACCTTCTATTCATCTAGAGCTGCTGTCCCAGGAGCTCAAAATCCTCCACAAGCATTTCATCAGTTACTGTCACAGGGGATTCCTGGGCAGGAAGGAGCAAGCAAGGACGGCATCTGGATGATTGTCTTTCACTCTTTCAGCTGACATCTCTGCCCCTCCAGTAGAGGGAAAGGGGACACAAAACCCAAGGACTTCCTCATCCTATAAATAAATTCTATAAATAGCATTACTCTCTCCCGAGCTTCATGTTGCGTATCCAGCAGCCACCACTGTGTAATTATCCTCATTCCATCATTTGCCTCATTTGAAAATGGAGTGAATATCCTCATTTCGGATTTGGAGGCTGAGGTGTGGAGAAGCCATTCAGGATGACTGTGTCTGAAGTGAGTTTAACAAGTATTCATCTGCTGACATATGCCTCTGCTTTCTTCTTCCCTGCTGAGAGCTGGGGGCTATTTCAGAGCTAAGGTGGCTTGTGGCTCTCTCAATTTGAGTAAGTTTGTGCTGAAAAGACACCCTTCTAAGACCCTTCTGAGAAGCTCTGGGGAACAATGGTTAAATGTTAGACCTTTAACTGGAAGGTCATTATCCAATCTCACCAACTTTGAGAGATAAGACTTGAAGATGTGCTCCTATTTAACCTGACAGTTTTGGAAACCCTATGGGGCAGCTCTACTCTGTTCTGTATGGTGATTTTGGTTTAGAATGGACTTGGTGCACACAGCAACAAATTCCTCCACGAGGCCCATGAATGTTGCAACAATTAAGTACTCAACTGCTTGTCTAAGGTTGTCATTTGGAATTGACCCAGTGGTTTGAAGACCTGGTGATTTTCTTCTGTAATAATTACAGCCTAGAAAGTCCTATGAGGGACCTCTACTCTGTCACACATCGTCTTTGTGAGTTGAAACCAACTCAATAACACCTAGCCTATAACAGAAACCTCTTATAAATGTGTTGTAGCAAGTTTAGAGGATAAATGGATCTGCACGTATCTCTTGAGCTAGAAGGGCTGGTGGGCTCTGAGTTGGTTGGCTGCCCTTGGAATGGAGCTTTCCTCTGACCCAGCTGCACTGCTGTTCTTGTCAGTTGAGGCTGCCTCTCTAGAAAGTAAACATTTCAGAAAGGACCTGAAGGGCTTTTCACATGGTGCTGGGACATAAATAGCTCTTTCAGAAGAATATTGCCTCAGGGATGTGAGGGCTGAGTCAGCACTGCATTGAATTAGCAGCAATCTGGCTCTCAGATCAATGGAGCAATGGTAAATGAACATTATTACATTTATGCCCTGTGAATGAGTCCTTAGGAAAAAGACAAATGGTTTCCAGGTGTTTTGCTACAGACTTAAACAGCTGAGTCATTCGAGTTTGATGGAAGAACAAGTGGCAGCATAAAATCTCCTTATGATGATTCACTGGCCGCCAACTTGGATTGTCCCCAGTTCCAACTTTAGATCTTTCTTTAGTCATTCTACCAGTCAGTTCCCCTTCATAGATGCACAATCAGAGGAAGTGCTAATTATGTAGACAAGCTGCCATGATTCCATATGAGCACACATCCCCGGAAGGAATGGGGCTACTCATGTCAGGATATACTGTGTCTGAGAGGAACCACCTGTGGACAATCCAGCCTGAGCACCGGGGAATGATGTCCCATTCCTACAGTCACCAACGATGTAAGAATCCTTCAAAAGTGTCCCATGACTTAACTCAGACTGTGTGGTCATGACAGGAGGGTGGATGGAGTGGAGGGAACCATTTGCTTGGGAATCTTGTCTCTTCCATGAACACATTGTGTGTGATATTAAGTGGGTTAGGATCTGTGAATCTTATCTATGGATGGGGTTACTGACCAGGAAGGAGCAAGAATAAGAGATAACAAGCTAAAATGTCCTCAAGCACAGAGAGGTTTTGTGAACAATTGGAATGTCTGAATGTAAGACATCATGAGTAGGGGGACTATGGAACTGAGAGAATTATTACTTTACTTTTAAGATAGTCAAGTTTAAATTGAAAACCAGATAAAAACCTAATCAAATTCTAGTGGACTGAACTGATTCAGTGACTGCAGTTTGCAATTTCGCCTCTAAGCTTCCTCCTGGCTTTAATGATCCCATTTTTATCTGGAAGTCTGCATTCTGACTTAACAGTTTTCATTTAAGTCTATATTTGATGTATGTTTTGGAATGTGAGAAAGTATAAATATCTAATACTAGGAACAAAGCTCAGGACAACCATAGACCCAGGTAGAATTTTGTCAGCTGAGGAATAGTGAAAATCATTGCTTCAAAGTCAGGTGGTAGGATGAGGAGCTCTGGTGACCTAGTCCACAGCAAATTGTGCAACACAAAGGCTTCACCTGAAGGGTAGAATCTACCAATAGTGTTAGTGTCCTCTCACTGCTAGTCGCAGCCTTGGAAACCTGATGGACTGCTATGAGTTAGAACTCACTGGACATCAGTCAGTGAGTGACTGAGCCAAGACGAAACTCAGAGGTCATTTGAGCCTTTCTGGGCCACTCTTTGGAAAGGCTTCGAAATGGAATTCCCTCTAAATCCCCTTTTTTCCCCTCAACTAATTATCTCTTAACTATACATATGAATAAATTCAAGACTGTATCTCTCTTATTTATGTAGGGCCCCAGTGCCTGGCATTTAGTAGGAGCTTGTTAAGTATCTGAAAAATGAATGATGGAAAGAAACCAGCACTAGGCCTATAGGTTTCAATCTCTTCCATTTTAAATAATGTAGTAGGCTGTTAAGGACCCCTGGTGATGAAGTTAGTAAGCACTTGACTGCTAGTGGAAAGTCTAATGGTTTGAACCCACCATTTTGGGGGAGATGTGACAATCTACTTCAGTAACAATTACAACAAAAAACACTTAATTGCTCTCTAGTTAGTGTTAAGTTAGCAGACTTAAGGAAGAAGTCAGAGAGAAAGAGAGAAAGCTAATGCAGCTTTATTAAAGGGGGGGGAATTAGGGGAGATCCTGGGTGAAGTTTCTCATTTGGGGAGGCAGCATGGGGAAGTCACACTGTGAACATATTGAGGAGGGTTTTTATAACAGAGTCTTTAAGGAGGGACATTGCACTCTGATTTATGATCCACCTGCTAGCCCAGCCAGGCAGGTAAGGCCATTTGCTCTTCTTATCAGCAGCAAGAAAGGCCATCAGCGTTTGAATTCTGAATGCTTCATTCTTCTCTTTGGCCCCTTTGTCCAGACTTAACAGTTAGTATTGACTCCAGGGGGTTTTCAGAAGGTGTAAACCACATAAGAGGAGATTGCTCATTTTTCTCTTGTGGAGCAGCTGATGGATTTGAACTGCCTGACTTTTTGATGTGGAGTGCAACTCCCTAGTTGCTAGATCACAAGAACTTCAGCCTTTGGAATAATATGGGACAGTAATCTATCTTGTAGTGTTGCTGTGATTTG
>NW_006399811.1:14111649-14125248 GCF_000299155.1 Elephantulus edwardii | reverse complement strand
GAACTAAAGAAATTAATCCAGTTAGTAACATGAATTCACAGGAGTAATGAAGAAACCAGAAATGGAAAAGGAGAAAACTGATATTTTTTAAAACTTATAAAAATATTGTATTGACTACCTAGAAAATTTTAAATGTCTTAGTGTATGTGTTAGTTTTCTAGTGCTGAAGTAAGAGAAATATGACAGAAATTTATTCTCTCACAGTTTAGTAGGCTTAGAGTCTGGGTTCAGGATGGCAGCTTTAGGGGATGTCTTCTCTTTCTGTCAACTCCTTGTCATCAACCTTCCCCTGGGTCTAAGAGGTTCTTGGCACAGGGACCCCAAACACAAATGATAGGCTCTACTTCTGGCTCTTCTTTCTTGGTGGTAGGCCCCTCAGCCTCTGCTCATTTATTATATCTCAAATCTTTGAATCTGGTATACCATGGTCCTATAAATTGTATCATGCTTTATTGACAAAATTGCCACTGATAGAGTCTTATTAACATCACAGAGATTAGTATTTAAAAAATACAGGGTAATTACAAAACTATATAACAAAATGGGAAATGATTACAAAATACTGAGAATCATGACTTAGCCAAGTTGACTCATTTCTAGGATATAGAATTTAATCTCTAACAGTGTGCTTTTTACCTTTTCACCATTTTCTTATTCCTTCTATTTGGTTATACTTCTAAATGAACACACTCATTCTATAGTGGAACCCAGTTTAATGGCTCATTGTTCTCCAAAGAAGTCTATAATTTCTATGGCATTTCCTATGGAATGCCCATTCTGACTTCCTCTCCATTCAAATACCACTCATCCTTCAAAATTTCTTCTCCAGGAAACCTTTAATTTTCAAGGCTGATCCAGACATTATTTGTCTTCCTTTTTGTCTCACTGTTATAGTGGGTATTGTATTCTACCTTGTAGCTATTTGCTGATGCAAATATGCTACCAGGGACCTCTTTGAAGTGCTAAAGAGTCAGTTTAAAGACTGAGATCCCCTTGGCCCAAGACAGTATGTTTTCAAATGCTTCATATACATGTGAAAGTTGGATAATGAATAAGAGGAATTGATGTTTTTGAACAGTGGTGCTGGTGAAGAATGTCAAATATATCAAGAACAGATCAACAATGAATCAATCTGTTAAGTGCAGCTGAAGTGCTCTGTAGAGGTAAGGAAACTTCATTTTATATACTTTGGGCATTATATTGTTGTTGTTAGGTGCCACTGAGTCGAGTATAACTCGTAGCAACCCTATGAACAACAGATCTCAACACTGTCCTACCTTGTGCCTTACTCTCTGATACATTCAAGCCCACTGATTCACTCACTGTCTCAATCCACATGGTTGAGGATCTTCTTCTTTGCTATCCCTCTACCTTTCCAAGCATGATTTCCCTTTCCAAGAATAACCTCTCCTAACAACATTTAAATCAAGATAAGACTTCCAGTAGCACATCAGATCTAGAGGAGACATCATCCTCTCCTGGGAAATGATCCTTGTGAGAGCAAAGTACTGCAAATGGAAGAGCAGAGGCACTAAGTCACAAGAAGTCAGTCTTGGAGCAGAAGCTCAGGGGCAATAACTTTTCCTCAGAACTGTCTGAGACGAAAATCTTTCCCTAAACCTGGGACCTAAAATTTGGACTTCTTGTTGTTATGTGCTGTCGAGTCACCTGCAATTCATAGTGACCCTACGTACAATAGCCCTAAACCCTGATCTATCCTGTGCCAATCTTATTGTCTCTGACACACCTATCTCCATTACTTCAGTCACTGAATCAATGCACCTCATAGAGGGTCTTCCCCTCCTGCGCTGTCCCTCCACCCTTCCCAGCATGATGTCCCTCTCCAAGGACTGATCCTGCTTTGCAACATGTCCAAAGTATGTCAGACGAAGCTTCAGAATCCTTGCCTCCCAGGAGCAGCCTGGCTTCACCCTCTCCAGGACGAACTTGTTTGCTCTCCTAGCAGTCCTAAACTTAGGAGAGACCAACAGCAGCACAAGGCATTAGGCATCACAGAAGTGAATTGAGACCTATCATATGAAGGGTTTAATTGGGGGAGGGAAGGTGTTGAGTAGGGTAGGTGGGCATAGAAGGGGATGCTAGTGGAGTCAGAAAAGGGATGGATCAAGACACACATGTGGGAGTGGGGTGGGGTGACACTGAGTCTTTTGGTTACTTCTATAATGGGGAAATGTCTTTCTTTTTTAAAAAAAAATTATTTATTTATTGGAAATGTCTTTCATCTGCTCCTTTCTGTAAAATGCTTGTCTTTTAGATACTGTTCTGAAGTTGAGCATCCCAATTAAGATAGACTAGGAAGAAAGATTGGCCATCCACTTTGACATAACAGGCCTTCAAAAACCCTACATACAATAGAACACACTAAGACTAACAGACATGCCAACTAAAGCTGAACTCCCAAATATGGAAACACAAAGGAAGAAGAACAGTTGTAAGCAGGCTCTAGTGATTGGAACGTGCAATGTGAGAAGAATGAATGTGGAAAATTTGGATATTGTTAAGGAAGAAATGGAATATATAAATATTGACGACATACTAGATATTGGAAAAATGAGATGGATTGGCATGTGGAATTTTTAATCAGACAATCGTATGATCTACAATTCTGGAGATAAAAAAGTGAGGGAAAATGGTTTCATAATTTAAAAAGTCATTTCTAGATCCATCTTGAAATACAATGTTGTGAGTGGCAGGATAATATCTATACACATAGAAGGAAATCCAGTGAATACCACTATCATTCAAATATATGCACCAACAACCAGGGTCAAAGAGGGGGAAATAGACAATTTCTACAAACTTAGGGAGTGAGAAATCGCTTTAACATGCAACCAAGTTGTATTAATAATAATGGGTGACTGGAATGCAAAAGTTTGAAATAGGGAAGAATTAGTAGTCAGAAAACATGAGCTTGGTGACAGAAATGAGGTTGGAGACAGAATGATAGAATTCTGCACAATCAAGTATGTATTAATTGCAAAGGGTGAAGCCACAGTGTTCCCTGGAGTCAAGGATTCTGAAGCTTCGTCTGACATATTTTGGGCATGTTGCAAGGAGCAACTGGTCCTTGGAAAGGGACATCATGTTTGGCAGAGTGGAGGGGAAGCGAAGGAGAGGAAGACCTTTGGTGAGATGGATCGATTCTGTGACTGGAGCGGTGGGAATAAGTGCGTTTGAGATGGCTAGGTTGGCACAGGATAGAACAGCATTTAGAGCTCTTGTACATAGGGTCACTATGAGTCACAAGCGACTCGATGGAACATAACAACAACAACAACAACAACAATTTATTAGAAACATAAAAGACATCTGTACACATGGATTTCACCTGACAGTATGCACAGAAATCAAATAAATTACATCTTTGGAAAGAATCATTGAAGAAACTCAGTATCAGCAGTGAAAACTAGGACAGTTGCTGACAATGAGCAGACCACCAACTATGCATACACAAGTTCAAACTAAGGCTAAAGAAGGTTAAATCAAATCCGAAGAAACAAAAATTTGATTGAAGTCTATCCTGCCTGAATTTCAAAACCATCTCAGGAATAGATTTGAGGGCTTGAACACTAGGACACGAAGACCAGATGAGCTGTGAGAAGATTAAAAAAAATCATCCTGGAAGAATGCAAAAGTTCATGACAAAGACAGAGGAAGAAGAAAAGACTGAGATGGATGTCAGATGAGACTCTGAATATTACACTAGTGCACTGACAAGCCAAAGCAAGGGGAAGAAACCAAGAAGTTAAGGAGCTGAACAGAAGATTTCAAAGGGCAGTGTCAGAAGATAAAGCAAAGTATTATGATGAAATGTGCAAAGAGCTGGAGTCAGAAAATAAAAAGGGCCAAACTTGCTCTGCATTTCCTAAGATGCAGGAACTAAAGTACAAATTAAAGCCTTGAGTTGCAATAATTAATGATGTTATGGGCAGAATTTTGAATGACACAGAAAGCATTAAAAGAAGATCAAAGGAGTACATAGAGTCATTGTACCAAAAAGAAATGTCTGACACAGAAGAATTTAATGAAATAACATATGATCAAGAGGAAATAGTGATAAAGGAGCAAGTTCAAGCTGTTCTGAAGGAATTGACAAAAAACAAGACCCAAGAACTGATGGCATACCAATTGACATATTTCAACAAAGAGATGCTTCCCTGGATGTGCTCATCAGGTTGTGCCAAGAAATCTGAAGGACAACTACCTGGACAACTGACTAGCAGAGATTCATATTTATTCCTGCTCCCAAAAAGGTGATACTGACAGGGTGGAATTTATTGAATAGCATCATACACAAGAAAAATCCTGCTGAAGATTGTAAAAAACCAACTGGAATATTATCAGACAACTACCAGAAATACAAGCTAGGTTTAGCAGGGGTCATGGCATTAGAGACATTATCACCACTGTCAGATGGATCTTGGTTGAAAGCAGAGAATACCAGAGGTATGTCTATCTGTGTTTCATTGACTATGCAAAGGCATTTGACTGTGTGGATCACAACAACAGGAATCCTAGAATACTAGGTTGCGCTCACACAAAACTTATACTTGGACCATGAGGGAATAATCAGAATAGAGCAAAGAAACACTGCCTGGTTCAAAATCAGGAAGGAAATGCATCAGGGATGTGTCCTGTTTCCATACCTTTTCAATATGTGGAACATATCATTCAAGAGGCTGGACTTTTTGAGGAGTGTAGCATCAGGACTGGAGAAATACTCATCAACAACATGTGTTATGCAGATGATATAACCTTGCTTGCCCAAAGTGAGGAGGACCTGATGCTTTTGCTATGGAAGATCAAAATTGTAGTCTTCAACATAGATTGAAGCTTAACATCAAGAAGACAAAGATTCTTACCACTGGGCCAATCATCAGCATTATGATAGATGGAGAAGAGATTGAAATTGCTAACAGTGTGAGCCTTTTTGGCTCCACAATCAACATTCCTGGCAGCTGGAATTAGAAAATCAAAAGATGAATTGCATTGGGAAATTCTGTCACCAGAGACCTCTCCAAAGTGCTAAAGAGCAATGGTGTCAGTCTAGAGACTAAGATGTGCCAGATCCAGGCCATGGTCTTTGCATTTGCTTGCTATGCATCAGAAAGCTGAGCAATGACTAAAGATGATTGAAGAAGAATTGATGTTTTTGAGTCTTACTGCTGGAGAAGAGTCTTGAACATACCATGGGCAACCAGGAGAACAAATAGATCTGTCTTAGAGAGAGTGAAATAAAATTTCTCCTTGGAAGTTAGGATTTTGAAGCTCTGTCTCACGTACTTTGAGCAGTGCCCTGCAGAGACCAGTCTTTGGAGAAGAACATCATGCTTGGAAGGGTGAAGGGACAGCTCAGGAGAGAAAGATCCTGGATGAGATGGATTAACATGGTAATTTGTTGATGGGCAATACCGTTATGTGCCATCGAGTCTCTTGCAACTCATAGTGACCCTATGTACAATAGCTCCAAACCCTCCTCTGTCTTGTGCCAATCACACTGCCTCCAACACACCCATTCTGATTACCCCAGTCACTGAATCAATCCACCTTATAGAGGGTCTTCCCCTCCTGAGTTATCCCTCCACCCTACCAAGCATGATGTCCTTCTCCAAGGACTGGTCCCTCCTTACAACATGTTCAAAGGATGTCAGATGAAGTCTCAGAATCCTTGCCTTCAAGGAGCAGCCTGGTTTAACCCTCTCCAGGATTAATCTTTTTGTTTTCTTAGCAGTACATGGTACACTAAATACTCTTCTCCAGCACCACAACTCAAAGGGACCAGTTCTCCTTCTATTCTCCCTAGTCATTGTCCAAGTCTCTGATGCATAGCAAGGGATTGCAAAGACCATGGCCTGTACCGGGCACACCTTAGTCTCCAGAGTGACACCATTGCTCTTCAGTACTTTGGAGAGGTCCCTAACATCAGACTTTCCCATTGCAATATGTCTTTTAATTTCCTGACTGAGGCAATAGGATTAGATTTATCAGAGTTGTTAAGAGTGGCTCAGGATAGGGCAGGGTTCAGAGCTATTATACACAGAGTTGCTATGAGTTGCAGGCAACTCAATGGCACATAACAACAACATGCCAAAAGTATGTGAGATGAAGTGTTATAATCTTGGCCTCCAAGGAGAAATTTATTCTTTGTCCAACTCTCAGATATGTAACAAGTGATTGATCTGAATCAGGGACACCTTAGTCTTTAAACTGACATCATTGCTCCTCAATAATTTGGAGAGGTTCCTGACTTTCCCAGTGCAATACATCTCCTGATTTATGATACCAACTGTATTAATTGTCGCTCCAAGTAAGATGAAGTCATTGACTGTCAGAATGTTTTTTCCATCAATCATGATGTTTCCTATTGGTCCAGTGGCGAGGATTTTTGTTTAAGATGCAATCTATATTGAATGTTGCAATGTTTAACCTGCTGCAACAAGTACTTCAATTCCTCCTCACTTTTAGCAAGCAAGATTGTGTCATTGGCATAATAAAGAAAGATTATTTATGAGTCTTTTCCTGATCTTGATGCCACATTCTTTTTCATAGAGTCTAACTTTTCAAATAATTTGCTCTGCATTAAGATTGAATAGGTACAGAGAAAGAATACAACCCCGATGCACACTTTTCTTAATTTAAAACCATACAGGGTGTTTTCTTGTTTTGTTAGCACAATAGCCTCTTGGACTAGGTATAGATTTTGCATGAACACAATTAAGTGTTAATTGCCATTCTTCTTAATGGTAGGCATGATTTACTATGGGTTGCAACTTGAGGCTTGGATTAGGCATTATATCAGAAGAGGCCAATCCCTAGGAAAGGACATAATGCTTGGTAAAGTGTACGGTCAGCAAAAGAGAGGAAGAACCTCAGTGAGACAGATAGACGCAGTGACTGCAGCACACTGCTTGAACACAGCAGCAACTGTGAACATGGTACAGGAATGGGCAGCGTTTCATTCTGTTGTACTATGTGTCACATGCATTGGAGCCAGCTGGATGGTACAGAATGACAGTAACAACAAATCCTGACTTACTAACATCATTCAGGTTGGGATTTATAACACATAAGATAATTACATTAAATTGAAGATGATGCCCTAGCCAAGTTGACACATAATTTTTGAACACAATTCAATCCATGATGCCATGTTTTCATCACTAACTTGAGGAGAATGCAGGCCATTCTTGCTAACAGGTTCTGATTCTATAGATGAATCAGACTATGCATGACAGAATTAACTGTTGCCTGGTCTTTATTTTCATGAACATTGATATGTTTGAGTAAATTGTTGGGGACACTGTGTGTTTAGAATGCCTTCCAACCTAGGGGACTCATCTTCTTCTACTAAAACAGATGATATCCTGTTGTAGTCCATAACATTTTCATTGGCTAATTTTTTAAAGTAATTGATAAGACTTTCTTTTTTCCTTGGCTATCTTAATTTGGAAACTCTGCCTGTCTACCAATATTAGAATCACTGGTCCAGCATCACAGAAATACAGAAATTACTATATTATGAAAAAATAAATGAAAAAAATTATTCGATATACTCTTGTTACCATTGTTATTTCACTATTCTGGCTCATGACAACTCCATGAATTAAGAGAGTAGAATTGTTCCATTGGGTTTTCTCAGCTGTGATCTTTATGGAAATAGGTCACCAGAACTTTCTCTCAAGGAGCTGTTGGGTAGATTCAAACTGGCAATCTTTTGACTAGCTGTCAACTGCAAACTGTCTGTGCCACTAAGGAACATTTTCACATAGACAAAAATGAGCAGTTCATTAGGCTACTATCAAACTTAAAGAAAAAGAGTCCTTAAACCTACCTCATTCCTTTTGTTCTAATTCAACATCTACCAACAGCTTTGTGACTTATAATTTGCTTATTAGGCACTACTAATGAATACCTAGTGTATGTATCTCTATGATGAAAAAATAATCTGAGAAGCTGGACTATGTATAAATAAAACTTGACAAGAGAATTGGAGGAAGATTTAGCAATACTCTGTGATAGGTAGATGACATTCTTGCTTGCCAAAAGTGAAGAGAATTTGAAATACTTAATGGAAGAAGATCAAGTATTACCATCTTCAGTATGACTTACACTTCAACATCAAGAAAACAAAAATCCTTGACCAATAATGAAAGAATTTTTTTTCCAAAGAAAAAGTGAACAGGGTTGGGGGGCGGGGGAGCAGGGAGGAAAATGTGCAACAATGAATGAATGGAAATCCAAGTTCTTTATAAACTTTTATTAAAATCTCACTAAAAAAACCCCAAATTCACCAATAAATAACAACATGATAAATAGAGAATAAGAAATTGAAGTTGTTAAGGATTTCATCTTACTTGGATTGACAATCAACGTTGATGGTAGCAGTAGTTTAGAAATAAAAATCTGTGTCGTGCTGTAAAAATCTGCTATCAAAGACTTCTTTGAAATACTAAAAACAGAGAAAAATGCTAGTTTAAAGATCAAGAGGAAAATGTAGTGACCCAACTCATATAATTTTCAAATGCTTTGCATTCATATGAAGGTTGGATAATGAGTAAGGAAGACTAAACAAGAATTGGGGTGTTGGCGAAGAGCACTGAATACCCTATGGACTTCCAAAAGAACAAACTATCTTGGAAGAAGTGTAACCACAATGTTACTTAGAAGCTAGGGTGGTGAGACTTAGATGGTGAGACGCATTTTTTGGGTATGCCAGCTAGTTCTTGGAAAAAGACAACATGATTGGAAAAGCAGAAGGTAAGCAAAGGAGAGGAAGGCCCTCAGTCAGATGCATTGACACACCACCACAACAATGGGGTTAGCCACAGTAGACATTATGAAGATGGCACAGGATGAGGTAGGCTTCATTCTATTGTGCATAGGATCTCTGTGAGTTGGAGCTGACTTGACAGCACCTAACAACAACAACAACAACAACAACGACAACAACAGCAACAACAGAGTATGTCCCTGGCCCTGTTTAGTATATTTTGCATACATCATCTTACTATTCCTCACAAGTACCTTTTGAAGTAGGTATGAAAAGGTCCATTTTTTAGAAGAAATAAAGACTAAGCAATTTCCTCAAAGTCACATGTGAGAAAATGGAGCTGTGATTCAGACATTGTGTGAACTTGTCCTACTTTCTTTATTGTGTTCTACTGCCAATTGGAAGGAGTGCTGGTGATGCTGTAGTTGAGCCCTTGACTGCTAATGGAAAGTTTAGCAGTTCAAATCCACCACCTGACCCATGGAAGAAAGAGATGGCAGTTTGTTTCTAGAAAGTTTGCGGCCGTGGAAGTCCTATGGGTAAGTCTACTTTGTTCTATAGGATCTCTGTAAGTTGGAATGCTGTAGGTTAAAGATTTTTGAAAGGCAATTGCTTGATGCTTATTGCTTGTTCTACTCTTGGGCCAGAGAAGTCTCTTGGAAATTAAGGGGCTATCACAATTGGTATAACTCAAAGCTGGCTTGTTTATCTATAAACTGGTCTTTACATGTACAGGATGGAGGTAGATCAGCTCTCAAACTGCAGCATACTTATTAAGATAGTGTCTCTGTGATGGTGGCTAAAATAGCTATCAGTTCTACCCTTTGCAGTTTAGCACTGATTAACCACTGCAAGGACTTCTGAGAACACAAACATTATCTTTGTGGCATCTTTAAATAGGAAGAACACTGAAATTTACGTCTTCTCCTAGGAAAGGGCCAAATTAAGTGGATAGAATGAGCTTGGCATTACTGCTTTTGTTTTCACAGCTGCCGGAACAGCTCGCTCTTGTTCCCCTGGTTGAATTCATGATAACTTGAGTTAAAATTATACGTGTCTAATGACAGGAGATACAGGTAGGCACCCCTGAATGGATATGGTCTTTTATCTGTGTGGAATCTACTTATTTCAACTCACTGAAGTCCCTGACCTACTAATGGACAGGAAAGGCCACAGAAGTCCCTAAATCAAGAAGCTGCAACAGTGGATTTAAGCACAACAGAGCTTGTAAGGGTGATGCAAGATTGGGTAGGGTTTTGTTCTGTTGCACATGGGATTTCAGCCCACTCAAAAGCACCAAACTATACCAATTCTCAGTCTCATCACATACATTGCGTTTATGTTTGAGAGGTTAGTTATTAACACGAGGCATGCATTCTGATTCATTTCAACCACACTGTGCAGATTCACAATGAAATGTCTGCTTTGCAGTTTTGTAATCAAAGGTGTCAATAAATTGCTTCAATGGTGATGATTGGAAAGGAGATACTGGGGTGCAGCAATGTGGGGGTACAAACACTGAAGAAGATCCAAGACCACAGCCTTCAGTATAGATTATACTTCAACATCAAGAAAGCAAAATTTGCACAACTGCAAATTATGTGGTAAGCTTGCCTTAGGGTTATGTTGACCAAGAAAGAAAGATGGAGGGAGGCAAGCGTACTTGTCTTTAGATATTTGAAGAACTCACTTGCTGTGGGCTGCAAGAAGTAGACTTCTTTTCTTTTACCCTAGAGGGTAGAACGTGGATTGAAAGAAGATTGGCGATGGGAGACAGTTGTGCTTATGCTGAAAAGATATTCTTAAGTTAGAGAACTTGACGTGTTTTTTCTTGGTTTTTCTACTACAGCAAAAATACCATAAGTAATTGGTTTTAAAGAATAGACATTTATTTTTTCATGGTTCTGAAGGTTTAAAAAAAGTCCTATTTAGGTCTTGGCCAGATCAATTGCTTCTGTCTTTTTCCTTGGTTTTGCTTTGCTCATAGACAATCTTTATATGTTGTCTGTCTCCCCCAATGTTTGTATGTATCTGTGCTCACTCCCTCTCTCTCTGAAATAATTTAATTTTGTTATTGTGAGAACAAGCACATTTTTGTCTAACAGGTTCTGCAGTGTACAATTGGGTGACATTGACAACATATTTTGAACTGTGCAATCATTATCACTCTTCTTTTCTCAATTGTTTCTCCCTCATTCAACTTAAACTCACTGTCCCTTACATTCCTGTCTATTATTTGGAGTTGCTGTGGTCAGTTTGATCTCATATAAATAGATCTTAATGGATTATAATGGTCAAGGCAGATAATCTGTTAAGTAAACTGTACTATTTAGTATTAAGATGACTTCAAAGAATATTTTCTGTTTAAGGATCACAGATTATCAGTAGTTTTAGTTATTCATCTAGACTTCGTGTATCCAGAAACTCTTGATTACATGAGAATTAGAAAATAAGTTCTTTATCCTCCCCTTCTTGATCAGAGTATTTTAAGTAGAACCTTTGATCAAAGGCTGGTTGTATATCAGCCAGTTCTTCTGGTCTCATGGTAAAAATAGCAGTTGTTCATGGAGGCAATTTGCCACACATTCCATATCCTTTTTATCCAATTCCCAATTCTCCCTTTCCTCTCTTATTCCAAGGATATAGAGAGCAATATTGTGCTCTTGATACCTGTTGCAAGCTTTTAAGACCCCAGATACGCAACAAACTAGGAGGTACAATAGATGCATTATACATGTTATTAGACAAGTGATTTGGATGTTTCATGAAACTGTAACCTAAACCAAGATATCAAACCCCATGAAATTTTGGTTGTACATAAGCAGCTTCAGTAACTACTCTTTACCCCCTTAAACATGTTTTTGCTGTTGTCAAGTGCTGTCAAGTTGAGAATGGCTCCTAGAGACCTTCTGAACAACGTCTTGTCCTATCCTGGACCACCCCTATAATCTATGATACACTCAAACTGGTGGATTAGTGATAAGAAATCATATTATTAATGAAAAGATATGCAGTTGGATTTTTTGTTTTTAAAAATTTGTTTGCTTACATAGTCTGTATACATTGTGTTTCACATTCTTCATTCACACTGTGTTTCATAAGATCATTCTCGTGCAGTATGTCTTATAAAATTAATCATCATTGGACCTTGCCCATCATTACTCTATCTTTTTGTCTGGATACTTCCCATTTCCTTCTCCCCCCTCCCTCCACCCACCACACTGTTCATTCAACCCTGTGGTTTCATCCCTACCTGTCCTCACCCCTCTGCTTCCCTTCCACCTTGAATTATAGAACACGTTTTACTATCCTTCTATTTTTACAATAATGGTTTTGTGCGGTATTTGTCCTGATGAGATTTCATTAGTTCACTCAGCAGTTTGAACCCACAAGCTGTTGCATGGGAGAAGGATGGGAAATCTCCTCCTATGCAATATACTGCCTCTGAAATCCCACTGGAGGGTCAGTTATGGGTCGGTTCCTACTCGACAGTACACCAACACCCCTACAACAACCACCTATCTAGTTCTAGGACTTTTCCCAGAGCTATTTGGCAACCACAGGCCTCTCCAGAGTGCTAAAGAGCAACAATGTCAGTCTAGAGACTAGGGTGTACCCCAAGCCATGGTCTTTAAAATTGTTATGCATCCGAGAACTGGACAATGACTAAGGATGATAGAAGAATTGACGCCTTTGAGTTGTGGTGTAGAAATCTTGAATATACCATGGGCTGCCAAGTATCTAGTAAACTTGGTCTCTGTACATTTGTTTTTTTTTTTAAGGTCTTTTTTATGTAAGTGAGGTCTTATAACACTTGTCCTTTTATGACTGATTTAAATCATGTGGCATACTGAGGTCCTCTTGGTGGCCTGGTGGTAAGAAGCTTGTGCTACAGGGCAGACGGTTTGAATCCATCAGGTGCTCTGAAGGAGAAGGATGGGCAACCTCCTTCCATGAGATTTATTGCCTCTGAAAATCCATTGGCGGGTCAGCTATAAGTTGGTTCCGGTGACACACACCACCACTACAACTTCAAGATTCATTCATATTTAGTATGCATCGAGACTTCATTTCTCCTGCTCACTGAGTAGAATTTCACTGTATGCATGTAGTACACGTTGTCTATTCATCTATTGATTTTGGTTGTTTCTGGTTTTTTTGAATCTTATGAATAGTGTTACAATGAACAGTGGCATAAAGATCTCAGCTTTCAAGTCTTCTGAGATTACTAAGATTGGAATTGCTAGATCATATGATCATTCTGTTTTTAGGGTTTTTTTTTCTGGTTTCAGAACTTTCTTTTTTCACTTTTTAAAAAAACTTGTTTTCCTTATACAGTTTATATACATTGTGTTTCACACTATTCTTCATTCATATGTGTTTAATATAATAATTCTCATGCTTGGATCCTTCCCATTTGATTCCCCACCGACTCATCTATCTGTGCAGCTCTGTGGTTTCACCCCTACCTATCCTTACCCCTCTTCTCCTACCTCCCTTCTCTTGAGTTCCTACACATGTTTTTAGTATTTTAAGGAACTTCTACAGGATTCTCTACAAGGTTGTACCATTTCGCACTTTCATCAGCAATGGATAAGTTCCAATTCTCTCATATCCTCAATAGTACTTATAGTTTTTCTTTCCTTAAAAAATATTTAAAAAATAACTATGAGATATCATCTTACCCCAGTCAGAATAGCAAAATTTAACAGAAGAGCAAGTAACAAATGCTGGCGAAGTTGTGGAGAAACTGGAACCCTTATTCACTGTTGGTGGGAGTGTAAAATGGTGCAACCACTGTGGAAGGC
>NW_006399811.1:14106341-14111002 GCF_000299155.1 Elephantulus edwardii | reverse complement strand
AAATTAAAAAAATAAAAAATTTAAAAGCAAAAAAAATTTAATTTTAGCTATCCTAGTGGGATGGCTCTGATGACTTTCAATCCTATCTTTCCATCTTATTCCGTTGGTCTGTGATCAGTACTAAGTTGATTTTAATTAGTGCAATAGTATATTGTTGCTATGTGCTGTTGAGTCAGTACCAACTCATAACTGAACCTCCAGTGGTTTTGTAGAGTCTGTAATTTGCATGGGAGGAGATTGATCTTCTTTCTCCCTTGACGTCACTAGTGGATTTGAATCACTTGCCTTTGGACTGGCAGTAACTCCTTACCCACTAGCCCATCAGCAGCTCCACAGTATGTCTTGAAATCAGGAAGTATGAATCTTCCTATGTTGTTCTTCTCTTTCCACACTGTTCCAGCTATGTGGGAATCTTGCTTAAGGTCTTTTTACAAACAGAGATATAGTTTGACTTAGGATCCCCCTACACTGGTATGAACTCAACTGATTGATTAGATTACATTAGATTGCATGATAGATGATAATTGAATTGCATTGCTGTTAAATGTGGTAGAGGCAATTCTTCCTAATAATGACCTCATGTGATAGAGTATGTAGTGTTTTCTTGGCTGTAATCTTTGTAGGAACAGATCATCTGCTCTTTTTTTCCCACAGGACCACTGGGTAGGTCCAAACTACCAACTTTTTGGTTAATGACCAAATACTTAACCATTGCACTGCTAGGGATCCTTTACATTGCTTTAAATAGAAAATAAACTGTTGTACTTAAGGATAACTGGTTTAATCATATGTAGCAACTCCATGACAACAAGTATACTAGTGTTTGCCAAATAACTGAGAACTAGACAAGTTTGCAAAGAATTGTAACCATCCTCAACAGTATTTGAAGATTAAAGTGGTTTGGAATGGTGGAGTGGGTTGCCTCGAGGAAAAATGTGCTTATAATAATCACTAACATTACTGCCAGGGCATGATTCCAGCATTATGTAAGCTGCAGTATTCGATGAGTGTAAGTTCCACTCCAAGTCCAAGAACTTGGTTTGTGATTCCACTTATACATGATGCCAGTTGTTCTCAGAAGAATCAAACATGAGGAATATTTAATGATCTATACTTAAGGTCTTCCTAGTCTGTCTGGGAGCTCTACTACAACCTGTCCACCATGGGTGAAACTTTTGGCATTTGACACACTGGTGGCACAGTGGTCAGCATCCCATAAGTCACCTCGGTATAGCAAACTGACAGACAAGTATTGTACTAATAAGGACAATGATAAACAAACAAGATTATAGGCACTTAAATTATGAAAAAATTAGCAATATGCATATCATTCTCCCAATACAATGAACTGACAGTCTCACACAGTTTAGGAGATTCTGTGAATTCTAGGCACTTGCTCTAGAAGTCTTTTGATCTGGAAGGTCTTTGTCTCTGAACTTCTATTCCTGAATTGTAGGTCAATTGCTATTAGACAAGGAACAAAATGCATCAAATGGGGAAATGATAGCCTCTTTAGCAAATGGTGCTGGTAAAACTGGATAACTACCAGTTAGATGGTTGCTTCTATATTGTATCTAGGTTTAAAATTAAGAAAGGTGTGTGTCAAGGTTGTATCCTTTCCTCATACCTAGTCAATCTGAATGTTGAACAAATTAACCGAGAAGCTGGACTCTATGAAGAGTAGTGTGGCATCAGGGGAAGACTCATTAATAACCTGCATTATGCATAAGAAACAACCTTGCTTGCGGAAAGTGAGGAGGACTTGAAGCTCTTGCTGCAGAAGATCAAAGAATATAGCGTTCAATATGGATTGCATCTCAACATAAAAAAACCCCAAAAAGTCTCACCACTGAACTAATATGCAACATCATGACATATAGAGAAAAGATTGAAACTGTCAATGACTTCATCTTACCTGAATCCAAAATCAACACACTTGGTACCAACAGTGAAGAGGTCAGGAGACATACTGCACTGGGAAGGCTGTAGTCAGTAACAACTCCAAATTACTGAGGAGCAATAATGTTATTTTGAGGAATAATGTGTGCCTGATTCAGGCCATGATCTCCCTGCTTGTTAGCATTGTTTATTCTAATGTAAGAGGGTTGTGGCTGATAAAGGTTGTGGGGTTTTTTTTTTAAAGACTTGTGGTTTTTTTAAAAAATATTTTTATTGGTTTCCTTACAAAGTTCATATACATTGTGTTTCACACTACCTTTCATTCACATTGTGTTCATACAATCATTCCCATTCGTTATATTTTATAAAACTAATCACTGTTGACCTATGTCCACCATTACCTATCTTTCCAGATCCCTGCTGGGTCTTTCCCATTTAATTTACCCCTTCCTTCCACCCACCGAATTGTGCTACCCTATGATTATCCCCTTGCCCGTCCTCACTCTTCTACTCCAACTCTTCCTCCCTTGGGTCCTCATACACATTTTACTGGCTATTGTTCTATTTCTACAATAATGGTATTTGAAAGCCCACTGGACTGCCAATGGGACATGTAGATGTGTCTTGGAGGGGATGCAGCCGGGGTGTTTTTGGAGGCAAGGATGATGAGGCTTTGCCTCCCTTATTTGGGCATGTTGCTAGGAGGGGTTGTTCCTTGGAGAAGGACATGAGGCTTGGAAGGGTTAAGGGTTGAAGAGGGAGTGGACAACCCTGAGCCAGGTGGATTGACAAAGTGACTGCCTCAATAGTAGTTTTGTTGCATGGAGTTTTTGATGCATGGAGTTTTGTTGACTTAAGCTGCTTGCTGGAGGTCTTGCTTTAATGAATAGAGGAAGCCTTGTAATCAGCATATTAGAACACCAACCTCTGTGGCCTCTGCTTAGATTAGACTGAAATAATTTGTAATTCAGAGTGTTAGAGAGCAGTTGGTCCCCTAAGTGATCAAAACAGCCCCCTCAGAATTTAAAATATTTATTTTGTCTGGCAGCTCGTTCTTTGCAGTGGATAGAGCAAAGGGTGGCTTTTGTGTAATTCCTGTCAAAATGTCACAACTAATGCAAAACAAAAGTACACCATGAATAAATGAGATAGTTTGTTGCCTTTTTGCCAGAGCAATTCTCTGTCTCCTAGGGTGAATGTTAGGTTTCTCAAAATTCACTGGGGCGGGGGGGAACAACACCCTTTCTGTGGGGTTACCTATTTCTAGAGAATACGGTGAAGACTTGGATCCAATTATTTGTTAATTAAAAATTCAGCATTAGAGACCACACACATTGTAGGCTTCTATTTACATGAAATTTTTAAGATAGGCAAAACTATACAGCTGGAGTGTAGATGAGTAGTTGCCTAGGTGTGGGGCGGGAGGAAAGGTTTTTAAGGGGCTAGGGTAAAGGATTATTGATAATAAGTATGCAGCTTGTTTTTGGAATGATAGTTGTTGTTGTTGTTGTTATGTGCCATTGAGTCTCTTGCGACTCATAGCGCCCCTATGTACAACAGCCCTAAACCCTGCTCTATCCTGTGCCAATCGCACTGTCTCTGACACACCCATTCTGATTATCCCAGTCGCTGAATCTATCCACCTCATAGAGGGCCTTCCCCTCCGGCACTGTCTTTCCACCCTACCAAGCATGTCTCTCTCCACGGACCTCTCCCTCCTTACAACATGTCCAAAGTATGTTAGATGAAGCCCCAGAGTCCTTGCTTCCAAGGAGCAGCCTGGTTTAACCCTCCCCAGGATGAATCTGTTTGTTTTCCTAGCAGTCCATGGTACCCTCAATACTCTTCTCCAGCACCGCAGTTCAAAGGCATCAATTCTCCTTCTATCCTCCCTAGTCTTGAACAACTCTCTGATGCATAACAAGTGATTGCAAAGACCACAGCCTGTATCAGACTCACCTTAGTCTCCGGAGTGACACCATTGCTCTTCAGTATCCTGGAGAGGTTCCTAACAGCAGCCTTTCCCATTGCAGTATGTTTTTTGATTTCCTGGCTGCTGGTGGGAGTGATAGTAATATTCCATAATTGATTGTGCTGGTAATTGTGCAACTTCATGAATAAAGTAAAAACTACTAAATTTTTTACTTTAAAATCAGTTATGTGTATGAATTATACCCTAAAACTATAATGTAAAAAAAAAATCTTTGCTCTTATGCTGAGTGAATTAACTCAGTCATATAAGGACAAATACTGGATCAGAACATTCTTGTAAAGATAGAAGAATAACTAGTTGTGTTGTTGATTGCCTTAGAGTCAAGCATAACTCATAGGGACCCTATGAACAAAAAGCCTGAAGCCCCTCTACAACTATTGACATTTATCAAAGTCCAGAGAGTTTCTGGAGGCATGTTGTTTAGGAAATGAATGCCACTCTTGTTTCTAAACATGTCATAGAATGTTACTGAGTCACCTGCAATGCCTAGCGACCCTATGTACAGCAGCTCTGAACCCTTCCCTGTCCTGAGCCAGTCTCACTAATTCTGATACACACAAACTTCCATCACCCCAATTACTGTATAAATCCATCTCATTTGAGGTCTCTCTCTGCTGTGCTGTTCATCCACCCTTCTGAGCATTATGCCCTTCTTCAAGGACCGATCTTTCCTGGGTAAGTGCACAAAGTAAGTGAAGTGGAGTTTCAAAATCCTACCCTCCAAGGAGAGACTTGATTTCATGCTCTCCAAGACAGACTTATCTGAAGA
>NW_006399811.1:14101747-14105866 GCF_000299155.1 Elephantulus edwardii | reverse complement strand
GATATTATGGAAGTGGATGCCGCTCTTACTTCTAAGCTTGTTTTAGTTGAGGAGTTTCAACCAACACTGTCCACCATGGGTAACCAACCATGTATCATTGTAAAAAGAGCAAGGGCTGGGTGAGGATGCCAGGTCTGACCTTTACCAACTTCATAAAGGGTAACTGTCTCAACCAAGAGCATCAACAACATTAACAAAATTAATAACACAAAGCCAATTCCCATGAGATCAAACATGTCCCCCACACTCCTGTACCTCTTTCTACTCATCTAAACAACAGTCTTACTGTTTTATTAGGTCCAAAATACAGTATGACAGCTCACAGACACAGAAACATACTGGTTAAGTCAAAAGATTATTATCCAGGTGACTAACAAAATACAGTAAGGACAGCTTCTGAAATGTGTCCATAGGCACCTCAGCTTTGAGCCTCAGAGTTTTGTTGTGTGTCATGAAGTTGACTGCAACTCATATCTACTCTGTGCACAATAGCTCTGAACTCTGCCCTATTCTGAGCCAATCTCACAATCTCTGACACACCCATCCCATTTTGCCAGGTACTGTGTCAATCCATCTGAACCAGGGTCTTCCTTTCCTGCACTGTCCCTCCACCCTTCCAAGCATGATGTCCCTTTCCAAGGATTAGTTCCTCCTGGAAAAAAGCCCAACGTATGTGAAATGGAGTTTCAAAATCCTTGCCTCCAAGGAATCACCTGATCTCACTTCCTCTAGTACAGAGCTGTTTGTTGTCTCGGCAATTCATGCTACACTCGATACTCTTCTCCAGCACCACAACTCAAATGCATTAATTCTTCCTCTGTCATTCTTAACCATTATTCAGTATAGCAAGTAACTGTAAAGACCATAGCCTGGAACAGGACCACCTTATTTTCAAGACTGACATCATTGCTCTTCAGCACTCTGGAGAAGTCCCTGACAGTCGACTTCCCCAGTGCAATTTGTCTTTTGATTTCCTGACTGCTGTTGCCAAGACTGCTGATTGTAGAACTGAGCAAGCTAAAGTTGTAGTGCTACTATATAGTGCTGCCAATCGGCCCTGTGGTGAGAATCTTCATCTTCTTGATGTTAAGTGTCCATCCATATTGAAGACTATAGTCTGACTTTTTGCAGCAAGTGCCTCCGATTTTCTTCAGTTTCAGCAAGCAAAGTTGTGTCATTTGCATATCATAGGTTGTAGATGAGTCTTCCTCCAGTCTTGATAACAAACTCCTCCTCATAAAGCCCTGCTTCCCAAATGATCTGTTCTGCATACAGATTGAAAAGGCCTGGAGACAGGATGCATCCTTGGTGTATTCCTTTCCTTATTTTGAACTATGCAGTGTTTCCTTGCTCAGTTCTGAGGATTGCTGCCTGGTTCAGGTATAGGTTTCGCATAAGCATCATCAAGTGTTCTGAGATTCCCATTTTCCTCAAGGTTAGCCACAATTTATTGTGATCCACACACCTTTGCAGAGTCAATGAAACAGAAATAGACATTCTTCTGGTACTCTCTGCTTGTTGACATCCTTCTGACATTGGCAGTAATGTCTCTAGTGCCACAACTTCTTCTAAACTCAGTTTGTATTTCTGGTAGTTCTCTGTCAATGTATGTTCAAGCCTTTTCTGGATACTCTTCAGCAGGATTTTGTTAGTGTGTGATATTAGTGATATTGTTCAATAATTTCCACACTCTGTTGGATCACAGTTTTTTGTTTTTTGTGTTTGTTTGTTTTTAGTGGGAATAAATATGGATTTCTTCCAGTCAGGTGGCCAAGTAGTTGTCCCCAGATTTCTTGGCACATCTTGAGCACAGTAAGATGTGTATAAATGCCCAAAAAGGAAAAGGAGGAAGGGGGAGGAGAGAGGGAAGGTTGGAAATCATCAGGATAGCAGAGTTTAGCATGTAGATTGGGGACACTGGTTTGAAGTAATGGGAAAGATTTAATGGGAAGTTGAAAAGACAATGTAATAATTGACATAGATCAATGGTTGCTAATTATAATATAGAATATGAATGATTGTAAGAAACATAATGCAAATGAGAGATTGTATGAAACACAATGTATAAGAATGAAACACGATGTAAATTAACTATCGTATAAAAAACAATAAAATTTTTTTTAAAAAAGATTCAATAGTCAACAAATATTTATTGAGCATGTTGTGAGTCAGACATGCTTCTGGCCACCGGAAAGAGAATGTTAAGCAAGATAACATCTCTGCCCTCACATTCCAGCGAGCAAGCATGCAAAAACACAATTTTAGGAGTAGCTAAGTGCTCTGGGGGTATAATCTGTGAAGAGGTGAGCTGCTCACTGACAGATCATACTTCTCTGATGATTCAAGTCCAGCAGTTGCTCTCAGGGAGAAAGATGGGCATTGTCCTCCTGTGTGTTATTTACAGCCTTGGAAGCCTTCTGAAGGGTCATCTGAGTCAGAAACAACTCTGTGTTAATGAAAGAGAGAGTGCTCTGAAGTCAAACTAAGCAGGGTAAGGGTATTGAGTGTGTTTATGTTTCTATACATGTGTACGCATGTGTATAGTGTGTATGCACACAGCAGACAGCATGTGAGTGTGTATGTGTGGATACAGACACAGAGGTATGGAGCTGCACTGCCAACCCAAAGGCTTATGGTTCGACTCCACCAGCTGCTGTGTGGGGGAATGATGGGTACTCTCCTCCTGTGTGATTTACTACCTCTGACAACTGACTGGAGGGTCAGCTACGAGTTCGTTCCAACTCAACAGTACTTAACGATAACAATTTTAGACATGATGTAAATGACAGTGATGTTGCTGGTGAAAGCTACGTTTCACACAAAGATTTTGAGTCAGCATGTTCTTGGCCTTTTTGACCAAGAAGAGGGACAGGGAACTAATGAGGAGTGAATGAATTATATAAACATTTCAGTCTTAGCACGCGTAATCATCACCAAATTTGCTTGGCAAATGTAGTCCACAGGCATATTCACAACCATATCTTGTGTGATGTTTACAGAAATTTTAAAAGTTGATATTAATCTTCTCTGTCTATAAATAGGCAAAATATAGAAAACTATATGCAATTCTCCCTCTTCTATAAGTCCATGACCCACTTCAGGGCATGACCTATATCTTGTAATTCTTATTTCTAAGCTCCTAAATTAGTACTTGGTATAAGACATAATAGGTCCAGTGAATGTTAATTGAGTTCCCACACCACTTAACAACTCAACTAATTTCTGTGGAGTCAGAATTAACTCACAGCTGACCATCTAGTGGGTTTTTAGAGGCTGTAAATCGGATGGGAGAAGATTGCCCATTTTCTCCTCCTCTACCCCCACCCCCGTAGAGCTGCTAGTAGATTCAAATTGCCCAAAGGCGGATGGCGATGGGTTAGCTGCACAACTCGCTGCAGACTATGCTAACAGAGCTCACCGTCAGTCCCACTACTAGCTATATATCCTAAAGAAATAAGAGCGCCACCACGAACTAACATATACACACTCATGTTTACTGCAGCATTATTTACAACAGTAGAGAGCTGTAAACAGTCCAAGTGTCCATCACTGGATGAATGACTAGAGAAACTGTAGTGCAATCACACAGCGGAGCAGTATGTTTCACTAAAAATGGTCATGAATTTGTGAAATACCCCACAACATGGGTGAACTTAGAACAAATTATGCTGTGTGACATAAGCCAATCACACACAAAAACAGAATTATGGTTTAAGACTACTAACATAAAAACTTACAGAAAGGTGTCCACAAAGATAGTCAGTCCTGGACAGATACCAGGAATGGGAAGGGAGGGATAGGGGAGCAAAAAGGAATAAACAGGTAAGTGGGGTGAAGGGAAATGCACAATAAAGGATTGAGTGTTGTTATTTTTTTTTTAAATATACCATCAAGTTGGAATGAACTCACAGCAGACCTTCCAGTGGGTTTTTCAGGCAATGCGTCATATGGTAAGAGATTACCCATCTTTCTCTATTGGAGAAGCTGGTAGATTTGAATCACATGCCTGTAAGTTAGCAGTGCAACTCCTTACCACTAAGCCACCAGAGCTCCCTCAAAGGGTTAATTAGACAGTACAATTAATTAATTGCATTTCAACCTGTATGCAGAACAGATTAT
>NW_006399811.1:14099732-14100837 GCF_000299155.1 Elephantulus edwardii | reverse complement strand
TAGGTAAAGGAAATGGGAAAGATCCAATGGGGACCTGGAAAGACAGGGTAATGGTGGCATAATTCAATGGTGATTAATTTTAGAAAACATAGTGAATGGGAATGATTGTAAAAAACACAATGTGAATGAAGGATAGAGTGAAACACAATAGATACCTATTTTGTAAGCAAATCATTATAAAATAAAAATTTTTAAAAGAGAAAGTAGCACCAGCTTTACACACACCTCCCCCTCAAGTATAATTTGTAAACCTTCACCTAAATTTTTTAAAAAAACAAAGCAAAATAAATGAATAGAAAAAACGTTTATTGAGTTGACTTCTTTGAAGTCACAAGGTGAGTCCACAGCCGGCTCAGGACCTGGTAAGTTGTGGTCTCACTCCAGATTCCCTGCTGTCTGTGCCGACCTGTGGGTCATGCAGCTTTTCCTTTAGAATCACAGAAGGGTGCTGGTGACAAGCTCTCCAGGGGCCATCATCCCTGTAAGGCTGACATGTACGTCCTCCAAAGCTTGTGGGAGTTCATATAGTTTTTCAGGTTTCCATTGAAATAGATTGATGAGCTTATAATTATACAATGCCAGTTTGATGGAGAAGTAAGTTCTCTAATACTTTCTAGAAGGTGATTTTGGGATAGTTAAGTTTATTCATTGATTCTTGCAGTTCTGAAATTTTCGTCTCTTTTTTTATCATCCAGGATCCTTCTCAAATTCTCCTGTCTTCTTCTCAAAGGCTCCTGTCACCTTTTAACAATGGAACAAGGTTGTTAAGAACTTGAGTTTTGATCCTGTACTGAATAAAAATCTTGATTGTTCTCTTGATCACTGTAGCACTTTACAGCACTTACTTAGTTGCCTCAAGCCTCAGTTTTTCTCTTCTGTAAAATGGGAATGGTAATATTATCACTTTCATATGACTGTTCTGAAAGTGTCACATGTCTGTACAGTGCTCAGCACAGTGCTTAGACCAGGGTAAAACTCAACCCAAAACTCATGTTACTGATTCTGCCTCGTAGAGACTCTATAGGACAGAATAGAATTGCCCTTTAAGGTTTCCAAGGCTGTAAATCTTTATGGAATGAGGCTGCCTTATTATTTTCCTGTGGAG
>NW_006399811.1:14062405-14091527 GCF_000299155.1 Elephantulus edwardii | reverse complement strand
TATGAGATGGAACTACCTTAGGGCTGCTACCCCCATGGACAGAGCCAGAGATAAGCTAAGAGCCTTTGCCTAAGTTTGTTGGACTACTGGGGTGGGGGTAAGAGGGTCAATATTGACAGTACCGAGAACTTTGTAACACTTGCCTTGAGCCATGAGGCTCAAAAAGTACACATTTTGGAAGCTGTTGTGACTATATTCTGCTACTAACCTAGCTTAATCTTTTGACTTTCCCACTATGGTCTGTGATCTGTGGGCTATTGTAATGGATTTTGGACCCAGTAAAGCAGTAAGATTGGTAGGAGGAGGTATAGGAGTGTGGGAGAAATGTCTGACCTCATGGAAATTGATGATGTTGTTACTGAGAATAGCTCTCTTGTGAAATTGGTAAAGGTCAGATACGGCTGTCCTCGCATGGGCCTTGTTCTTTTTACACAGATGTACTTTAGAAGAGGTTGGATTCTATGAAAAGGAGTGTGGCATCAGGATTAGAGGGAGACTCATCAATAACCTTTGTTACACATGTTAACTTTGCTGAAAGTGAGGAGGACTTGAAGCACTTATTGCTGAAGATCAAGGAATGCAGACTTTGGTATGGATTGCATCTCAATGTTAAGAAAACAAAGATTTTTCTCACTGGACCTATAGGCAACATCATAATGGATGGAGAGGAGATTGAAACTGTCAAGCTTCATCTTGCTTGGATCCACAATTAACAGCACTGTATCAGCAGTCAGGAAATAAGGAAACACATTGCACTGGGGAAATCTGAAGTTAGGGACCTCTCTAAATTATTGAGGATTAATGATGTCAGTTTGAGGACTAAGGTGCATCTGACTCAGACCATAGTCTTTCTAATGACTTTGCTATGCATCTTAGAGCTGGACAATGCATAAGGATGACAGAGGAAAAAAAAAATCAATGCCTTTGAGCTATGGTGTTGGAGAAGAGCACTGAATATTCCACGGATGGTCGAAAAAACTAACAGATATGTCTTGGAGACGGTGCAACCAGAGTGCTCTTTGGAGCCAACAGTGATAAGGATTTGCCTCACATGTTGACAGGAGGGGCTATTCCTTAGAGAACGACATGATTCTGGGAAGGTGGAGACCCTTGATCAGGTGGATTGACACATTGACTGCTGCAGTGTCAAGATGTGGGAGGACAGCACAGGATAGAACAGGGTTCAGATCTTTTGTTCACAGGATTACGTGTTGTATGTGACTCTATGACACTTAACAACAAAATCAACAACCTTAGAAGTTCGCCTGCTGAATAACTTAAAAAAAATCAGTCATTGAAAATCTATCGAGCACAGTTGTACTCTGACACATGTGAGTCACAATTCACTCAACAGTAACGAATATTTATTGAACCCTTAGTATGTGCCATCCTTAATTAGATGCTCCACACACGTAATTTTATTAAACATTATCAACAACTCTGATAGAAAGTATCCTTATCTCTATCTAACAGTACAGACAAAAGTTCACAGAAATAAAAATGATTTACTTAATGTGGCCTGATAAGTGGGTTTCCCCTAATGCTATTATTTGTGGTCTTGTCACAATATCAAGTTGCTGCCAATAATAAAATTGTGTTAGTTTGACTAACATCCTAGACAGATGTGAATATAGTGCGAAGGGTTAGCATTTGTGAACAATAAAGAAAATAGCTGTTGGTTATTGTGACGCTAGTGGTTATTCTTTTATTGCAATGTAACTCATAATCCTGACTTAACTGCATAGCATTCTTATCTCATAGTCTCTGTGAGTCAACAATCTGGGCATATTTTAGCTAGGTTATGTTATCTCATGGGGCTTCAGTTGAGCTCTAGTCATCTCAGTGCTCCAGTGGGAAAGGCTCAGCTTTCATGGTCACTGCTGGAGTTGATGGCAGACCTTAGTTTCCTCCATATTGCTAAATTGAAAGTTCCTTGTGGTCTTTGGTCAGAGGCTGCTGATAATGGCCTGATTGGTGCCTCCTAAAGATAAGTCCTAACCCTTGGAAAAGAAATATTGCATCTGCTGTCAAGGAACTCTCCAAAATTCTACAGAGCAAGGATGTCAGTTTAAAGACTAAAGTGTACCCAATTCAAGTTATAATCTTTTCAATTGTTTCAGAAAGTTGGAAAATGAATAAGGATAATGAAAATAGAATGGATGTTGGAAAAGAGTACTGAATATCCAAGGGACCGATAAGAGAACAAACAAGTCTTGGAGAAAATGCAACCATGGTGATCCCTAGAATAAAGATAGTGAAGCTTCATCTCATATACTTGGAACATGTTGTTAGGAAGGGCCAGTCTTTGGAGAGAGACATCATACTGCTAAAAGTAGAGGGTCAGAGAAAGAGAGAAAGCCCTCACCAAAATGGATTGACACAGTGATTACCACAATGATATCACATGACAGAGAGCATGGGGATGGTGCAGGAAAGGAAAAGATTCAGATCTGTTGTTCATAGGTCACTGTGAGTTGCAATAGACACAATAGTATGTAACAGCAACAACAATCTCTGGAATCTGTGAATAATGCTTTATGTGGTAAAACATTAGCCAATATGATGAAGACTTTGAGGTGAAGAGATTATCTTGATATCAAGACTCTCAACTCATTGCGGCCAAGTCTGACCCTCCAACAGGTCTTCAGATGCTGTAAATGGTAGAGGTGTACATTTCCCATCTTTGTTGTATGGAACAGTGGGTGGAGCTCAATCGCCTTTTAGGTTCACAGCACAAGTCCTCGCCAGTAGGAGACCAGAGCTCCTGGTATTTCAGCCTAAGGAACAGATTCAGAATAACCAGTCTTAGAACTGTGAGAGAATATATTTCTGTTGTTTAATATCCCAAATTTGTGATGGGATCCAGAGGACCCTTAGTTCCTTGCCACAAGGTCCTCTCCCTAGGACATGTTACAGTGTAGAAGTTTGCTTCATTAAAGTGAATATACAGGAAGAACCAGAAACAATAAACTTTCACTCACATTCCTCTCTTACACACACACACACACACACACACACACACACACACACACACACACCACACACACATACACACACCCCAGTTTTGGTGTGGTTGTTTTTTGTTTTTTTTTAAGTGAAGATCCAGAGAGACTAACAAGACTAAGATTATAGTTTTAGAACCTAATCTCAAATATAATCTTACTACGTTTTCTGAATTCTACTTTGTTGTTGTTATGTGTCGTCAAGTTTCCTGTAACTCATAGGGGTTTTATGTACAATACCTCTGAACCCTGCCCTATCTTGAGCTAATTTTATTGTCTTTGACATACATACTTCCATTACCCTAGTTACTGAGTCAATCCATCTCATCCAGGGTCTTCCTCTCTTGAACTGTTCCTCCACCCTTCCAAGCATGATGTACTTCTCTAAGGACTGGTCTCTTTTGGCCACATGGCCAAAGTGTGACAGATGGAGCTTCAAAAGCCTTGCTTCCAAATTGCAGCTTGGTTTCTTTCCCTCTGGGACAGGCAGTCTGTGGTATGTCCAACATTCCTCTTTCGCACCCAAACGCAAAGGCATTCATTCTTCTATCACTAAAGTCATTGTCCAGCTCTCTAATGCATAACAAGTAATTGTGAAGATCATGGCTTGAATCAGGCACAACTTAGTCTCAAGACTCACATCATTGCTTTTCAGGACTCTGGAGAGGTCCCTGACTGCAATTTCTCCCAATGCAATTTGTTTTTTTATTTCCTGATTGCTAGTGTCAAGAGTTGATTGTGGAACCAAGCAAGCTGAAATTGTTATTGTTAGCAATCTCAATATGTTCTCTGTCTATAATGTCCATTCTACCAGTTGGCCCAGTGGTGAGACTCTTTTTGTTTCTTGATGTTCCGCTTCAATCCATATTGAAGGCTGTAGTCCTTGACCTTCTGCAGCAAATTCCTCTGTTCCTCAGTAGTTTCAGCAAGCAAGCTTGTATCATCAGCATAATGAGTGATTAGGCTCAGTTCACATTCCTGGGGAGAGGGCTATCCAAGAGGAGAAACGCTGCGAGGCTGGACTCACAGGGAGCTGCCTTTGAAGTTGTTTACACAGAAATGTAAAATATTCAATGTAAAGTAAGGGAAAGCAGAAAGCATCTCAAATTACAGACCTATTCCTGCTGAGATCTTTCTGCCTCTTGCTCAGTCAGGTCAGTTAGGAATGACCTGATTTCCTCTAGGCTTCATCCTGATTTACTGTTTTGGTTTTTTTGTTTGTTTGTTTGTTTTTTCTGTTAAAAAAAAAGCCAATTACATCACTTTCTCTCTCTCTTTTTTTACATTAGCCTTAAACCTCACATCTTTGATTAATTTCACATAGATTTTCATGATTAAATCTCATCAACTTCCATGATTAAAGCAAAGTTTTTATATAGTTTCCTAACACCCTAAAGATAGTAAGTAACTTTTACCTTCTCTGAAAGGGAAGGAAAAACAAGTATGTTCAAGAGAAAGGGTTGACCTGGGTGTTGGGGGCGGGGGTAGGGTGGTGGGAAAGAGCATGAGGGCGAGGAAGAGAAAGACAGAAAGAAACTGGTTCCAAGAAACAAACAGGCCTTAATTGCGAGGTCTGAGAGGGACCTGGTCCTTCAGCACGTGGACGGGATAGAAATGGCGTGTGGGCAGTCTGAGGGGCTTCCTTCTTATAGTGGTCCTGGCGAGGACTGAGAGGGTACCTCTCAGAGTTTTGCATGTTAATTAAGTTAGGTTTTAGCTATTTTGATCAGGCTCAGACCCTTATCAGGATCCATTGTCTTGATATGACCAACTTAGACGTTATCACGTTTCTCAGGAAGTGATCAAGCTTGGGGAGGGAGTGGTTGGTGGGACAACTGCCATATTCTTCCTCCACTGGGGATGATATATCCCAGGCAAAGTGGTGATTTAGTTGTTTGGTTTGTGCAAAAGTGAATGACTTGTACTCTAAGTCTTGTGTATATGGAAAGGTCCCTTCTTTACAGAGTAAGATGTTGAAGGTGACCTCCATTCTGTTCCTGTCCCTCAGTGCCTTCCTGTTAACACTGGGCTGTAACCAGAGCCCACAGTTACTTAAAATCTTTGAACTATATTTTTGTGCTGGAGGGGTTTTGGTGTTTTGTTTTGTTTTGTTTTCAGTGTCCTTTGATGATTACCTAAATGAATCTAACACACCCTGAAGAACTCCATAAAAATGCAGACATTTAGTATAGGTTGTTGTTGTTGTTGTTATATGCTGTCGAGTCATTTGCGACTCATAGCGACGCTTTGTACAACAGCCCTAAACCCTGCTTTATCCTGTGCCAATCTCACTGCCTCTGACACACCCATCTCAGTTACCCCAGTCACTGAATCAATCGACCTCATAGAGGGTCTTCCACTCCTGCGCTGTCCCTCTACTCTACCCAGCATGATGTCCCTCTCCAAAGACCTGTCTCTCCTTGCAACATGTCCAAAGTATGTCAGACGAAGCCCCAGAATCTTTGCCTCCAAGGAGTAGCCTGGTTTAACCCTCTCTAGGATGAATCTGTTTTCTTGGAAGTCCATGGTACCCTCAATACTCTTCTCCAGAACCACAGCTCAAAGGCATCAATTCTCCTTCTGTCCTCCCTAGTCATTGTCCAGCTCTCTGATGCATAACAAGTGATTGCCAAGACCATGGCCTGTATCAGGCGCACCTTAGTGTCCACAGAGACACCATTGCCCTTGAGTACTTTAGAGAGGTCCCTAACAGCAGACTTTCCCATTGCAATACGTTTTTTGATTTCCTGGCTGCTGGTACCAAGAGTGTTGACTATGGAGCCGAGCAAACTGAAGTTGTGAACAATCTCAATCTCTTCACCATCCATCTTGATGCTACCAATTGGTCCAGTGGTGAGAATCTTTGTCTTCTTGACATTGAGCCTCAGTCCATAGTGAAGGCTGCAGTCCTTGACCCTCTGCAGTAAGTGCATGAGATCCTCCTCAGTTTCAGTGAGCAAGGTTGTGTCATCTGCATAACGCAGATTGTTGATAGATCTTCCACCAATCCTAATGCCACGCATCTCCTCATAGAGTCCAGCCTCTCGGATAATCTGTTCTGCATACAGGTTGAAAAGGTATGGAGATAGGACACATCCCTGGCGCACACCCTTCCCAATGTTGAACCATTCAGTGTTGCCCTGCTCTGTTCTGACTATTGCCTCTTGGTCCAAGTATAGGTTTCGCATTAGCACGATTAAGTGTTTTGGGATTCCCATTCTTCTCAGAGTCAGCCACAGTTTGTTATGATCCATGCAGTCAAATGCCTTTGCATAATCAATGAAACACAGATAGACATTCTTCTGGTATTCTCTGCTTTCAGCTAAGATCCATCTAACATCAGCTACAATATCCCTAGTGCCACGACCCCTTCTAAACCCAGCCTGGACTTCCGGCAGTTCTCTGCTGATGTGATGTTCCAGTCGTTTTTGGATAATCTTCAGTAGAACCTTGCTTGCATGTGAAATCAATGCTATTGTTCCATAGGTAGGGAATGATAAAAAGGCAGACATTTAGCACAGGTAGGGAATTGCACCATTAAGCCTTTCTGGAAATTCGAATCCATCAGCTGCTGCTCAGGAGAGAGAAAGGCAGTCTCCTCCTATGCAATTTACAACCTCTGAAAATTTGTCAGAGGGTTAGTTAGAAGTCAGCAATGGGATTTTTTTTTGTCGTGTCCCATTTTTTGTTTTCGTTTTAGTAAATCAGTCTGGCTGTTCTAGCACCCATCATGGTAAAGTGGTTAAACGTTTAGCGGCTAACCAAAAAATTGGCAATTTGAGCTTTGATGGAGAGAATGAACCTTTTGAGGGAGAATGATGTGACAATTAGCTTCTGTAAATATTGTTTGTTTGCTGTCATGTATGTGTGGGGTTGGAACTGACTCATAGTTGAACCCCTAGCAGATTTTCAGTCAGTAAATCTCGTGGGAAGAGATTGTCCACCTTTCTTCCACCAAGCAGCTGGTGGATTTGAACTTCATGCTTTTCAGGTTGGCAGCAGAGTTCCTTACCACGAGGCTACCTGAGCTCCCATAAATGTTATTGTGTACCATAAAGTGGGAACCAACTCACAGCTGGCCCTTCAGCGTATTTTCAGAGGCACTGACATACTTTGGACATGTTGCAAGGAGGGACCAGTCCTTGGGGAGGGATGTCATGCTTGGGAGGGTAGAAGGACAGCACAGGAGAAGAAGACCCTCGATGAGATGGATTGATTCAGTCATTGGGGTAATGGGGTAGGCATGTCAGAGACAATAAGATTGGCACAGGATAGAGCAGTGTTTAGGACTGTTGTGCATAGGGTTGCTATAAGTCACAGGCGACTCAACAGCACATAACAACAACAACAAACAATTCATGTGGGGAGAGATTGCCCATCTTTGTCCCATGGAGCAGCTAGTGGATTCAAACAACATGCCTTTGGGTTGGCAGTGCAGCTCCTTTACTACTAGACCATCCCCTAAATAGTATGTTGTTGTTAAGTGCCATGGAGTCGCAGGTGACTGACTCATAGCGACCCTATGAACAAAAGTCTTGGGCACTTCCTGTATAACTTTCATCCTTTCTTCAGGTTCATAGGGTTTCCAGAGGCAAGCTATTGTGGAAGTGGATGCCACTCATGCTTCCAAGCTTGTTTTAATCAGGGAACTTCACCAAACACTGTCCACCAAGAGTAACCATTATCACATTTGACTCATCAGTGTCATAGTGTTCAGCTTAGAGTAAGGGTAAGTAAGGGAGGGGTCGAGCCTGAGGAGCCTGCTTCAGGCCCTAGCTTAAAATCCTTCACGAGGCTTGGGGACTGGAGTCTCTCTACACCGGAAGTCAGGCGGCTAAGCAGGTGGGAGAGCTGGCGTTTCCATGGTGGTTCCTCTTGGTGGCAGTCAGGCAAGGGAAGTTTAGGGTTCTTTTGCGTTGTGTGTTACTGTTCTGGCCTAAATAGTATAGTCTTCGAAATCCTATGAGGTAGTTTACTTTGTCCTAAATGGCCACTATAACTAGGAATAGAATCAGTGTGTCTGTCTATCTATCTATCTATCTATCTATCTATCTATCTATCTATCTATCTATCTATCTATCTATCATCTCTCTCTCTCTCTATCTCTATATCTCTTTATGTATCTGTGTATCTATCTATGTATCTATCTATCTATCAATCATCTTTTGATGGTTTAGTGGAAAGGAATTGTGCTGCCAACCCAAAGGCAGGAGGTTTGAATCCACCAGTTACTCCACAGGAGAAAGATGGACTCTCTCCTAACTGTGTCATTTATTGCCTCCGAGAATCCACTGGAGGGTTAACTATAAGGCGGTTCTGACTCAATGGTACCTAACATCAACTATAGTAGACACATTTTAACTGCAGCCTTTTGGAGAGTTTCTTAACCACTCATCTCTCCAGAACAACAACAACAACAAAAAATCAAAGCAAAACAAACAAAACCATCCCCAAATCAATTGTCATCAACTTGACTCTGGCTCACAGTGACTATGTATGTGTTGGAATAGAACTCTTCTCCACAGGGTTGACATGGGTAGGACTTGGCAGAAGTAGATCACCAGGCCTTTCTGGATAGATTTGAACCACGAACCTTTTGATTCATACAACACTTAACCCTTTACACCCCTCAAGGACTCCTTTCTCAACCCCGCATTTCTTTCCCCCCCCTTTTTTTTTATTATTCATTTTCATGAACGTTTACAGAGACTTTGGATTTCCATTCATCCGTTGTTGCGTTTTCCTCCCTGTCCACCCCTCCCCCCAATTCACTCTTCTCTTTGAAAAGTAAAAGAAAAATTCTTTCATTGTTATACAATCTCTCCCCCTAAGTCCACTTCACTATGCAGCCTTCATTCTGGACTCCTGTCATGACAATAATACCTAATCATATATCCTTTTTTAACAGTTCTCTTTCTCATCTGTTTGAATGCAGTATACATTATTTATTCCCTCCTTCTCAGTCTCCCCTCAGCCCCAATGTCAGTCCTATTTTACAACAGTGACATTATACAATATTTGTCCAATTTTGTGACTGTGATACTTCTCTCATCATAATGTCCTCCAGGGTCACCCATTTTGAATAATATTTCATGAGTTCCTGGTTTTTCAATATAGCATAGTATTTCATTGTGTGAATATACCACAGCTTCTCTATCCATTTGTTGATGGGGACTTAGGTTGTTTCCAACTCTGTTATTGTGAACAAAGCTGCAATAAACATGGGTGTGCATATATCTGATTGGGTGGCAGTTATGGTTTCTTTAGAGTATATTCCTAGTAGTGGAATTGCTGGGTCAAATGGTATTTCTATTTGCAACTTTTTGAGAAAGTGTCATACATACAGCCTTCCAGACTGGCTGCATCATTTTACGTCAACCCAGTATTTCATAAGTAGTGATAATTACCACTGGAAATTTGTAAGCAGATTTCCAGGTGTCAAATGTAGTAGTGGTGACTATTGTCTATCTTTAGGATAACTTTTGCTGTAGCAAATTGCTCGGATTTTGCCTTTTGATAGTGGTATAAAGTTTTTTTAAAAGAAGTACATCTTTGTTTAAAATTAGGGAGTTGATTTAAACTAGCTACTGCTTTCATGAGGAATTCATAAAACTATTTGTTGCTGCCGCTATTACAAATTGTGGCTGTGTTAAAACAATTTTAGTTTTAAAAAATATTCTTGTTATACCATTGAGTCAATGACTGCTCCTTTTCTATTTGACTTTAACGACCTGTTTGAGGTCTCAGTATTGTGCTACCCAGCATGGAGTCAGGATGGCTGCTGAGCCTGTGAAATGGTGCTAGCTTCAACTGAGGCCTATTGCTTGTGCAAACTGTGCACCAAATTTCAAAGTCTTAGCCTTCAAATGTAGATGTTCTCAACAAGAACTGTAAATACTGATTAGATGTTGCAACAATTTTAATTTGTTGTATTAAATACAGTAATCTATCAAAACTAATTTAATTGCTTACCTTTTAAAATGTGGCTATGGGAAAATTTGTGCTTAACATATGTGGTTTATATTAGTATCTCACGTTACATTTCTTTGGGCCTTGCTCATAAACACTAGGCTAAGGTTCCTGTAAATGCTGACCTTTTGTTGATTTCAATACAAAGGATCACGGTCTCTGAGCCTGCTGTCATCCTCCCAGTCCTGATAATGTAAAGTTCTAACTCCTGGGTTTTAACTTGAGTATTTAGGTCAATTCCCTCACCTCCTTGGTTAATATTAGTAGGTTCTATTATAGAAAGCTTGTCTGGTCAAGCCTTGTTCTTATGAAACCATAACTTATAGTGGGACAACATAAAAAAATAAATTCACAGAAAAGTATTTGGATCAATTACAAAGTCAAAGAAGGACATAGAGACATTAGGATCTTGAAAGTGTGTTTGTAAAAACCTCAAAATTCTTTTGATCATTTTGGTATGTATAGCTTCTTTTTATGATTCTTCTAGTTGTTTTAATTAGGAAAGTGTTTTCCCAAGTATTTTCCTCTTTTCATGTTTGGGCTTTATAAAACTCCTTTTTTTGCTCTGTACAACCACCTCCAGTGGCCTATTGGGTAAGGAGTTGTGCTGCTAACCCAATGGCTGGAGGTTTGAATCTACCACTTGCTCTGAAGGAGAGAAGTGAGCAATCTCATTCTACATAACTTACAGCCTCGGAAAATTTGCTGGAGGGTCAGCTAATTAGTTCTGACTAGATGGCCCATCACACCAATCACAACAACAACATACAGTAAATGGCCATTAAAGTGTACAATCTCCATAATCCCTTATTAAGTGTCCTAAGGTAATTAATCTCCTGGAATATTGAACATGTAATACCATTTCTTTTCCAATACTCCTGGGGATCTCTGAAACTAAGGACAAGTAATCTTGCCATAAAATTATATTGAGAATTAACAGAAAACACTTGCTGACATGTACATCAACCACTGTGAGGATTAACTTGGTAGAAAGATAACATTTGAACCCCCTTGCAACCCTCAGCTGTGAAGTCTCAAACCTCTGACATAGAATTCCTATTTCAGACAGATCAGGACACCAGGAGGCTAGGAAGCGCTTGCTTCAGAAAGAGATTTCTTACACCTCCCAGGCACTGACTGGGTGTTTTAAATACCCAAAGGGACCGTCATTCTATTTAATTTGTTAAATAATGATGGCTTCATTTTGTGATTTCTAGGAAGCTAGAGTAGTATTTAATTGTCTCACTAGGACCCTCTCTGAGGTAGGTGCACAAGAAACCATCTTTATGGTTGCAAAGGTCAGTAGAGCTTTACTCTTTTCACCTTCTTTTCTTCTTATCTCAGATTGTAGCCACAACACACTGTCAGTGGAGGGTTAGATGTCACTAGGATGCTGAAAAGGTTTCAGTAAAGCTTTCTGGTTAAGATAGACTAGGAAGAAAGGCCTGGAAATCTATTACCAAAAATATCAGACAGTGAAAATCCTATGGGTCAGAATGGCCTGCTCCAGAACAAATCATGGTGATGACACAGGACTGGACAGCATTTTGTTTCATTGTGGTTGGGGTCTCAATGAGTGAGGCAACTTAAATGAGTATCAACTCACTGTGTCAGTCCATCAGGTTGAGTGCCTTCCTCTCCTTCATTGTCCTTCTACCAGTATGATGTCCTTTTCAAAGGAAGAACCTCTCCTAGCAACATGTCTAAAGTACGTGAGATGAAGCCTCATCATCTTTGCCTCCAAGGAGCCCTCTGGCTACACCTTCTCCAAGATATACCTGTTTGTTCTTTTGGCAGTTCACAGGATATTCATTTCTCTTCTCCAACATTCACAGCTCAAAGGCATCAATTCTCCTTCTGTCATCCTATTTGTTGTCCAGCTCTCAGATGCATAGCAAGTGACTGAATAGGTCATGGCTTGAATTAAATGCACCTTAGTCCTCAAATGGATATCATCACTCCTTAATAATTTGCAGAGATCTTTAGCTACAGACTTTGCCATTGCAATACGTCCCTCAGTCTTCTGACTACTAGTACCAAGTGTACTGATTATGGACCCAAGTAAGAAATCATTGATAGTCTTGAACTTTTTCCCATCTATCAGTCCAATGGTGAAGATTTTTGTTTTCTTGACATTGAAATTCAATCTATATTGAAGGCTGTATTCTTTGATTTTCCGCAGCAAGTGCTTCAAGTCCTACTCACTTTCAACAAGAGGTTGTGTCCTCTGCATAATGAAGATTATTGATGAGTCTTCCTACAATCCTGATGCTGTATTTTTCTTCAGAGAGTCCTGTTTCTTGAGTAATCTGCTCAGCATACAGACCGAATAGGTATAGAGAAAGGATACATCCGTGATGCACATCTTTCCTAATTTTAAATTGTGCAGTGTTTCATTGTTCTGTTTATATATAATAGCCTCTTGGTCTAGGTAAAGGTTTCTCACCAGCACAAGTAAATGTTGTGGGATTCTTATTTTTATTTTAAATTTTATTCTGATTTATTTACAAAGTTTGAATACATTTTTTTTCCACAAAAGGACCTTCCTATTTCCTTTAACCCACCCACCCATCGAATTGTATAACCCCCATTTTTCTCAGTTGTTTGCCATTGTTTGTTATGATTCACACAGTCAAATGTCTTTGCATAGTCAACAAAACACAAATAGACATTCTTCTATATTCTTTGCTTTCAGCTGGATCCATTTGACTTCAACAATGATATCCTTGGTGCCATAGCTTCTTCTAAGTCCAACTTGAATGTCTGGACATTATCTATGTACTGCTATAGCCATTTTTGAATGATCCTGAGCAGTATCCAGTATTTTGCTTGCATGTGATATTAATGATATTGTTCGATAATTTTCACATTCTGTGGAATCACCTTTCTTCATAATGGGAACAAATAAGGACCTCTTCCAATTAATTGGACAGGTAACTATTCTCCAAATTTCCAGGCATAGACTAGTGAGCACATCCAGGGCTACATTTGTCGTTTGAAAAATTTTGTACGGTATCACATCGATTCCTGGGTCCTTATTTTTTTGCCAGTACCTTCAGTGCAACTTGAACTTCTTCCTTCATTACCATAGGGTCTTGATCACAAGGTGCTTCCTGAAACATTTCCATGTTGGTCAGTTCTTTTTGGTCTGTGAATTCCTTCCATAGTCTTTTGTTTGTCCTGGTTCATTGTAGATTTTGCTCATAGTATCCATAAGTATTGAAATGTAAAGTTTGAATTTGCTTTTCAGTGTTTTCAGCTTAAGGAATGCAATTTTTTAATCTTTTTATTCTCTAATTCTAGGTCTCTGCGTATTCCATTATAGTGGCTTACTTTGTCTTCCTGACCTGCCTTTTGAAATCTCCTGTTCAGCTCTATTATTTAAGCTTCTCTTGTTGTTATGTGCCATTGTGTCAGATCAACTCACAGCTGATCCTCCTTCAAACTGCCTATTTCCAAGTTTTTAGTGGAACTCCTTACCCACTAGGCTACAAGAACTCTCTCATAGTTCTTTAGCATTGCAAATCATAAAATCAGGAGATTAGGTTTACCCCAAGTATTCTAGGAAATCTTTTCACTTAAAATCTCATCCAAGTCAATAATACCACTCACTCTCAACAGGATCTATTGATCTTGTGCAAAGTATAAGGCATTGTGGCAGCACTGAGAGGGACAACTCCAACGGTAAGGAACTGTGCGGCAAATATGAAGGCACGTGGTTTGAATCCACCAGCTACTCTATAGGAGAAAGATAACAATCTCCTCTTGTGAGATTTACTGCCTCTGAAAACCCACTGAAGGGTCATCTATGGGTCGATCCCAACTTGACAGTGAAAGAAAACTACATGAAAAATGTAGGGAGCTCTGGTAGCCCGGAGGGTAGAAGTCTCAGCCTTTGCCTACCCACAGGCAGGCTGTTTGAGTCCACCAGCTGCTCTATGGGAGGAAGATGGATGGATATTCTCCTCCCATGACACTTATACCTCTGGAAACCTACTGGAGGGTCAGCTTTCAGTTGGTTCTGACTTGACAGCAATGAGCTGAGTTGATGGAAAAATGGATGCATTAATTTCAACTAACTGGAGGTCCGTGGACACCACTGATGACTATTTTACATAATTCAATTTTGATAGAAAACTAAAGGATGAGAGTAAAAGGAAATGAAGCTTTATTCAGAAAGACACTTCTACAGAACGGTTGAGGTCACTACAGATTCACTCCAAGTTTCCCAATCTTATGTAACTGGTGTTATTTCATTGGTAATAATGAATAATAAGAACAGAGGTAGGAATTTTGATTCTTCACAATCAAATTACATTCATGTGTTGAATTTGCTTAAGTAAGAAATAAGTCTGATGTATTTTACAAAGATGTTCTTCATTCCCCTTTCTCAATACACATCCAGTTTGTCATCAGTGCTGGTTCTTCGTAAGGTCTTTTTCAATCTGTCCCTTTTCACTCTCACTGTCATTAACCTCTCTCTGCATGGTGTGCACAGCACCATGCTATCTTGACTGCTAACCAAAAAGTAGGAGATTTGAATGGATCTGGAGACTTTTTAGAAGAAAGTCCTGGTGATCTGCAAAAGAAAAAAAAATCCAATAAAAACCCTATGGAGCACAGTTCTACTCTGACATACATGAGGTGGCCATGGGTCATCATCAGTCAATGGTAACTGGCATCAGCCTAACCCTGGCCATTATCTGCTCATGCCTGAGTCAATGCAGTAATTTTCCTGCTGGGCTTCTGTGCTTCAGTCTCTCACAGTGCAATTCATACTTCATACTCCATACTGTAAAAATACGAATCCACTCACTGCTGTTGAGTTAGTTCTTACTCACAATGTCCCTCCACTGGGTTTCTGAGGCCATAAATCTTTACAGTAGATGGTCCATCTTCCTCCCACAGCGTAGTTGATGGATTTGAACTGCTGACCTTTCAGCAGCCTCATACATTATGCACTGTTGTTGTTATGTGCCATTGAATTGGAATTGACTTATAGCTGACTCTCTAGTGAGTTTTCAGAGACAGTAAATCTCACAGGAGGAGACTGTCAATCTTCCTTGTGAAAGAAAGTTGGCAGATTTGAACTGTGTACTCACCACTGGACCAATTGGCAGCATCAGGATGGATGGTGAAGAGATTGAGATTGTACACAGCTTTAGTTTGCTTGGCTCCATAGTCAACAGTCTTGACACCAGCAGCCAGGAAATTAAAAGGCGCATTGCCATGGGAAAGTCTGCTGTTAAGGACCCCTCCAAAGTACTGAAGAGCAATGGTGTCTCTCTGGAGACTAAGGTGCATCTGATACAGGCCATGGTCTTTTCAATCACTTGTTATACATCAGAGAGTTGGACAATGACCAAGGAGGATAGAAGGAGAATTGATGCCTTTGAGCTGTGGTGCTGGAGAAGAGTATTGATCACTTGTTATACATCAGAGAGTTGGACAATGACCAAGGAGGATAGAAGGAGAATTGATGCCTTTGAGCTGTGGTGCTGGAGAAGAGTATTGAGAATACCATGGACTGCTAGGAAAACAAACAGATTTGTCCTGGAAAGGGTTAAACCAGGCTACTCCTTGGAGGCAAGGATTCTGAGGCTCCGTCTAACATACTTTGGACATGTTGTGAGGAGAGAGCGGTCCTTAGAGAGGGACATCATGCTTGGGAGGGTGGAGGGACAGCGCAGGAGAGGAAGGCCTTCTATGACTGGGATAATTGGGATGGGAGTGTCAGAGACAGTGCGATTGGCACAGGACAGAGCCGAGTTTAGGGCTGTTGTTATGTGTCGCTATGAGTCGCAAGCGACTCGACAGCACATAACAACAACCACAACCTTTGCATTGACAGTGGAATTGGGCTGCCAACTCAAAGGCACGTGGTTCAAGTCCACCAGCTTCCTCATGGAGGAAAGATGAGCAATCTCCTTCTATGCATTTCAGTGCCTCTGAAAACCTGCTGGAAGGTGTGCCATGGGTCGGGTCTGACTCAATGATACATAACAAGTCATGTTATTTACCACATCACTAAAAAAACAAAACAAAAATCACTCCTCAAACTTCCTGCTGTGGAACCAACTCATAGCTGACCTTCCAGGAGGTTTTCAGAGGCTGTAATTGTAAGTCGTATGGGAAGAGCTTGCCTATCCTTCTCAAGAGTTGTTACTGGAGAACGTGAACTGCTGGAGAGTTATCGCCTTTGTATTAGCAGGGCAGCTCCCTTCAGACTAGGCCACAAAAACTCCCTTAGTTGAGCAATTTCCTTCAGTTGGAACCCAGGCTCAGAAAGATTAAGTGTCACAACTAAGTTCCCAGAGGTAACATGTAGCAGCAGTAAGACTTCATTATGCTAGTGTTTTTAAAGCTAGATATCTAGAATCCTGGAGCTCTGAGGAAACCCTCCAGTACCCTCAGAGAATTTTCAGATTTTATAGTTTTCATGTTAATGAAAATAACAAGCATCCTTTAGGCTACCTGAGCAACCATCTCGTTGTGTGTTGTGTGCATTTTTCATACCTCTATTTGTGTTCTTTATTATGTTGAAGCCAAATAATTGGGATAGACTTTTGAGGGGGAAGAAAGCAGATTGAGGATCTTTTTCCTACAGTAAGTTTCAAAATCTTGATCTAGGAGATTTTTTTCTTCTTCTGTATTTCCTAGTTGTTGTTGTTGTTATGTGCCATCGAGTTGCTTGCAACTCATAGCGACCCTATGTACAACAGCCCTAAACTCTGCTCTGTCTTGTGCCAATCGCACTGTCTCTGACACTCCCATTCTGATTACCCCAGTCACTGAATCAATCCACCTCATAGAGGGCCTTCCTCTCCTGTGCTGTCCCTCCACCCTCCCAAGCATGATGTCCTTCTCCAAAGACCGGTCTCTTCTTACAACATGTCCAAAGTATGTTAGATGGAGCCTCAGAATCCTTGCCTCCAAAGAGCCACCCAGTTTAACCCTTCTACCACTAATACAAGCACTGACTTTGAGTGTTAGTGAAGGGTATTGAATAGCTCATGGACTGCCCAAAGAATAAACAAGTACATCTTGGAGGAAGTGCAGCCAGGGTCCTCTTTGGAGGTAAGAAGGGTGAAACTCTGTCTCACATATTCTGGGCCTATTTTTAGGAGAGCCCAATCTTTGGAAACAGACAACATGTTTGGAGAAGTAAAGGGTCAGCAAAAGAGAGAAAGAGCCTTAAGGAGATGGCTTGATACAGTGCCTGCAACAATGGGCATGAGGATGGCAGAGATTGTGAGAATGGTTCAGGATAGGGCAAGGAGCAATCTGTTGTTCATAGTGTTGCTATGAATGGTAGTTCTTTTTGTGGCACCTAATAACAACAACAGGGGTAGGTTTATTCAATTTGGGGTCACTAGTATAAATAGTCAATGTATGCAGCTGCTAATTAAAAGGCTAGAGTGTCCTTTCAGAGGGACCTCAGAAGACAGGCTTGACAATGTTCTTTCAAAAAGACACAACTATTGAAATCCCAAGGAGCACAGTTCTGTCTTGATACACATCACAATAGACTTTGTGACAGCTTATTATGGTTATTCTATTTGCTCTGATGTAGGATGGAGCATAAACGGTGATACAAAGCTTAGGGACGAGGCAAAGAAAAACTATTTTAGGTTAACAGGAAAATCAGGAGGGGATAAAATCCAACTGCCAACTATAGTCAAACTATAAGCCATAAATTGAAGAAATGAAAACAGTAGCATAGTCACAACTTGTTGCAGAAGCATGACATTCAGGATTATTGGGCTAGTTTCTGTCCGTAGTTTCCAGGGCCCGCGGGTTCCTCATCCAGCCAGGGCTGCAAGGAATTAATTACCAGGTCAAAATGGCTAGAACCTGTGCTTGGGACTGCAATGACAATTGAAGGCCACTGACAGCTTTGAGAAACAAATTATAGGCAAGGACAGGAAGATAAATGCTGGTCAGAGACCTTCTTTTCTTTAGAAAACATGACCTACTGGATTTTCTTGCAGCATGGAGAGGGGGAATGAATATTCTGCTAACCCTTTAGTCTTGTAGTGCATCACAGTGATTTTCAAATATGGGTCAGGGAATGGGTTACATCAGAACTGCTTACAGGGCTGGATAAAAATACAGTTTTCTGGGGCTAAATCAGAATCTCAGAGAATGGCGCTGGTTAGTTGTACCGAGAAGATGTATGTTGTTGTTGTCATCAAACTGACTCTGACTCATAGTGACCCTATAAAGAACAAATCTGAACCTTGCCCTATCCTGTGACATCTTCACTATTTTTTATATACTCGAGCAATGAACACTCTTGGTACCAGCAGCCAGGAAATGAAAAGACAAATTACATTGGCAAAGTCTGCTGTCAGAGACCTCTTCAAACTACTAAAGAGCAACAGTGTCAGTCTGGAGACTAAGGTGCAGCTGATTCAGGCCATAGTCTTTGCAATTACTTGCTATGCATCGGAAAGCTGGACAATAACTAGGGATGATAGAAGGAGAATTGATGTATTTGAGCTGTGGTGCTGGAGAAGAGTATTGAATATACCATGGACTGCTAGGAGAACAAAGAGGTTCATCCTAGAGAAGGTGAGGTCAGGCTGCTACTTGGAGGCAATGATTCTGAAGCTTCGTCTGACATACATATTACAAGAAGGGACCAATCCTTGGAGAGGGAAGTCATGCTTGGAAGGGACAGAGCAAGAGAGAATGACCCTCAATGAGATGGATTGATTCAATGACTGGGGTAAAGTGGGTAGATGTGTCACAGACAATAAGATTGGGGAGCTCTGGTGGCCTAGTGGCAAGGAGTTGCTACTACAATCCCAGAGGTGCATGGTTCGAATCCACCAGATGCTCTGCCGGGGAAGGAGGGACAATTTCCTCCTGTACCAGTCAGATCTGATTTGATGGTACACTCACACAATAATAATAATAAAATAAAAAAATTAAAAAAAAAAGATTGGTACTGGTTAGAGCAGGGTTTGGGGCTGTTGTACATGTGGTCGCTATGAGTCGCAAGCTACTCGACAGCTCATAACAACAACAACAACATTGTTATAGTCACTGTTCCACTACATATTTCATCTTTTTAAAAGTTTTCCACTCACATGCTTTGGGCATAATATCAGGGGAAGGGGCAATCTTCAGAAGAAGAAATTATACTGTGAAAAAGATGAAGGGTAAAAGAAAGAGAAAATGAAAAAAGTGGGTTAAAATTTGAGATTTCCTGGCCTAGAGATTTTCTCTGCCAAGTATAGACAGGTTGTAGAAAAGACTCAACATTTTGTTGAAGTAACGGTTTGGAGGCTCATGTGTGAAGCATTTGGATTGTGGAGGGTAGGTTCTCTTGTTTTAGTTGAAAGTCAGGTTTAAACTGGTTGTATTTTATTTCATTCACAATCCTGTATGAGCTGATTTGATTTACTGGATTTAGCTAACAATCAGCTGTGGGCTAGAAGCTTCTTGTTTAAGTAAATTAGGACCAGGTGGGTGGGCCTTTATATTTAAAAATTGGTTGTGTGCTAAATCTCCAGTTCAGAGGCTCAGTGTGAAGCGGTTGGAGTCTGGAGAGCAGGTTCTCTTATTTTAGTTGAAAGTAGGGTATAAACTGTTGGGTTGTTGTTTGTTTTTTTTTTTATTTCCTTCACAATCGTGTGTGAGCTGATTGGTTGCCCAGAGTTACGGAGATTTAGCTAACAATCAGCTGTAGGCTGGAAGCCTCTTGTTTAAGTCAATCAGGACCTGGTGGGTTGGCCTTTGTATTTAAATGTTGGTTGGACTGAGACTAAGTTTTCTGATGTTAATTGTATTTGAGAAGAACATTCTGCTAAGTGGTACAGCTCTGGTCTGTCAGTTTGCTGTACTGATTATTTGGGGTTGCTGTGGTGCTGAATGTTGTGCCACTGGTGTGTCAAATGCTATGAATGGTTACTCATGGTGGACAATATTTGGTGGAGCTCCCAGATTAAGACAGGCTTGGAAGCAGGATTAGCATCCTACCTACTAAACAACATACCTTTGGAAATTCTATGAACATTAGAGAAACAACGATAGTTATAGAACAGGGTTCAGATTTTTTGTTCATGGTGTCACTATGAGATATGGTCATCTCGATGGCACTTAACTACAACAACAAATATCAATGGTAATTACTATTAGTGAAATAGTATATACATATTTAAACATCATTACTTCATTACATGGATTAAACACTCTTTAATCCCCCTTTCCACCACCAAGAAGAATAAATCCTTAAATCATTATGAAACCTTAAGAGTGAATGTGTTTCTTACGGAAAGCAGATGGAGCCTGGGTTCCTCAGTGAGTCAGGATTGGAGATATTGAAGGACGACAGTTCAAGTTAAGTTTTAAGTATTAAAAGAATGCCAAGAAACCCTTCAAAATCACTACTGTGGAGTCAATTCTGACTCATATTAACCCTCTGTCATGTTACCAAGGCTGTACACTAAATGGGAGGAGACAGCTGTCTTTCTCTCTTGAAGCCATTGGTGGATTTGAACTGCTGGAGACATAGAGCCTTTGAGTTAGCAGTGCAGTTTGCTACAGACCACACCATCAGAGCTCCCTAAACAGGGAGGGGGAGGATAAAATGAAAACTTCCTTTTTTTGTTAAAAGTAACTTTTAATTGTGATTCATGTAAAAGTTTGCACCAAAAATGAACTTTCCATTCAACAATTTTCACAGTTTGGTTTATGACATTGATAGTAATCCCTGCAACGTAATAGCATCCTATTCATTTCCTCTCTATTTTTACCATATTCGTTCATCCTCTTTCCCAACCTTTCCTACCTTATGAGACTCACCCCACATTATATACTGTCTGTCGAGCTCATATAATCCACTGATTGTTCTAACTGGTATATACCTCCCTACTGTTATTATTCACTTTGTAGACTTGTCAACCATTGCTGAGAGTGAGTCACAGAGGTGGCTTAAAAGGCTGAAACAAATTTAAGAATCAGTTTTTGGAGCTCTGGTTGCCTAATCTGTAGGGAATGGCATTGCTAGTCTAAAGGCTTCTTCCCTTTGGTGGTTTGAATCCACCAGAAGTTTAGTAGGAGGAAAATGGGCAATCTCCTTCCTTGAGATGGACAAACTGAGAAATCTGCTGGAGGGTAAGCTGAGTCAGTTCCAATTGTATGGTAAAATCAGAGAATGTGAGAGAATCATAGAGTGGAAGATTCCACCAGTCTCTGCCAGTCTAGTAAGTATGACTTTTTCTTTTTTTGTCTTTTAAAACATTTTTATTTTATATTGGTTTGCTTAGAGCTGGAGCTTCCCGACTAAAACAAGCCTGGAAGCAGGAGTGGCATCCACTTCCGAAATGGCTTGGCTCTGGAAACTCTATGTACGAACTCAGGCCTTTTGTTTATAGGGTCGCTATGAGTCGTCTATGACTCGACGGCACTGAACAACAAGACAACATTGGTTTGCTTACAAAGTTCATATACATGGTGTTTCACACTATTCTTCATTCACATTGTGTTTCATACAATCATTTCCATTCGTTATATTTTATAAAATTAACCAACATTGATCTATGGTCACCACTGCTCTGTCTTTGCAGATCCCTGCCAAATCTTTCCCATTTCCTTTACCCACCTTTCCCCCACCCCCCATGAAATTGTGTGACCCTATGATTACACTCCTGCCCGTCCACACTACTCTACTTCTACCCTCCCCTACTTGGAGCCCCATACACATTTTACTAGTTATCTTTCTATTTCTACAATAATGGTCTTATACAATATTTGTCTTTATGAGAGTGAGTAAGTTCACTCAGCATAATGCTTTCCAAACCCTCCCAGGTTATGTAGTAATTTCCTAAATCACTGCTTCTGAGTACTGCGTAGTATTTCATCATGTGAATGTACCTCAATTTCTCAATCCATTCTATTACAGTTGGACATTTTGGCTTTTCCATGTTCTTGTGATGGTGAATAACACTACTATGAGCATTGGTGTACAAATATTCATTTGTTTTGCAGTTCCAATTTTCTTGGGGTATATTTCTAGTAGTGAAGTAATACAGAATTTCTACAGTTAGCTTTTTCAGGAAACATTAACTGCCTTCCAGAGTGGTTGTACCATTCTACAATCCCACCAACAGAGTATAAGAGTTCCTATCTCTCCGCATCTGCTCCAACATGTATTTCTTGTCCTGTTAAACTTTGCCACTGCTATTCGGATAAGATGGTATCTCATTGTGGTTTTGATTTGCATCTCTCTTATTGCCACTGATTTTGAGCATTTCTTCATGTGTCTGTTGGCCATCCAAATGTCTTCCTCTGTGAAAAGTCTTTCCATGTCTTTTGCCCATATCTAATTGGGTTATCAATCTTTTACTTGTGGAGGCCCTGTAGTAGCCTGTAAACTTTTGTTATGAGACCTTTGTCAAAGATAGTATTGCCAAATATTTTTTTCAAGTCAGTACATTTTCTTTTCACCCTCTTGTAAAAAGATTTTTAAGTGTACAGGGATTTAATCTTTAGAAAGTCTCATTCATCAATTTTATCCTCTCTTGATTGTGTATTTCTGGCTGTATTTGTCAGCCTCTTTGTATCATGGGCTAGTCCTTCTAAGCTTGGTACCACTTTGTCTTTTATGATCTCTCTGATCCACTTTGAGTTGATTTTTATGTGTTGTGAGAGGTGTGCATCCTGCTTCAACCTTCTATGGGTAGCAGTCAAGTTTTCCAGCACCATTTCTTGAAGAGGTTTCCCCATTTGATAGGTTTTATTTCCTTGTTGAATATCAGTTGATCATAGATAGTTAGGTCTATTTTTGGATTCTCAGTTCTGTTCCATTGGTTCATGTGCCTGTCGTTGTACCTGTATCATGCTGAATGTTATGCCTCTCACTTAATTTTTGTTTTTCAGACGTGCTTTGCTTATTCAAGATCTCTTTCTTCTCCAAACGAACTTGCCAATTGACTTTTCTATGTTTTTGAAAAAGAAATTTGGTATCTCTATTGTGATTACATTAAACAGATAGATTGCTTTTGGTAGGACTATAATTTTCACTATATTGAGTCTTCCTATACATAGACAGGTAACATTTTTCTATTTATTTAGGTCTTTCATTGTTTCTCACAGAAGTGTTTTGTAGTTTTCTTTGTAAAGGTCTTTTGTGTTTCTAGTTGGATTTATTCCTAACTATCTCAGTTTGTGGTTGACTATTGTAAATGGTATTGCTTTCTTAGTTTCCTTATCTGTGTTTTGCTTTTTACTGTAGAGGGATCCCACTGAGGTATTATTTTGATTTTTTGTTTGTTTGTTTGTTTTATCATTCCTTTATTGTGTATTGCTTTTCCCTTCCTTAATCTCAATATGCATCTATTCAATTTACTGGTTTTTACCTTTCCCTTTTATTTTATCTACCTGATCTTGAATAAGTTTTTGTTTTAGTGGTCTCTGATACACCTTGAATTGATTTTTGTGTATGGTGTGAGGTATGGGTCTTCCTTGAGTTTTCTACAAATGATTTTCCAACTTTGCCAATACTATTCGTTAAAGGGGCTGCATTTCTCAACTTAAGTGACTTTGTCACCTTGTCAAAAATCACTTGGTTATAGGTAGATGAGCTGATATACTGGGTTCTCAGTTCTTTTCCATTGGTCTATGTGTCTGTCACTATACCAGTACCATGCTGTGTTGACCACCACTGGGAATCCCACTGCTTTTGTATATTAATAGTGTATTCTGCCATTCTATTAAATTGATTTACTAACTAGCTCTAACAGGTTTTTTGTTGAGTCCTTAGGGTATTCTGTGTACAATATCATATCATGATCCTTTTCTTAAAAATAATTCATTACAACCCTCACTTCTTGAATTTGTCCATTTTCTCCTCCCATGACACCAACAAACTGTGGCTGACTCTGAAAAGAATGAAAATCCCAGAACACTTGATTGTGCTAATGTGAAGCCTATACTTGGACCAGGAGACAGTAGTCAGAACAGAGCAAGGAAACACTGCATGATTCAAAATTGGGAATGGTATATGCCAGGGATGTATCCTATCTTCATAGCTTTTAACCTATATGCAGAACAGATTATCTGGGAGGCTGGGCTGTATGAGAAGAAATGTGGAATCAGGATTGTAGGAAGACTCATCAACCATCTGCATTACACAGATGACACAACCCTGCTTGCTGAAACTGAGGAGGACCTGAAGCACTTGCTGCAGAGAGTCAAGGACTTCAATATGGATTGAAGTTCAATATCAAGAAAACAAAGATTCTCACCATTGGGATAGATGGTGAAGAGATTGAGATTGTAAACAGTGTTAGCTTGCTTGGCTCCACAATCAACACGCTTGGCACCAGCAACCAGGAAGTTAAAAGACGTATAGCAATGGGAAAGTCTGCTGTTAGAGACCTCTCCAATGTACTGAAGAGCAGCAATGCCACTCTGGAGACTAAGGTGCACTTGATACAGGCCATGGTCTTTGCAATCACTTGCTCTGCATCAGAGAGCTGGACAATGACTAGGGATGGGAGTAGGAGAATTGATGCTTTTGAGCTGTGGTGTTGGAGAAGAGTATTGAATATACCATGGACTGCTAGTAGAAAAAACAGGCTTGTCCTAGAGAGAGTGAATCAGGATGCTCCTTGGAGGAAAGAATTCTGAAGCTCCATCTGAAATACCATAGACATGTTGCAAGGAGGGAACCAGTCCTTGGAGAAAGATGTCATGTTTGGCAGGGCGAAGGGACAGCACACAGGAGGAAGACCCTTGATAAAATGGATTGATTCAGTGATTGGGGTAATGGGGGTAGGTGTGTCAGAGACAGTGAGATGGGCACAGGATAGAGCAGGGTTTGAGGTTGTTGTATGTAGGGTTCCTATGAGTCACAGGTGACTCAATGGCACATAACAACAACAACAATAACAACAACATGACACCATTTATTATCTTCTCCATATTTTCCAAACTAAATGCCTGTCTGCTATTACATTGGCTTTCAAATTGTGGAGATTTATTTCTTCACCAGCCCTTTTTGAGTATTTTCACAGTTTTGTCTAAACAAGTTCTGCCCAACCTGGCCTGTATTATTTTTAGTTTCTCCTTTGCATATGTGCCCCAGGGAAGTGGAATCCTCTGTGCATTCTTTCTTCTGATGAATATTTGATTGGCAACCTTGAAATCTTTCTTTGTATTTAAATTATAAACTCAGTGCAAGCACAAGGCACCTTTCACGGTCTTTTAAAGTACATGTCAATATGTGTTCTTGTAGAGCTATAATTACCTATTATTCCGTAGGTTTCTGAATTAAATATTCATTAAACAAAGGCTGAAAATGGTATTAAGTCTATATATAATTTTTAATGTACAAAAATTGCTAATCACCATGTTAATGTAATTTTATCAGGGTTTGACTCATGACACAGGAATGGACATAATTATTTTGGAATGCTTTGTTTTTTAAAAGCCATTCACATTTTACAGAATAACACACAGTCTCATAAAATAGTGAATTATTATGTGACTGAGGGAGTCACTAAATGTAAATGAGGAGCAACTTTACTGTACTGTCTTTGTAAAAAGCCTGTGTTATTTTAATGGAAAAAAATGGAAGTTTCTAATTTTTGCTAGTGATCAGGGTCAAGAGATAGTGGAATGGCAGTGTCCCTTTTCAGCAGGAAGTAGCTAAGAGAATACGCCATCCCCTTTTCCTTATGACTCAGGGTGAAGTCTCTCTCAGGGAGGAGTGATAGGGAATGGCAAAGGACACACTGACAAAGAAGATTAATCAGAACTGGCTTTGACAAGCACTGTGGCATTTGGACAAGAACAAACTGGGAGGAGGGTAGAGAGAATAGTGCAACAATGAATGAATGGAAACCCAAAATCTCTGTAAATGTTTATGAAAATTAATGAAATATAGAAAAAAAAGAGATAGTGGAATGGAGCATGGTTGGTGGATGTGGGCAGAAGTGCTGCCTGCTATCAGGTGTGTGGAAGGAACCACTATGAAGACCTCAGCAGCCAAGAATCCTACTCGTCTTAGGGTAGGCTGGGCTTAAGAGAGATGAAGTTACACATATATTAATGTCTTTACCATTTATGCAGATTTCCTTGGAATCTGTACCATTCATGTTGTAGTTGTCCTAGGTCTCTCTCACGTTGCTGCCAAGTAGAAATTGACTCATGGCTCAACCTCCATTGCGTATCTGAGGCTGTAAATCACACAAGTGGAGACAGCTCATCTTTTTACTTTGGATTCTCTGGTGGATTTGAACCACCAGAGAGGCAAGACTTTTGGTACAGTTTTTTATGAATTGTGCCACCAGACTTCCCTTCTTAGCTACCACGTTGTAAGAGAGATACCACAAGTGAAAGATTTTAAGAAACAGAAATTTGTTTCTCAAAGTTTAGGAGGGAACTCTGGTGACTTAGTGATAAGAAGCTGAGCTATAATTCCAAAGGCACATAGTTCAAATCTACTAGTTTACTCTGAGGGAGAAGGATGGGGAATCTCCTTTCATGTGATTTACTGCCTCTGAAAACTCATTGGAGGATCAACTATGGGTCAGTTCTGATTATATTACAGATTATATTATGGCACACAACAACAACAACACAATTTAGGAGGAATTTCTTAAACTGAAAAAAGCTGTAAAAGAAATTCAAGCCACATAGGCAAAATTTTGAATGATCCAGAGCATGAAACGAAGACGGAGGGAATACATAGAGAGAGTCACTGTACCATAAAGTGTTGGTTGACACTGAAACATTACAGAAAGTAGCATGTGGAAAAGAACCAATGAGAGGAAAGGAAGATGTTCAAGTTGAATTGCAGCATTGGTAAAACATAAGGCCCAAGGAATCGATGTGATACCAATTGACACGTTCAATTAACAGGTGCAGCCCTGGACATGCTCACCAGCCTGTGCCAGGAAATTTAGAAGACAGCTTACCTGGTTAACTGACTGGAAGAGATTTATATTTGTTCCCATTCCAAAAAAATGTTGATCCAAAAGAATACACAAATTATTGACTAATATCACTAATATAACATGTAAGTAAAATATTGCTGAAAATCATCCCAAAACATCTACAATAGTACATTGACAGGGAACTGCCAAAGTTTAAAGCTGGGTTTAGAAGAGACAGTTGCACCCGAGATATAATTCCTAAAATTATACAGATCTTAGCAGAAAGCAGAGAATATAAAAAAGATGTATATCTGGGCTTTATTGACTATGCAAAGACATTTAACTGTTTATCATAACAAATTATGGCTTGACATTGAGAAGAATGGGAATCCCAGAACACTCAATTGTGCTCTTGTGAAAACTACACCTAGACCAAGAAACAGTTGTATGAACAAACAAGGGAACTCTGCATAGGTTAAAGTCAAGAAGAGTGTGCATTAGGGCTGTATCCTTTCTCCATCCTATTCAGTTGGTACACTGAACAAATAATTAGAGAAACCAAATCATTTGTCATTTCCTTAAAAAGCTGAACATTGAAATTTCATATGACTCAGCTATTCCACTTCTAGGAATATACCCCAAGCAAATGAGAACGGAGACACAAATGGAGATTTGTACACCAATGTTCATAGCAGCGATATTCACCATCACAAGAACATGGAAACAGCTCAAATGTCCATTAACATACAAATGAATTGAGAAACTGTGGTACATTCCCTTGATGGAATACTATGCAGCACTCAGCAGCAACAATTTCGCAAAATACTACATAACATAGGAGAGGCTAGAGAGTATTATGGTGAGTGAATGAACTCAGTCTCATGAGGACAAACATTTATTATAAAAATAGGACAACTAGTAAGATGCGTATGAAAGTTCAAGTGGGCAAGGGGAGGTAGTACAGGCCTGAGGGTGGGAAAGAAGGAAAATCACATGGCCACAGAGTTTGGTGGGCAAGGGAGGGGGTGAAGGAATTAGGAAAGATCCAGTTGGGACTTGAGAAAAGAAATTAATTATGGGCATAACCAATGGTGATTAATTTTATAAAAGCATAATATATGGGAATGATTTAATGAAGCACAATATGAATTAAGGAATGTGTGAAACAAATATATACAAATTTTGTATGCAAACCAATATAAAACTTAAAAAAAACCCATCTTCACCACTGGGCCTCTTATCAACAACCTACATTGTGCTGATGATACAGCTTTGCTCGCCAAAACTAAGGAGGACCTGAGTGTCTGCAACAGAAGGTCAAGGACTGAGTTGTCAATATGGATTGAAGTTCAACATCAAGAAGACAAAGATGCTCACCATTGGGTCATTTGGTAGCACCATGATAGATGGAAAAGAGATTGCGGTTGCTAATAATTACAGCTTGCTCAGATCTACAGTTAACATTCTTGACACCAGCAACCAAGAAATCAAAAGATGAATTGCTCTGGGGAAAGCTGCTGTTAGGGACCTCTCCAAAGTGCAAGGTGTCAATTTGGAGTCTAAGGTGCATCTGATTCAAGCCATGGTCTTCGCAATTACTTGCTATGAATCAGAGAGCTGGACAACGACCAAAGATGACTAAAGAAAAATTGATCACTGTGAGTTGTAGTGCTGGACAAGAGTGTTAAACATACCAAGGACTGACAAGAGAACAAACAAACTTATCCTGGAGATGGCGAAACCAGGTTGCTTCTTGGAAGCCAGGATTTTGAAGCTTTGTCTCACATATTTTGGGCATGTTTTCAGGAGGGACCAGAAGGATAGAGAGACAGTGTAGGAGAGAAAGACCCTAGATGAGATGGATTGATATAATAAATGGGTAATGGATATGGGTTTGTTGGAGACAGTGAGACTGGCTCAGAATAGGGCAAGGTTGAGAGCTATTATATATAGGGTTGCTATGAGTTGCAAGTGACTCAATGGCACATGACAACCACCACCACCACCACCACCATTATGCCAGTAGACAACATCATATTAGCAAGAGAAAAGATTGAAATTGTCAACAATTTCATCTTACTTGTATCCACAATCAAAACCCTTGGTACTACCCATCAAGAAATCAAAAGATGCATTGCTTTGGGTAAGTCAGCTGTCAAGGAAATCTCCAAAATAGTAAGGAGCAATGAAGATAATTTAAAGACTTAACAGCACATCAGCAGAAAACTACCAGAAGTCCAGGCTGGGTTTAGAAGTGGTCGT
>NW_006399811.1:14050868-14061225 GCF_000299155.1 Elephantulus edwardii | reverse complement strand
ACATGTGTGCCTTATTCAGGTCATGGTCTTTTTCCATTACTTGCTGTATATCTAAGAGCTGGACAGGGATTAAAGATGACAGAAGAAGAATCAGTGCTTTTGAGTTGTGGTATTGGAAAAGAGTACTCAATATTTCATGGAGTACAAAAATAATGAACAGATATGTCTTGTAGGAAGTGCAGCCAAAATGTTTCTTTCAGGAAAGGATGACAATGCTTCCTTTCATGTACTTTGGGCATTATGTTAGGAGGGGTAGTTCTTTGGAAAGGGACATCATATGTGGAAAGATGGAGGGTCAGCAAATGAGAGAAACGCTCTCAATGAGATCGACTGACACAATGATTGCAGTTATGGACTCAATTATGTCAGATGTGATGAGGATGACACAGGATAGGACAGGGTTTAGATCTGTAGTTCATAGTGTTGCTGTGAGCTGTACAGGGTTGTGGGAACCTGGGTCCAAAGTGTCTAATCCACCAATGGCTCTACTCATTGGTGATATGGAGTTTTCCCTCTTCTATGCTGGCTTTTCTCCCCTTTTGTCTCTTGTGAGATAAAAGGTGCTACTAGACACATACATCTTAGGGAGACTCCCCTTTCATTGGACCTGTGTGTGATGTGTGATAAGGAGTATTGAACTTCACCCTTAATCCTTTTGCAACTGTTAGGTTTATCAGCTCATGGGGAATCATTATACAAATTCTATATTTTATCATTGCATCACATATTTTTGGGGGACAAAATTTAATTCATGACATTAGGCAAAGAATCCTTTTAATACAGTTGGTCAATTTACTTTGAAATATTTGTACAAGCAACGCATGAACCTTGAATTTAAAATGAACATGGAGAAAGTCTTAATAATAAGAAGTAATAATATCTTGCCTTATGCCTGTTTTAACTTGTCAGAGGTAACCATCTTTAAGGTGTCTTTAAAAAATTTTTTTTAAGATATTTTTCTATTGACTCCCTCTTATAAACTGTGAGCATTATTCCACACTGTCCTCTTTCTAATATTTCCTGTAGTTAGTTCTTTTGTTGCCTTCTTTTGTTCAATCCTTGAAGACTATCCTTAAATCTACTTTTCTACTTCTTTCAACATTAGATTTTGCCTTTTGACCCTCCACCACACAAAATGAGGAATCTTAACTCACTGCTAAGAGCTAAGTGCTGTGTGCTAAAAAGAAACAAAACAAAACCAAAACCTCAAAATAACCAAACCAACAACACAACAAAGCAGATCTATCATTCATAATATAGCTATGCACAGTAGACAACTTGACAGTCCTAACAACCACCATGAAAATGATGACAGAAAAAGTGATACCTTTGAATTGTGGTGTTGACAGAGTTGTTGTTGTTGTTATGTGCCATCGAGTCGTTTCCGACTCATAGCGACGCTATGCACAACAGCTCTAAACCCTGCTCTATCCTGCGCCAACCGCACCGCCTCTGACACACCCATCCCGATTACCCCAGTCACCGAATCAATCCATCTCATAGAGGGTCTTCCCCTCCTGCGCTGTCCCTCCACCCTCCCAAGCATGATGTCCCTCTCCAAGGACCCGTCCCTCCTGGCAACATGTCCAAAGTATGTCAGACGAAGCCCCAGAATCCTTGCCTCCAAGGAGCAGCTTGGTTTAATCCTCTCCAAGATGGATCTGTTTGTTTTCCTGGCAGAGTAGAGAATATCATATAGACTGTACAGAGCAAACAAGTCTGTCTTAGAGGAAGTGCAACTATGTTCCTCTCTAGAAGCAAGGATGGTGAAACTTCATCTCACATATTTGAGCATGTTGTCTGAAGGGATCATTTCTTGGAAAAAGGCAGCATGCTGAGAAAGGTGGAGGGTCAGAGAAGGAAAAAAAGACCCACAACAAGATATATTGCCACAGTGACTGTAAGAATGGGCTCAAAGAAACAAGAACAACCCTTTACTTTTTCTTTCTTAAATTCTCTAGTTTGTTAAGTTTATACTCTTAGATTTTACTGAGATTGCATGTATTGCTCAATACATATAGTAAACACCTTTCATCTGTCCTGGCTAGAGTGGAGGGGGCGCTGGTGAGGAATTTCATAGTTAGTTGTGCTGCTAACCCAGAGGCATCACCTCTCTGGAGGTTTGAATCCACCTCCTTGGGAGAAAGATGAGTAATATCCTATGAAATTTACAGTCTCTGAAAACCTGCTGGAGGGTCTGGTATGAGTTAGTTCAGACTCAATGGCAATGGGAGCTGGAGTAGATTCTAAACATTGGAATCTAAAGAGATCAAATGGAAGTTATTTGACTCATGTTATTTATACCATTAGATATTTCATTTTCTTACGTGCTTTGACTGCTAACTTGAATATTTCCGCATGTGTTTAGTTTTTATACTATAACTCTTCATGAATGTAAATATTCCATAATGATAGAGATTCACTGAAGGTTGACTTTGGTGATCAGATAGATCATGCATCTTAGCTGAGCTTCAGGCTTAGACTTCAGAAGCTCAAATAGTCTAATGGCTGCTTCAATATCCAGTCTGGTATCTCTGAACGTCATTGGGGGTGACTACTGTGTAATTGTTTACGTTTCCATTGCAAAATACCAATGTAACAGTATCTATAAAGTGAGTATGCCATACCATTCTTATGTGTTGTTAATATTATAATAGTTAAAATATACAGGTTAAGTTCTTATTCTTAATGTAACATGGAATGAAAATTTCTTTATGTACTTTATTCTTTGAAATCTCTCAGTTGAATGGAAGCATAAACACATATTATTGCAGGATTGAAATTGTGCCAAAAGTCTGCATAGTCATTATTATGAAAGCTATTAATTTTAGATATGAAAATATTTATTAAGAACTTTCATAGAAATAAATAGGACAGGAAGCCAAGTACTATGCATAAGAAGAGCGTACATTAACTAGATTATTTTGGGGAAAGCTATGGATTGTATTTTTACAATCTCTGAATATTTAGAATATTCCAATGATTATAAAGTAGAAAAATAGAGAATAGATATATTTCTAATCCTCTCAGAATTATTTGGTATTCTAGAATTGAAAGCATGTAAAAATAACCCTATAAGAATGCTGTTGGGTTTTCATTATTTAATCTATTTAGGTCATGAATCTTTTAAAAAAAGGTCCTATTTGGAAATTCTTCACATTTTATGAAGATGAATAAAAAGCAGAATGTCAATTTATGTCTTTGAAATGTCATGAAGGCAAAAAAGCTCTGAATCATAAAAACACAAAATCCATCATAAACGATCTTAAATCCAAACATTATTCATAACCAATACTTGGATTGTTCTTACTTTGTGCTGGGATGTTCTTTCTATATTAAGCTATTTAATGCACCCAGCAGTTTAATGAGAAATGGCTGTTATTAGAAAATTAAGACCCAAAGAATGAAGTAATTTTATTCATGTTTACACAACAAAGTAGTTGAGCAGTAATTGAGTCCAGAGTACTTGATTCCAGAATCCATACTCTTACTTATCATAAAAAACTCTTAAATTAAATGTTCCTACAAAGTTCTTTGATGATACGTATCATTGTGGTAAGGTCCCCCAAATTAACGTTATCATTCGTTATTATTATTGGGATGGTGTTGGGAATGCTGAGATTAGCAAGGAGAGCTACTGTTCTCTTATCTCTGTCTTTGGAGGATGTAGATGGTCCTAGGGAAGCAAGAAGCAAGCTGTGGCTAGGAAAGTTAAAGGCAACAAAAGCTCTTGTCATGAGCCTCATACTTGTAGAAATGTGGCTGGTATGGAGGTGGTTGGCATGGCAGCATCTGACCTCCACCCATTTTGTAAGGGGGAAGAATCCTCATCAACAACACTGACACAAAAATAATCCCTAAGAGATCAGACCTGCTTAGACACTCATACAATTCTAACACCAGTAGTCTCTTGTATGACCCTTATTAGTCTGTTGCAATGGCCTTACAGAACTCACAGATAATACTTACCATGATGGGTTTTATAGAGAAGTAACTGTTTAAAATTGACGTCTGAAACCCTCAGGATACAATTCTTGAGTCAGTACAGCTTCTTCTCAGGAGCTCTCACAGGCAGGCCTGCCCCTCATTTTCAGTATCATTGGGTCTTGCTCACAACTCAACTCTATCAGTCTGGAAAGCCCTCAGCTCTGGCTACACTGGGGGCAGTGCTAGTTCAGCTCTATCACACACCAGGTCTCTACCACCTTTGCTGCTACTGCGGTTGCTGGTCTAAGTCTTTGTCTAATGCAGGGACCTCTAGTCCAAAAGGATATACTCTACTTTTGGCTTTTTCATTCCTTTTTAAAAATATTTTTTATTTTAACTGTGATTTTAATGAAAGCTTACAGAAAAGTTCGATTTTATCCATTCAGTGTTGATTAGGTGTTTTCATTCTTGATGGTAGTGAGATTCTTATTTTCTGCCTCTGAATTTGCTCTATTTAAACCTAGTGGAATGGCAAAACTGACCAAATCTCTTGATGGTTTGCATGCCTTATACTTCAGAAATGGGCTCAAGTGTATCAGACATCGTGAGGATGGCAGAGAATAGGACAGGATTCAGATATCTTGTTGATAGGATCACTATGAGTCATATTTGATTTGATGGCACCTAATAACAACACCACCTAAAAGATGATTATTTATATTATTAGCAAGCTATCTAATCCCCTTAGTGGAGCCATGGACACCCCACATTTGTATAGTCCTTCCCAGCTGTGTGATTAACTGTCTCTGAAAACCTGCTGGAGGATCAGCTATAGATTGGTTATGACAGAACACAACAACAACGACAGTAAGAACAAAGAGAGCTCTGGAGAGCTAGTGGTATGAAGCTATGCTGCAATCCTCAAGGCACAGGTTACAATCCACTAGCTGTTACTTGGGAGAAAGATGGACAGTCTCCTCCCATTGGATTAACTGCCTCTGAGAACCTGCTGGAGGGTCGGCTATGGGTCGGCTCTAACAAGACAGAGTACACACAGCAACACAACCACATATGAAAAATGAAATGGAACACATCAACACTGACATTAGGTATTAGTGAGATGAAATGGACTGCCTTTGGCTACTTTGGATCAATCATATTGGTATACAATGAGTGTTGTTGTTGTTAGGTGCCATTGAGTTGCTTACGACTCATAGAGACCCTATGTACAACAGCTCTAAACTCTGCTCTGTCCTGTGCCAATCTCATTGTCTCCTACACACTCAACCCGATTGCCCCAGTCACTGAATCAATCCACCTCCCAGAGGGCCTTCCCCTCCTCCGCCTGACCTTCACCCTCCCAAGCATGATGTCCCTCTCCAAGGACCGATCCCTTCTTAAGACATGACCAAAGTGTGTCAGACGAAGTTTCAGAAAACTTGCCTCCAAGGAGCATCCCAATTTAACCCTCTCAAAGATGAATCTGTTTGTTTTCTTAGCAGTCCATGGTACCCTCAGCACTCTTTTCCAACACCAAAGCTCAAAAGCATCAATTCTCCTTCTATCCTCCCTGGTCACTGTCCAGCTCTCTGACGCATAACAAGTGATTGCAAAGACCATGGCCTGTACGAGATGCACCTTAGTCTCCAGAGACACACCGTTGCTCTTGAGTACTGTAGAGAGGTTCCTAACAGTGGACTTTCCCATCACAATTCGTCTTTTAATTTCCTGGCTGCTGGTGCCAAGAGTGTTGATTGTGGAGCCAAACAGACTAAAGCTGTGAACAATCTCAATCTCTTCACCATCCATCCTGATGCTGCCAATTGGTCCAGTGGTGAGAATCTTTGTCTTCTTGACATTGAGCCTCAATCCATATTGAAGGTTGCAGTCCCTGACCCTCAGCAGCAAGTGCTTCAGGTCCTCCTCAGTTTCAGCAAGCAGGGTTGTGTTACCTGCATAATGCAGATTGTTGATAGATCTTCCATCAATCCTGATGCCACATTTCTCCTCATAGAACCCAGCCTCCTGGATGATCTGTTCTGCATACAGGTTGAAAAGGTATAGAGAGAGAACACATCCCTGGCATACACCTTTCCCAATTTTGAACCATGCAGCGTTTCCTTGCTCTGTTCTGACGACTGCCTCTTGGTTCAAGTATAAGTTTCGCATTAGCATGATGATTTTTCCCCTGTTGTTTTTTTTTGTTTTGTTTTGTTTTAATTTCATACACTGTGTTCAAGTTTCCCCCCACCCCCTGTTTTTTGTTTTTGGGTTGTTTTTTTTAAATTCCCTACACTGTGTTCAAAACTTGAACACAGTGTAGGGAATTAAAAAACAACAACAACAAACCACTGTGTTCAACTTGAACACAGTGTAGGGAATTAAAAAAAAACACAACAACAAACCACCAGGAAAAAAAATTGTGTTGCATTTATAGTTAAAAAGACAATTTCAAGTTTTATTCTGAAGTACAGTGTTGTGAGTGATAGGACATTACCCATGAGCATACAAAGAAGACCTGTTAATACAATCATTATTCAAATATGTGTCCCAACACCTAAAGCCAAAAAAGAGGAAACTTATTTTTATTAAATTTTGCAGTCCGCAATTGACCCAATATGCTATCAAGATGTGATAATTGGTGATTGGAATGCTAAAGAAACATGGCAGTCAAAAAGTATAGACTTGCTGACAGAAATAAGGTCAGAAATAGATTTTTTTAAAAAACAGAAATGGTGACTTTACACATGGACCTTATCAGATGAACTCCATCTAGGAATCTGATTGATTACATCTGTGGAAAGAATCATTGGAAAAGCTCGGTATCAACAGTTAAAGCCAGATGGAAAAGACCATCAATTACTCTGGTGCAAATTCAAACCAAGTTTAAGAAAATGAAAATAAGTCCAGGAGAACCAGAATATGACCCTGAATCTATTCCACCTGGATTTAGAAATCTTCTTAAGAATAGGATTGAAGTGTTGAAGAACAGATGAGTTGTAACATGACATCAAAGATATCATCCATGAAGAGCATAAAAGGTCATTACAAGAGAGGAGATAAAGAAAAAAACAAAATAGTTGTCAGAAGAGACCTGGAAAACTGCATTAGAGCATCTAAAAGCCAAACCAAAAGGAAGAGGTGCTGAAGTAAAAGAGCTAAACAGACTATTTCAAAAGGTAGTTTGTGAAGGCAAAGCAAATCATTAAAACAGATTATGCAGAGAACTGGAATTGGAGCATACAAAGGGAAGAACTTGGTGGGCATTTTTCAAGATTAAAGAACTGAAAACCAAATTCAGGCCTCAAGCTGCAATACATAGAGCTGCTATTGGAAAAAATCTTAAATGATTCCAGAAAAGAAGATGGAGAGTCATTGTGCTAAAAGAATTGGTTGATACAAAAATAGTTCAGGAAGAACCATATAATAAAGAGCCAATGGTAATAAAGGAAGAAGTTCAAACTATACTGAAAGCATTGGGAGAAAACAAGGTCCCAGGGATTGATGAGATAGCAACTGACATGTTTCAACTAACAGATGCAGCAGCCCTGGAAGCACTCACCAGGCTATGCCAGGAAATTTGGAGGATAGCTGTCTGGCCCACTGACAGGAAGAGATCTGTATTTGTTCCCATTTCCAAGAAAGGTGATCCAAGAGAATGTGGAAAATACCAAACAATATCAGTAATATCTCATGCAAGCAAAATACTGCTGAAGATCATTAAAAAACAACTAGAACAGTACAAGCAGAGAAGTACCAGAAGTTGAAGCTGGATTTGGAAGAGGTCATCCACACTAGGGATATCATTACTGTCAGATGGATCCTGGATGAAAGCAAAAAATACCACAAGAATGTCTATTTGTGTTTTATTGACTATGCAAAGGCATTTGACAGTGTGGATAGTAACAAATTATGGCTAACATTGAGAAGAATGGGAATCTCAGAAAACATAATCGTGCTCATGTGAAACCTATACCTAGCCCAATAAGCTATTGTGCTAAACAGAACAAGGGAACAAGACATGGTTTAAAATGAAGAATTCTGTGTGTCAGGGTTGTATCCTGTATACTGAACAAGTTATATGAAAAAGAACATGGCATAAGGATGAGAGGAAGACTCATCAATAACTTATGCCTTGTTTGTTGGATGACAGAAAGACTTACTTGCTAAAAGTGAGGAAGACTTGCTGTACAAGATCAAATTATACAACCTACAGTAGAGATTTCATCTCAATGTCAAGGAAACAAAATTTTTTACCCCTACACTGATAGGCAACATCATGATAGATGGAGAAAAGACTGAAACTACTGACAACCTCATCTTCCTTGGATCCATAATGAACACACTTGGTACCAGCCCTCAAGAGATCAGGAGACTTATTACACTGGGAATTACACTTCTCCAAATTAGTGAGAAGTAATGATGTCAATTTGAAGACTAAGGTGTGCCTGATTCAAACTATGGTCCTTTCAATCACTTTATGTGCATCTGAGAGCTGAACAATGACTAAGGATGACAGAGAAGAATTGATGCCTTTGGGCACATAGGTCTTAGAGGAAGCACAGCCAGCGTGCTCCTTGGAGGCAAATGTGATAAAGCTTTGTCTCACATACTTTGGGAATGTTGCTGGGAGAGGCTATTCATTGGAGAGGAACATCATATCGGGAGAGGTAGAGGATCTTCAAAAGAGAGGAAGACCTTCAGCCAGATGTATTGACAAAGGAACTGCAGCAATGGGCACAAGAATCCCAGCAATTGTGAGGAAGGTGCAGGATCAGACAGAGTTCCAATCAGCTCTTTTATAGGGTCACTATGTGTCATACTCGTCTCAGTGGCCTCTACTACCAACACCAATCACCTAACCACATGGTGAAAGGCACAAGCAATGGCTAGAAAAGCCACCTAGAATAACCTGTTGTATATATAGTACAATACCTCTCCTGAGTATAGAACTCCTCCAAGGCTGAACCCTAGCACTGATTTTTCTTCTCATTTTGTAAGAGTGACCATGAAGATAACTGCGTCATTCAAATTCCATCAACACTGAGCACATTGTTTTCTAACTTTGCTTGAGAGCATGGCCGTGTGCCTTAATTATTTAGGGAATCTATAACACAAATAGGGAGTTCTGTTTGTATCATTCATAGAAAGTTGTGCTACTAACCCAGTGGTGAGCCTCTCTGGTAGTTCAAATCCTTCCTCCACAGGAGGAAGATGGGCAATCTTCTGTGTGATTTCCTGCTTCTAAAAACCCGCGGGAGGGTCAGCTAGGAGTCAGTTCTGACTTGATAGCAATGAGTTTGAGTTGAGTAACACAAATACCACCATGGGTGATTTTAAAGAACAGATACTTGCTTTCTTACGGTTTTGGAGGCTTAAAGTCCAAATAAGAGTTTCCACCATGCTGATACTTCCTTGTTAATAGTTATGGGAATGGTTTGTAAATGACCCTCACATAGCATCTACTTTTCTAGTTTCTGTGTCTATATGCTATATGCTTTTTATAAAAGATCTATAACTTTCGTGATTTGATTTTGAACTCAGCCTGTGATCTGGTTCCTGAATGGCACAAATGGTTTGTGCTTGTCTATTAACCGAAAAGTCTGAACCCAGCAAACGACACCACAGTAGAAAGACCTAGTAATCCGCCTTTATAATCAACCAAGAACATCCTAGGGAACACAGTAACAGACAAAGTAACCAGGAGTCAGAATTGACTCCACTACAGAAAATGTAGTTTTTTATTTTCTACATGACCTAATTAACATACCAAAGGAAACCCTATTTTCAGACAGTATTACTTTGTGAAGAATAGGAGTGAGGATTCCAGTACATATTTTAGAAGAATGCAGTTTCACTCATAGCAGTGGTGGAATGGAAATTGCTGTGGAATGGCACATTATCAAACAATGAGCTCCTGGGGGCTGCAAAGAACAGGTTCTGATTCTGGAGGAAAGTTACTTAAAGATGCTTAGAGGATATTGTTATTATTCTACTGAGGATATCTTAGTATTTAGAACGCTAAACAGTTACCTTTAAAACAAAGGAGCCTTGGCAACCTGAGGATTTTTTCTGGGATTAGCACTACATAGTCACAAATGGAATTCTTTCCCAATGGCAATCAGAGGTAGCTCCCCTGCAATTAATTTAGCAACTACAAACTTCAAACAACTGAGAAGTAACTAAATAGGAAGACTGTGTCCAGATAGGAAAGGGCCAGAGAATATTTGACAACACTAACGCTGAGACCCTACCAAACTAAATTATTGACCTTCAGTTAGTAGCTGAGTTTTTTTTTAATTTTATTTTATTTTATTTCACTATGTTTTGTTTGTATCATCAAATCTGCTCTGCATACAGGTTGAAAAGGTATGGAGACAGGACACATCCCTGGCACACACCCTTCCCAATTTTGAACCATGCGGTGCTA
>NW_006399811.1:14029682-14049903 GCF_000299155.1 Elephantulus edwardii | reverse complement strand
TACTTTGGACATATTGTAAGGAGAGACAGGTCCTTGCAGAGGGACATCATGCTTGATAGGGTGGAGGGACAGCGCAGGAGGGGAAGACCCTCTATGAGGTGGATTGATTCAGTGACTGGGGTAATCAGCATGGGTGTGTCAGAGGCCATGCGATTGGCACAGGATAGATCAGGGTTTAGGACTGTTGTACATAGGGTCGCTATGAGTCGCAAACGACTTGACAGCACATAACAACAACAACAACATCATCAAATCAGATCTTACTGGTACAGGAGGAGATTGTTCCTCCTTCTCCAGCAGAGCATCTGGTGGATTCGAACAGTGTACCTCTGAGATTGCAGTGCAGCTTCTTGCATCTAGGCCACCAGAGCTCACTGTCGCTGAGTTCTTAATCATCACTAACAGTTAGTCTTTTTATATAATTGAGGTACTAACAATACTTGTTCTTTTGTTCTTGTTTTATTCAACATTATTTCTTCAACTTTTATGCACATTGTAGGATGTATTAAGAGCCTATTGCTTCTACTTGCTGAATACACACACACACACTAGACACACACACACACACACACACACATGCATGTACTACATGTTGTTTATTTATTAGATGGCTTCTGCCTATTAGTTATTCTGAATAGTGCTGCAATGAATCAATGTATATAGATTTTTTTTTTGGAGCAGATTTTTTGGGCCAGTAATTGTGTTGTCAATGCCAAGGTACATACATGGTTCAAATCTACTAGCTGTTCCAAGTGAGAAAGATGGGCATTCTCCTCTCATGTGATTTACTGCCCCTGAGAACCAGATAGCGGTTCATTTGGTTCTGACTTGACAGTACACAACGACGACTTGGGAATTGTAGAAGCCCTGGTAGAATAGTGCATAATGTATCAGTTAACTGAAGGATTGACAATCCAATTCCACTAGCTACCTGGTAGGAGAATGATGAGCAATTTATTTTTATAAAGATTTATAGTCTTGATGATCCATGGTTCAAAATTGGAAAGGATGTATGCCAGGGATGTGTCCTATCCCCATACCCTTTCAATCTATTTGTAGAACAGATCATCTGGTCTGGGAGGCTGGGCTGTATGGGGAGGAATGTGGCATTAGGATTGTGTTAAGCAAATAAAACAACTTTGCTTGCTGAAACTGAGGAGGATCTGAAGCACTTGCTGCAGAAAGTCAAGAATTGCAGTCTTAAGTATGTATTGAAGTTCAACATCAAGATAACAAAAAATAAAATACTCACTACTGGCCCAATTGGCAGCATCATGACATATGAAGAAGAGATTAAGATTGTTAACAGCATCAGTTTGCTTGGCTCCACAATCAGCAATTTTGGTACCAGCATCCAGGAAATCAAAAGACTAATTGTACTGGGAAAGTCTGCTGTCAGGGATCTCTCCAAATTACTGAAGACTGTCAGTCTGGAGATTAAGGTGCACCTGATCCAGGCCATTACTTGGAATTACTAGCTATGCATAAAACAGTTGGACAGTGACCAGGGATGATAGAAGGAGAATTCATGTGGTGCTGGAGAAGAGTATTGAATATACTATCAGGAGAACAAACATGTCCATTCGTGAGAGGATGAAACCAGGCTGCTCCTTGAAGGCAAGGATTTTGAAGCTCTGTCTGCCATACTTTGGGCATGTTGCAAGGAGAAACTAGTCCTTGGAGAGGGACATCATGCTTGGGAGAGTGGAGGGACAGCGCAGGAGAGGAAGACCCTCAATGAAATGGATTGACTCAGAGACTGGGGTAACTAGGGTAATGAGGATAGGTTTATCAGAAACGATAGGTTGGCTCAGGATAGGAGCAGAGTATAGAGACTCAGTGGCACATAACAACACAACAACCTAGTTGACTATGACTCATGATGATCCAATGAATGACAGGCCTGAAGCTTTCCTTCTGTGCTCCTCATGACCTCCAACATGCTTGAACCCATGTGTCAGTTAATCCCCTTGGGATTCTTCCAATAACTGACCCCTCCAGTCAACATGCCCAAAGTATATGAGACAAAGTTTTACCATCCTTTTCTCTAATGAGCACTCTAATTGCACTTTCTCTAGTACAGATTTGTTCCTCTTTTGGAAATCCATGGTGTATTTAACAGTCATAATACAAAGACATCAATTCTTCCATCTTCCGTATTCATTGTCCAGCTTTCAGATGGGTAGGGAGCAATTGATAAACTGTCTTGGATTAGGTATGCCTTATCTTTACACTAATATTCTAATTCTTTACCACTTTGGAGAGGTTCTTGACAGCAAAGTTCCCCAATACAACATGTCTTCTTGACATGTCTTTCTTGACTGCTGCTTCTGTGGGAGTTGATTGTGGATCCACGTAAAGTGAATTGTTGACAATTAAAATCTACAACAATCTTTTCTTCATCTGTCATAAAGTTGCCTATGGGTCCAGTAGTGAAGAATTTTGTTTTCTTGATATTAAAACATAATCCACACTGAAGGTTGTAGCTTTTGATCTTCAGTAGTTATTTCAAACAAGTCTTCTTCACTTTCTGCAAGCAAAGTTGTATCATCTGCATATGATAGGTTAGTGAAGAATCTTTTGCCAATCCTAATACCAGAACCTTCTTCATGTAGTCTAATGTCTTGAATTGTTTGCTTTGTTGTTGTTGTTGTTATGTGTCATTGAGTCATTTGCAACTCTTAGTGACCCTATGTACAACAGCCCTAAACTCTGCTCTGTCCTGTGCCAATCACACTGTCTCTGATACACCCATTCCGATTAACCCGTCACTGAATCGATCCACCTCATAGAGGGCCTGCCTCTCCTGCACTGTACCTCCACCCTCCTAAGCTTGATGTCCTTCTCCAAGGACTGATCCCTCCTTACAACATGTCCAAAGTATGTCAGATGAAGCCTCAGGATCCTTGCCTCCAAGGAGCAGCCCAGTTTAACCCTCTCCAGGATAAACCTGTTTGTTTTCTTGGCAGTCCATGGTACATTCAATACTCTTCTCCAGCACCACAGCTCAAAGTTCTCCTTCTATCCTCCCTAGTCATTGTCCAACTCTCTGACAAATAACAAGTGATTGCAAAGACTATGGCCGGTATCAGACACACCTTAGTCACCAGAGAGACACCATTGCTCTTGAGTAGTTTAGAGACGTCCCTAACAACAGACTTTCCTATCACAATACATCTTTTAATTTTCTGGCTGCTGTTGCCAAGAGTGTTGGCTGTGGAGCCAAGCAAACTAAAGCTTTGAACAATCTCATTCTCTTCACCATCCATCCTGATGTTGCCAACTGGTGCAGTGGTGAGAATCTTTGTCTTCTTGACATTGAGCCTCAATCCGTATTGAAGGCTGCAGTCCTTGACCCTCTGCAGCAAACGCTTCAGGTCCTCCTCAGTTTCAGCAAGCAGGGTGTGTCATCTGCATAACGCAGATTGTTGATAAATCTTCCACCAATCCTGATGCCGCATTTCTCCTCATAGAACCCAGCCTCCTGGATAATCTGTTCAGCATACAGGTTGAAAAGGTATGGAGACAGGACACATCCTAGCGTACGTCCTTCCCAATTGTGAACCATGCAGTGTTTCCTTGCTCTGTTCTAACAACTGTCTCTTGGTTCAAGTATAAGTTTTGCATTAGCACGATTAAGTACTCTGGGATTCCCATTCTTCTCAGAGACATCCATAGTTTCTTATGATCCACACAGTCCAACACCTTTGCATAATCAATGAAACACAGATAGACATTCCTCTGATATTTCCTGCTTTCAGCTAAGATCCATCTGACATTAGCTACAATATCCCTAGTACTAGGACCCCTTCTAAACCCAGCCTGGACTTCGGGCAGTTCTCTGCTGATGTGCTGTTCTAGTCGTTTTTGGATAATCTTCCGTAGAATCTTGCTTGCATGTGAAGTCAATGATATTGTTCTATAGTTTCCACACTCTGTTGGGCCATCCTTCTTTGGGATGTGAACAAATATACATCTCTTCCAGTCAGTTGGCCAAGTGGTTGTTCTCCAGGTTTCTTGGCACAACTTGGTGAGCACGCCCAGGGCAGCATCTGTTAGCTGAAATGTGTTAATTGGTAACTGTGAAGACACCAAGGTTGTGCGGCAATCATTTGCAGGGCATGTAGAGGGGGCAGAAAGAAATCTTCACAGGCAGAAAAGTGAGACAGCACGGAGGGGCTTGAAACTCTCAACCTACCCCACAGGTAATTGTTTGCTTAGCATTGAATATATATGGTGAAAAGATACAAACCTGTGACTCACACTTTAATGATTTTAAACCATCTAACGTTCCTTTATTCTGTTCAGACAACTGTTTCTTCTTGGTCTCTGCATGGGTTTCACATGAGCACAACTAAGAGTTCTGGTGTTCTCATTCATCTCTGTATTCACCACCATTCGTTAAGATCTGCACTGTCAAATGCCTTTGCATAGCCAATGACACACAGATAGACATTTCTCTGGTACTCTTGGCCAGAGGTGCTACCTCTGACCTGGCTCACATCTCAGGGCTTCAATCACTACTTAGCCCTGTAGAAACTCTGATCTCACTGGCTATCCCAAATCCAATTTTCATCAGGGTGCAATCTCTCCCTTTCTTTCTCATGCCCCCAATCCTAACTAAGTGGGCTCGCATATACCCTGTCTAGGCCAGACAGTTTGCTTTCTGTTTCCTACAGTTTGTATCTTTGTTGTATGATATTTGTTTGATTGATTGGTTATGGTTTATGCTTATGAGCACTTACCTGTCAGTTCACTGTACTGTGGTGACTTGGATGTTTCTGCAGTTATGGAAGCTATGGCACCAACCTTCATCGGGATCTTCCTTTCTAACATTGTCCCTCCACCCTCCCAAGCATGAGGTCCCTCTCTAAGGACTGATCCCTCCTGGCAACATGCCCAAAATATGTCAGACAGAGCTTCAAAATCCTTGCTTCAAAGGATTCACCCTGGATGAGATGGACTGACTCAGTGACTGGGGTAATGGGGTAATCAGAGATGATGAGATTGGCCCAGGATAAGGCAGGGTTCAGAGCTGTTGTACAATATGGTCGTTATGAATTGATGTCAACTCAACGGCACATAACAACAACATGGCATCAGTATTACAAATGCCAGTAGTGTTACTCAAGGTAGAGAGGTTTCAGTGGAGTTTCCAGACTAAGACAGACTCAGAAACAGAACTGGTTGTCCACTTCTGAAATAACAGGCCTTTGAAAAGCTAATGGATAATAGAGGACCTTACTCATATACAATTAAAATTGAAGTGGAAGAAAATGGAAACAAGCCCACAAAAGCCAAAACACAACCCAAAGTCTATCTTACTTTTATTTTAAAACTGTCTTGAGAATAGATTTGACACATTTAACATTGATGATCAGAGATTAGAAAAAAATAAAAATCTTCGCAACTGGACTAGTAAACCACATCATGATAAATACAGGAAAGAATGAAGTTGTGAAGGATTTTATTTTACATAGATTTAAAATCAACCTCGATGGAATCAGCAGCCAAGAAATCAAAAGATGTATTACAGTGGGCAAATCTGCTCTCAAGGAAGGGGCTAAAGAGAAAAAACCTATCCTGTGCCTTGTCCGAGTCATGGCCTTTTTCAATTACTTTCTATAAATTTGAAAATTGAATAATGATTCAGGAGGACTAAAGAATAGATGATGCATTTGAATTGTGTTAGTGAAGAATATTGGGCACGGCATGAACTGCCAAAAGAACAAACAATTCTGTCAGAGAAGTGCAGCCAGAAAGCTCTTTAGAAGCAAGGATAATGGTATTTTGTCTCCTGTGCTTTAAACATGTTATAAGGAGGGTTGGTCTTTGGAGAAGGACACCATGCTTGGAAAGATGGAGGATCAGTGAGGAGAGAAAGACGTTCTAGGAGATTGACTGACAGAGTGATGCAACAAATAGTATAAGCACAATGTTGTTATTGTTATGTGCTGTCGAGCCACCTGCGAATCCTAGCGACCCTATACAATAGCCCTAAACCCTGCTCTGTCCTGTGCCAATCTTACTGTCTCCAACATATCTATCCTCATTACCCCAGTGACTGAATCAATCCATCTTTATAGAAGATAGTCTATCTCATAGAGGGTCTTTGTCTCCTGTGTTGTCGCTCCACCCTCCCAAGCATGACGTCCATCTCCAAGGATTTATCCCGGCTTGTAACAGGTCCTAAGTATGTCAGATGAAGCTTCAGAGTCCTTGCCTCCAAGGAGCAGCCTGGCTCTACCCTCTCTAGGATGAACCTGTTTGTTCCCTCAGCAGTCTGTGGTATATTCAATACTCTTCTCCAGCACCACAGCTCAAAGACATCATAGATTATGCTAATAGTAGGAAGGTATGGTAAGGTTTTGATCTGCTGTACGTAGAGCCAACAGAGTCAACTTGATCCACCTAACAACAATCAATAAATCAATCAGCCTGTCCAGTGGTGCAGTCTCCTTTACTGGATTATGGTTCCTTTCCCTTTTCTGTTTCTATAATTAACTTTTAGTCAGAAAACATACACTTACTGAACTCTCTTTGGGACCAGGTATTGTTCAGAGGGCCCACAGGCAAAGTTTCCTATGTTTCAGGAAGAGGAGAAGCTGGCACTCCTGGAAGGACATTCAGATGATCTGCCTTTTTATTTTCAGAGCCCCAGTGGTGCTGAGACTGGCTGGGAGTTGGCGAGAGCAGTTTCCAGTTAGGTAACTCATCTCTTGATTTTACTGAAGGACTTTTCTTAAGCGTTTGTATCCGTCAATCAGTCTTAAATCAGTTAGGGGACGGTTGGTTAGTCATATTCTGGATTTCCAGGGAGGTCTGTCTTGTTGCTATTAGAGACAATCCTTTAAAAGATTACTGAGGATGCAACTTCCATTCAAGATCTGTTTCCTAGCACATACCAACCTCAGCCAGCCATTGTCAACACTGAGAGAAAGGAAGAGCAGATAGACCAGAACTGACACCACAGGAGGTCTGTTCACTTGATTTAAGAGCTATTGGAAGTTCTGGGAGGTCAAATGTTTACTATAAGAACAATTCACTGCCTGGGCCTTCTGTAGCAGTTCACAGCAGGTTTAAAACTCAGCATGTCTGGGGAGGAGAGGTGCTGGCACTGCTCCAGAGAGATCCCCAAGTAGTTTCTAAGGAAGACTGTGGAAGCAAGCTCTTTTTCTGGGGCTACTACTCCAGTTCATACTAACCAGTGGACTCATGTCTAGGCAACGGTCAGGGACCATTTGTAACTTGCTGACTTGTTGATTTTTGTGTCTATGTAGTTCCCAGCTACAAGATTCATGTCTGCCAGAATCCCAGAACGTGAATGAAATAGGATCTTTTGAAATATAATTAGTTAAGATGAAGTCATCCGGGATTAAACTGGATCTTAAATCCAATATACCTCACAGGCATCCTTATAAAAAGAGAGGCTTCAGAGACACAGGGAAGAATACCAGGTGATAACAGAGGGAAAGACTGGACAGATGAAATGAAAATCTAAGAAACATTGAGAATTGCCAGAAAGATGCAATGAAGAAGTCTTCCTTAGAGTTTTTTGGAGGAAATAAGGCCCTGCCGACACCTTGATTTTGAATTCAAAGCCTCCAAATCATAAGAAAACACTTTACTGTTGGTTTAACCTACCTAGTTTTCACTATTTTGTAAGGGTAGCCTCAATAATACAGAACAACATGCTTCACAACAACGGATAATAAATATAGTTAGGTAACCAAATTGTCCATATACTACATCCACGATAAATTGACATCTGTGTGGAAAAGTACAGCCAGTGTGCTCCTTGGATGCAAGGGTAGCGAGACTTCCTTAATCTCACTACATGAGCATGTTGTTGGGAGGGGCCAAAGGACATTGTGGTTAGAAGAAAGGTGGGAAGTTAGCAAGGAGAGGAAGACCCTCAGAGAGATGGATTGACACAGTGACTCCGACAAGCAGTGGCGATTGTGAGGATGACGCTGGAATGGGTGATTTCCATATGTTGTATATAGGATTTCTTGGAGTCAGACTCAATGGGACAGCACCTAGAATATGTGAAACACCACAATATGTGAAACAAACAAAACAAAACCCACCTGTTTCTTCAGACATCTCTTTTGTGTTGTTGGGAATTTTGCAGCATTTTGTGTAGAATGGCTTCCTTTATCAGGAGGAGAGGGTCAGATGACTGTCACAGGGTCCACTGTGATGCAGGAGACACACACCTTGGCCCCTGAGCTCGTGGTGCTGCGACAGGTGTGTGCCCAGAAGAAATTCTCAGACGTTTCCGTTTGCTTATCTTCATCAAAGAGAAAAAATAAAAAAAAGGGATGATGGTGCTTTTATAATTATATACGCAGTGTTAGGTTAGGAAGCAAATTTCTGACAACTGGTAATTTCCATTTTGACTAGACATTGGTGATATTAACACTTTCTGAGTGGAATTTTTCATATATGTGATTAGAGGAATTCTTCCAAATTAGCTCTTGGCTCTCTAACTTTCAAACCTTGCTTCTTGTCTGCTACCCACATACTCCCAGGGTTGCTCATTTCCTGATATGATTTTCAGTTCTGCATTTTTGTGTCATAAAGCTGAGTGAGTCGGTACAGTGGATAGGAGGAGTATTGTTTTTTTTATTTTTATGGTGAGAAAAATTTGTATTTCGAATTAGCCAGCTGGACTCAGTTTAGATGATCCCAATTTTATTGGCAACATACAAAGCATCATAATCAGGAGCAAGTTGAACATAGGCCTTCTTCTCTCCATCAGGGCTAATCAAAGTGTTGACCTTGGCCACATTAGTGTCATAGAGCTTCTTTACAGCTTGTTTAATTTGGTGCTTTTTGGCCTTAACATCCACAATGAACACAAGTGTGTTGTTATCTTCTATCTTCTTCATAGCTGACTCGGTGGTCAGGGGAAATTTGATGATGGCATAGTGGTCAAGCTTGTTTCTCCTGGGGCGCTCTTCCGGGGGTATTTGGTCTGTGTTCGGAGTCTCAGCATCTTAGGCTGCTGGAAAGTGGGTGACATGTGGATGTTCTTTTTTTTTTTTTAGCTGTGGATGCCCTTCAGGACTGCCTTTCTTGGCCGTTAATGCCTTTGCTTTGGCTTCAGTTTTGGGAGGGGCAGGGGCTTTCTTCTTCACTTTTGGTTTCATCTTCATAGAAAGCAGGAGGAGTATTCTTACAGCAGGCAACTGCTGTTGTTATGCTGTTAACTGTCATTGAGTTGAGTACAATTCATAGCAACTTTATAAACAATCGATCTGAACTCTGCCCTGTCCTGTGCCAGCCTCATCATGTCTGACATACTTGAGCCCATTGCTATAGTCACTGTGTCAATCCATCTCTTTAAGGATCTTCCTCTCTTTCACTCACCTGCTACCTTCCCAAGCATGGTGTTCCTTTCTGAGGAATAGCCTTTCTTAACATGCTCAAAGGGTGTGAGATAAAGCTTTGTCATTTTTACCTGCATGGAGCCTTCTGGCTGCATTTTCTCCAAGACTGTTTGGTCTTTTGACAGTTCATGGGATATGAGGATGACTGTTGTTATGTGCTGTTGAGTTGGAATCAACCCATAGCTGATCCTCTGGTGGGTTTTCAGAGGTCGCAAGGGAGGAGACTGCGCATCCATCTCCTGTGGAGTGGCTAGTGGATTCGAACCACGTGCCTTTGGGATTGCCGCATAACTCCTTACCACTAGGTCAGCTCCCAGCAAATGTTTTAATACACATGAAAGTGGTAGGTAGACACTCACATGAAATGTGTCCCTGATTTCTTTAACGGAGCCTTCCTCTTAGTAGATCTCCATTATACTCTCTTACATGTTTGTCTACTAATCAAAAGTTCAGAAATTCAAGTCTACCTGGAGGCTCCTTAGAAGAAAAATCTGATTAGTCTGCTTCCTAAATACTAGTCATTGAAAACTCTGTGAGGTACAGTTACATGTTGATATGCACAGAGCTGCCATGAACTTGGAACACAATCAATGGCAACTGATTGAACATGCTTCCTCTGAAAGAAGCACCCTCTGCTCTCTGGCACCGTCAGTTCTAGGATAATGTGGTCCTAGGGCTACCCAGGCCAGTTTTGCCACTCTGTGAGGAAATCTTGCCTGAGAATGGGGCATACTCAAGGAAAGCAAAATTAAGAGAAGAGAAAGAATAGAAAGGAAGAGGAGAGGAGGAAAGTGCAAAGAAGAGAAGGGGGTGGGAGGAAAGAAGAGAGATGCTGATCCATTTCTGATGACATTCTTGTCTCTACCTGTGACTGAATCCGCCAGCCAACTCTGAGGGAGAAAAATGGGCAGCACCCTCCTATATGATTTATAGCCTCCAAAAACCTGCAGGGGGATGGATAAGCGGTGGGTCAGGTCTGACTCAATAACAATGAGTGTGAGTTTTTAATTGTAACTGAAACCAAATGTATCACTTTAGTAACATGAACCAATACATTCTCCTCAACCTGTTTTTTGCTCAACCCAACTTGTTGTTGTTGTTGTTGTTAGGTACCATCAAATCAATTTCAACTCATAGTGACTCTATGAACACTCATCTAAATCCTGTCCTATCATGTACCATCCTCATAATCTCTGACATACTTGTGCCCATTGCTGCAGGCACCATAGTAATCAATCTCACCGAGGGTCTTCCTCTTTTTTGCTGACCCTCCACTTTGGATAATGTTTGTCTCCAGGGAATAGCTTCTTCTAGCAACATACCCCAAAGTATATGAGACGAAGCGTCATCATCTTTGCCTCCAAGGAGCATTCTGGCTACACTTTGTCTAAGACGTATCTGTTTATTCTTTTGGCAGTATTATTCTCTAACACCACTTTTCAAAGACATCAATTCTTTTGTCATCCTTAGTCACTGTCCAGTTCTCAGATGCATGGCATGAGATTGGAAAGACCATGGCCTGAATCTGATTCACCTTAGTCTTCAAACTGACATCATTGCTTCTCAGTACTTTGGAGAGGTACCTGATGGCAGACTTTCCCAATGTAGTATATCTCTTAATCTCCTGATTGCTGATATCAAAGGTATTGATTGTAGATATAAGTCAGATTAAATTATTGACAACTTCAATCTTTTCCCCATTATCATGATGTTGCTTTTTTGTCCAGGGGTGAAGACTTTTGTCTCCTTAATGTTGAGATGCAATCTATATTTAAGGCTATAGTCTTTGATCTTTTGTAGCAAGTGTTTCAAATCCTCCAAACATTCATCAAGCAAGATTGTGTCATCTGCATAATGCAAGTTTTTGATGAGTCTTCCTTCAATCTTGATCCCACATTATTCATAGAATCCAACTTCCCAAATGATTTGCTCAGTGTACAGAATTGAATGGGTATGGAGAAAGGGCTCATCTGTGATGCACACTTTTCCTGAATTTAAACCATGCAGCGTTTCCTTGCTCCGTTTGAACAAGAGATTCTTGGCCTAGGTATAGATTTCATATGAACATAATTAAGTGTCCTGGGATCCCCATTGTTTTCAATGTTAGCCAAAATTTGTTATGACCCACACAGTACAATGCTTTTGCATAGACAAGTGTTTGCTTTCAGCCAGGATCCATCTGACATCAGTTTGAATCCACCAAGTACTCCTCAGGAGAAGGATAATCTCCGCCTGTATACAATCTACTGCCTCTCAAAGCCCACTGCAGGGTCAGCTATTGGGCTATTCTGACTCAAAAGCCAACAATAACAATTCAACCTTGAACTTTCTGCTTTTTTCTGCCCTTTACATTACTACATACCCAACTTCTAGAACCTAGTACACAATTGGTGGCAAATAAATATTTTTTAATGAATGAATAAATTGTATTTCTGTCACTTTAAACCAAAGACAATCTTACTAAATCAGGGCAATTAAAAGATTAATTATAATCAAGATAGAATTTAAAGCAACTTTGAACAGGTTCATTTTGGTTTAAATCATTTAAGGATCTTGTTAAAATACAGATTCTGATTCAGTATACTTGAGGGAAACACAAATTTTTAGCAGGACATTAAACCAGAAAGAACTAGTTCCAAACCCAAAAACTTAAGGGCTTCAAAACTATAGTCTGCAGGCTAGCTAATGAGAAATATGACCTTATCAGTACAGAGAGAGCTGGTCATAAGTGTATCTTGGAGAAAGTGCAACCAGGGTGCTCCTTAGAGGTAAGCCTGGTGAAACGTCATCTCTCACATTTTGAGAATGTTGTCAGGAGGCCAGTGCTTGGATAAAGACATCATGCTGGGAAAGTTGAAAGGTGAAAGGTGAGAGAGAGAGAGAGAAATCCTCAAGGACATGGATTGACACAGTGACTGCAACAATGGGTTCCTAGCTGTGGGAGACCTTGAAGATGGTGCAGGACAGGGTAAGGTTTTGACCTGTAATTCATGGTGTCCTTTGAGTTGTAGCTGACTCGACAGTACCTACCATCACCAACTGGTGGCGTAGTCTCTAGGAAGTTGACTGCCATTCCAAAGGTGATGGCTAGCTGGTGGTTAGAATGCTCCAGGGCCTCTACAGGAGAAAGATGGACAATCTTTTGCCCTGTGATTTATAGCTTTCTTAAAACCTGCTAGAGTGTCAGCTATGAGGTCGTCCCAACTCGATGGGGATAAGTTTTTTGCATTTATCAATATAAAGAGAAGCAAGTACATGAGCAAGGACTACACTGGGCATGCTCAGGACTCTAAGGGCGGTGGCCCTGTTTGATAGGAGTCCTGAAGTCCTGAAGCACAGGAAAGTAAAGGTGATGCTAAGAAAGTGGAATGACATTGTCTCAGAGCTTTAAATGACCAACCAACTGAGGAATTTGGAGTTTACTTGCTAGCCAGTGGTGAACCAACCAGTGATTTTGAGAAGAGAAATGAAGTGCTATTCATTCCATGGATGTTTTTATTGTAACAGAAAACCCAGTGCTTCCCTCAAAAGGATATCCTCTTACATGGCAGGAATGTGAGGTCATAAAGCAGGTCAGTGCATATTTTTCTGAGAGAACTCTGAATAGTCTCACATTACACCATGCAGGTCGCTGCTGCCTATGACTAGTCATTTCCCTATGATAACCGGGGGTTCAGTTCATTTAGGAGTTCTCAAAAACCTATTTACCATTTTCAGTTGCTCTAAGAGTATGACAGCCTAAGAGATAAAGGAGAGAAAAACCAAGAAAATAATTTTCTCCCTTCAGGTCTACTTTTATCTTGTGGAAGAATTTAAAATGGTGAATAAAATATTTAAGATGAGCTTTCCGTGATGTTAAAGCAACCAGATGATTTAAAAGAGAAACATCTAAGGAAGCAGAAAATTGCATCAATAGCTCAGAAGTTAAGGTCAATTATGCACCCTGGTCAGAACCTTGGATAAGTAAAATGGATTAGACTGGGGAAAAACATTCTGAAGCTCCATCTGACATACTTTGGACACGTTGCAAAGTGGGATGAGTCCTCAGAGAGAGACGTCATACTTGAGAGGGTGGAGGGACAGCGCAGAAGAGGAAGACCCTCAATGAGATGGATTGATTCAGTGACTGGGATGATGAGGGTAGGCGTGTCGGAGACAATAAGACTGGCAAGGAATAGAGCAGGGTTTAGGGCTGTTGTACATAGGGTCACTATGAGTTACAGTTGACTAGATGGAACATAATAGCAACAACAACATGGTTCATTTAGAGAAGGAGTTTGGCTCATATTTGGAGGACACACACGGCAATTTTAGGAGCAATCAAGTTATAGTATGTAACATTTGTAAAATACATTTAACCAATAGGAATGACTTTAAGTCTCTAAATGGTATAAGCATATTATATGTATTTTTATTTCTTAACTACTTGGTTTTTCTTCTCTCCCCAACTGTATAAATGAGAAAACATTCTTTTCTTTTGAGTTTGAAACTTTGTGCGCCTAATCTAGGCCATGGTCTTTGCAATTACTTGTTATGCTTCAGAGAGTTGGACTATGATTAAGGATGCCAGAAGAATCGATGCCTTCGAGTTGTGGTTCTGGAGAAGAGTCTTGAACATACCATGGACTGTTTAGAGAACAAACAGGTCTGACCTGGAGAGGGTGAAACAAAGCTGCTCTTTGGAAGTAAGGATACTAATACTCTATCTGACATACTTGGAGCATGTTACTAGGAAGGATCAGTCCTTGGAGAGGGATATCATGCTTGGAGGGGTGGAGTGACAGCACAAGAGAGGAAGACCCTGGATGAGATGGATTGACTCAGTGACCAGAGTATTGGGGTTAGGTGTGTCAGAGATGATAAGACTGACTCAGGATAGAGCAGGGTTCAGGGTTGTTTGTACACAGGGTTGCTATGAGTCTAAGGTGACTCAACAGCATGTAACAGCAACAAGAATACTTCGCATTGATTAAGGCTAGAAGTTGGCATATCCACCTGGGACTCCCTTAGACATCCCCACAAACTGGTCCTGTTTTCATTTTACACTCTTCCATTCACATCTATGAATGTGTATATGTTTTTCTAATTCATCAGCATGTTGAAACTAGATTCAAGGTGAGAGGAGAGTGCCTTAAGATGACCCAGTTTTATCTGGGTTATGCTTTTTTTTTAAAGCAACATAGAATACAATGCCATTAAAACTATAAAAAAAACTCTCTGTAAAAGAGGGTCACAATAACAACCTAACAACCATAAACAGTGTTTTTGTTCCTCTCACATTTCTCTCCAATTGTTCTGAAGTTTTGATTCTGTGTTGTTTGACCCATGCTCGTGAACTAGTCCCCTGGGAGTTCATGTGACATCAACTATTTTTCTCCTTTGTGTATTGATGTCTTTGAATTGTGTTGCTGGAGAAAAGTCTTGAACATACCATGGCCCACTAAGAAAACAATTAGGTCTGTCTTGGGGAGGGTGAAAACAAGCTTCTCCTTGGAGGCTAGGATTTTGAAGCTCCATCTCACATACTTTAGGCACATGGCCAGGAGAGACATGGTCCTTGGAGAAAGATATCATGCTTGGAAGGGTGGAGGGAGGCACAGCAGGAGAAGGCCCCGGATGAGATGAATTGATACTGTTACTGGGGCAATGAAGATAGGTGTATCAGGGTCAGTGAGACCGGCTCAGGATAGGGGTCGCTAGGAATCTCAGGTGACTCGACCACACACACCAGCAACAACAGTCACCTACAATGATGGCTGTCATCACTGAGATACCACGACCAATATAAAGTCATAGATGTCCACACAAGGCCTCACTGCTGACATCCATCGAGATACTGTTGCCTATGTAATTGCTGCTAATATCAATCAAAGGTATTGTCACCTAGCCTTGTGAAGACGCTGCTGGTGCTGAAGGCACATCGTGACTACTCATTTGTTTTCGTCAGTTTCTTCCAGATGCAGATGTTGCTTGTTCTGCTTATGCGGATGCATTTATTGTACTTCCTTTTGGCTTTACTCTTTCTCCCCTCTTTAGGACTCAGGTAGGGAACTACAGTGGGAGACACGTGGGGAGGTAGGACGTGGCTGGCCAGAAAAACATACTTTCAACCCTCATTCATCCCGAGATCTTTCTCATGTGGCCCATCTCTTTCTCCTCTGACACATTTTGCTCCAAGAGATGCTTTGGCCTTGCCTGCAAAGCCTGCCTCTGGCCATGCTCAACACCAGTTGACATGAAGTCAATGCCAACCCGTGGCCATCTGTGCACGTCGGAATGGATCTGTGCCGCCCACAGTTCAGCAGCTGATATTTTTGAGAAGGATGTCACAGAGCTTTCTTCGGAGTTGCCTCTGGATGGATTCCATCCTCCAACCTCCAACATTTTGGTTAGCAGCTGAAAATATTAACCATTTGTACCACCTACCAACCTACCCACCTATCCATGTGCTCCTGGCCATGCTTAATTAAGCACATTTAAACTCAGCACAAATAGAGTTTAGGTCATTAAGATAAGAACAGTTTTAATAAGACTTTCATTCCTGTTATTATTTATGATCAAATATTCATAGCGAAACCACAAGGACCATTGGGTTACTATCTTATAATCAGTGAAAATACCAGTTGTGAAAGAGATGAATTGGTCTCTGTTATGGGCTAGTTAGTTAATGAGTAATTACTGTATGTCATATACTGTTAAAGACTGAGGCCATATCCATGAATAAATAAGACATTCAAACTCCTTCCCCTCTTGGAGTTTATCTTCCCATGAGGGAGGCAGATAATTAACAAATAGGCTGATATTGTAATTTTAGATAGTGATAAGTTCTGTCATGAAATTACACCAGGGAAGGGAATCAAGAGTGATATTATGGGGGTGATTTGAGACAGGGCTGTCCATTCAACCAGGCCTCCTTGAGACCCTCAGATACCAGGCTTCATCTGTTTAGTTGTAGCAGTTCCCTTCTGGGCACCATTTGCTGAAATGAGCTGGAGAACAGATTCCATCTGTGTTCTTCGGTCAGATTGCCATCTTGTTTACTTCAGCAGCTTCAGGTTGGAGCCATCGGCATGTAAACTGGAAGAAGACACCGTTAGCTTCAGGAAGAAAATGAACCTGCCCTTCTCTATAGGAAAGCAATTGGTGTTTCCAGCAACTTCATCTGCCTCTCTCACTTTCTCTTCAGTCTCAGCCTTGGCTTTCTCCTTTGGCCAGAGCGGGAGATGAGAATGACTTTTCCTTTTTCATAACTGTACACAGTATGGCTCTTGTGCAATAGGATACAGCAATGCTGTGGCAACTTCTTCAAACGTGGAAAAAAAATGGACCAGGCAATTTCTCAGAGCTGATTTTGTTCTCTGTAATGATTCTTTAAATTTCCAGTCTTATAGCTGAGTGGCCTATACCACAGAGCCAGTGACACTAATAAGGTCTATGCATAATGACTGTCATTCTGTCCCAGGGACAGAGCAAAGCATTTCACTACTTATTAGTTCTAATGTTCCTGGGAGACAAATATGAATATGCTCATTATACCTTGGAGGAAGCTGAAGTTGGCAATTTAAAAAGACTTGGCCAAGCCACTGGGGCTCTAAGCATAATTTTTGGCTTGAACCCAAAGTTTAGTCCCTATAGACTAAACTATGATTATTCCCAAGACGAAACCAGTGGCAGCATTTGACTTTGACCCCAGGAGCTCTACAATTTGAAGCAGGGACCAGTAGCGGGGCCAGAATTCATACTGAGGTTTCCTAATTGCAGCATAGATGGGAGTGTGAAATGTGGGAGTCTCAAATATCTAGGGTTGAACCATGGTTAACACATTGCTAACAGTGTGACACAGGCAATATATATAACTTTGCTGAAGCTCTGTTTTCTCATCTGCTAGTGTGCATCTAAGTACCTCCATAAAAAAAGATTATTTGGGAGAATTAACTAAGAGAGTTTACATTTTTATAGTCATTCTTGGTGCTACCACAGTTGTCATTGCATTGCAGCCTTTAGCACTTTGTCCTTCTGTAACAGACAATAATGGTTTCCAGTTATTAGTCAGTCACCCCCTTTTTTTTAAAAAAAAATCAGAGATATGTAAGCAGTGAACATTTTCTTTCTTTTCTTTTTTTAAACAAACTTGGGTTTCCCTTCATTCAGTCATCCCTTTCCTTGATAACAGAACCGTGATTCTGCATACCTCTCAAGCAACCATGGTCTTGGCACCTCTCCATCCCTGGCAAGTGGATCATGATGGGTCTGGCAAGTTCTCCAGATGAAGGCCTTGAGGGAGCAGCATCAGCCTCACTGAGGATCTTATTGGAAATGTGCATTTGCAGGCTCCACTCACTCAGCCCCTCTGGGATGTGGCCTAGCAATCTATGTTTTTTTAACAAATGTTCTAGATAACTGTGGTGGTGTGGGTTAAGGTTTTAAAAACACTGATCTAAACCTCTGAACCAATAATGATGACCTTCGTACCCTTTCCAATAATTGGGTTAAGCAGGGACATGTGACTCAGTCTTGACTAAGAAGACCTGAGAAGTTAGATGAGGGACTACACTAAGGTATTTATCGCTAATTGAAAGAGGCCCATGGGAGGAATTACCTTCTTTGCTGGATGATATTTGTTGCCCATGCGAAAACTGGAACTACTTCTGTCACCTTGAACTATGAGAATGATATTTTCCTGAGACAGGCAGAATAGCAAGGTAGAAATATCTAGGTCTGTGCTAATGCTATAAAGTCCTGAATAAGCCAATGCTCAGGTTTTTTTCATGTGGGATAATAAATGTTGTTAATATTTATGTTGCTTTCAATTGTTTTTTTACTTGCTACTGACTGTAGTAGCCTCACTAATATCTTCACTTAGTGGAGTCGTATGGAGACCTGTGTTCTTTGAACTGTGGATGGACTACGGCACACTGAAAAGGCGTGTTTCAATCATCATATTTGTTTCCTTATTGGTGGTGGTGGAAGCAAAGCATCCATTTATTTTCCCTTTTGGACTCTTACTGGTCCTTTAAGGTGCTGAACATTGGATGAAAAGACAATTGTTCATATATATCTATCCAATGGTCTGAGTGTTTTATTTTTGAATATGAAATACATGGAGTACAAAGCAACAGTTTAAAACAAACAAACAAACAAACAAACATCACTCCCAAAACACACCATTTCAGTTGGGTATTGGCGTTGTGAGCAAGATCATTCAAGGGAAAATTTTAAATGGGCAATGTTAACAAGCTGCCCTGTCTATATGGTGATTAATTCCTCCATTTAGCTAATCACTAAAAACTAATGAATTGAATATGAATTTCCAAGATTTTTTGTCTTAACAGGAGTAGACTGCCTCATCTTTCTGCTGGGGACTGACTGGTGGACACTAGCGACTGGCCTTTGGTTAGTAGCCCACTATATAACACAGTGCGCCACAAGGGCTTCTATTGCTAGATTTCTAAACCCAACCCACTGCCATGCGGACAGTTCGAACTCACAGTGACCCTCTATTGAGTTTCTAAGGCTATCCATCTTTGTGGGAGGTGGCTTCCCATCTTTCTCTCAGAGAGCAGCTGAGAGTGGCTGGTGGAGTCAAGCTGTCCACCTTTCAGTTTGCAGACTAATACTTTACACACTGTCTCTGGTGGCAAGAAGCTGCACTGCAATCCTAAAAGCAGGCAGTTGTAATCCTCCAGCTGCTCTGCGGGAGAAAGATGGGCGATCTCCTCCTGTGCCATTAAACTGATTAAACTGACTCAGAAAACCCGCTAGAGGATCAACTATGGGTTGGTTCCGACCCAATGGCACACAATAACGACATAATGATTTCATATGTAAATACAACTACATAGACTTGGGGGGCAATCTTTGTCTTCTAGGAATATATAGTGTAGCAGTGAGTAACCCTCATTAAAATAAGTTGACATAGTAGGATGGGTGTGGTGTTAGTGAGCATGCATTAAGAGAGGTTATTCATTTAATTATTTAGCGCATGCTTATTTTTTGGGGTTTTTTTTAAAGTTTATTTCAAAATTTTAATTTTATATTTGTTTGCTTACAAAGTTCTTATACACTGTGTTTCACACTATTCTTCATTCACATTGTAGCACATATTTCCTGTGTGTTTAACTGATACTAGATGTTATTTCAAGCTTTGGGGGAAACAGTAATGACAGTGACTAGTCATAGGTCCTACTCTCAGAAGCTGACAAACAAATGGGGATCAAAGACATAGATCCGTATCATGTAGGTAAATATTCAATTATAAATTCATTATGAGAAAAAGAACAATGTGGTATAAGAGAGACAGGAGCCAAGTGATATGATTCAAAATGGGGTGTCAGGAAAGGACTATTTGAGGATGTGACATTTAAGCTGAGACCTGAAGACTGAGTGTGGTGAGGTTTGGAAGGATGAGGAAAAAGAGGAGTTAGAAAAGTCATCTTAAAGAAAGTAGTTCTTCTCCTGGCTGCTGGTGCCAAGAGTAATGATTGTGGATCCAAATGAAATAAAGACATTGAACCTTTTCTCCAACAAAAAAAAAAAAAGAAAGAAAGAAAGAATGTAGTTCTTGAGTCCTGAAAGTCAAACTGGTGTCGTGGGGAAAAGTGTACAGAATATGTGTGCGCCCAAAAAAGAATGTAAAGAGCACACTAAAGTGCTAACTGAATTTTATCTCTGGGTAATGAGAATAATTGTAGTTTTAATTTTTCTTATTGCAATTTCACTGTACTTAATTTCTATTAGAAATTACTTAAAACATAATAATAAATTAAAAAAGAGAGATAAATAGGTATTTTCCTAACAAACATTTATTGTTGTTGTTGTTGTTATGT
>NW_006399811.1:14019388-14028097 GCF_000299155.1 Elephantulus edwardii | reverse complement strand
TGGTACTAGGGATATTGTTGCTGATGTTAAATGGATCTTAGCTGAAAGCAGAAAATACCAGAAGAACAAACATTTATAGGGTAAAAATTATGTGGCTGTGATGTTCTCTTGGGTGACACAAATAATTCGCATGCTTGGCTATTCACTAAAAGTTTGGAAGTTCACATCCACCCAGAGGCAATTTGGAGTAAAAGTCCAATGACAAACCTCCAAAATTTCACCCACTGAAATTGTACCCTATAGAGCACACATCTGCTCGGGTGTGCATGAAAATGACTTGACGACAAGCGTTTAGGTTCCGTTGTTGTTGTTATTACAGTTAGTGTGGAGGACTGGAAGCACTTGCTTCCACTATGCATAGCATCTCAGTGTAAAGAAAACAAAATTTCTCACCATCAGCTCAGTAGACAGTGTCATGATAGCGAAAGAGCAAAGCTGTTAACAATTTCATCTTTCTCAGATCCATAATCAACACATTTGGCACCAGATGTAAGGTAATCAAAAGACAAGTTGCGTTGTGAAACTAAGCTGTCAAGAACCTTTCCAGAGTGCTAAAGAGCAATGATGTCAGCCTAAAGACTAAGGTGCACCTGATTACAGGCATCGTCTTCTCAATTGCTTGCTATGCATCTGAGTGCTGGACAAGGACAAAGGATTATAGAAGAAGAGTTAGTGCCTTGAGTCGCGGTGCTGGAGAAGCGTATTGAACATACCATGGACTGTCAAGAGAACAGATTTGTGTTGGAGAGGGTTAAACCAGATTTCTACTTGGAAGCAAGGATTTTGAAACTCTGTTTCATATTGAGTATGTTGTGAAGAACATCATTCTGGGGAGGGTAGAAGACCAGAGCAAGAGTGGAAGACCCTGAATGAAATGGATTGACAAGTGACTGTAGCAATGGGTCAACTGTGTTAGAGATGGTGAAGTTGGCTCAGGACAGGGCAAAGTTTAGAGCTGTTGTTCATAAGGTTGTTATGAGTTGTAGCTGACGTGACAACACTAATAATAACATAGTTGTTGCACGTATTTCTATAGAAAGGAAATTACTTCAGCAATAGCTTACAGTGCTTAAATAACTGTTGATTAATTAATTGTGCTCTTATGAATCTATACCTAGACCAAGAAACAGTTATCCGAACGAAGGAAGGTAACCCTGCATGGTAAAATCAGGAATGATGTGCATTAGTGTTGCATCCTTTTCCCATACCTATTCAATCTGTTTGTTGAGCAAATAATTTGTGAAGCCAGGCTCTATGAAGAAAAATGTGGCATCAGGATTGGAGGGAGACTCATCAACAATCTAATCCACACAGATGACACTCCTTTGCTTGCTGAAAGTGAAGAGAATATGAAATGCTTGCTGCAGAAGATCAAGGACTACAGCCTTCAATATGGATTACAGGTTAACATCAAGAAAACAAAGGTTCTCACTACAGGACCAACAGGGAGCTCTGGTGGCCAAGTGGTAAGAAGCTATGCTGCAATCCCAAAGGTCTGTGGTTTGAATCCAGCAGTTGTTCTATGGGAAAAGGGTTGGCAGTCTTTTTCTGTGTGATTAACTGTCTCTGAAAACCTGCTGGAGGGTAAGCTATGAGGTGGTTCCAATTCGACAGCTCTCAACAGCAACAGGGCCAACACTCAACTTGATAAATGGAGAAAAGACTGAACCTGTCAATACTTTCATGCTGTTTGGATTGCCAATTAACATCCTTGGTACCAGCAGTCAGGAAATCAGGAGATGTATTGTACTGAGCAATTCCACTGTCAGTGACTTCACCAAAATGCTGAAGAGCAATGATTTCAGTTTGAAGACCAAGGTGTGCCTAGTTCAGGCCATGATCTTCTCAATTATCTGTTATGCATCAAAGAGCTGGACTATGAATAAGCATGACAAAAGAAGAATTGATACCTTTGAGCTATGGTGTTGGAGAAGAGTACTGAATATCCCATGATATCCCATGATATTTAGTACTGCCAAAGAACAAACAGATATGCCTTGGAGAAAATACAGTCAGAGAGATCCTTGGAGGCAAGGATGGTGAAGCTTTGTCTTTCATACTTTGGACATGTTTCTAGGTGAGATTTTACTTGGAAAGGGACATCATGCTTAGAAAGATGATTGGTTAGGAAAGGAGAGGAAGACTCCCAATGAGATGAATTGACATGCTGACTTCAGCAATGGGCTTTAGTGTGTCAGAGATGATGAGGACCGCACAGGACAGGGCCAAGTTCAGGTAGGCTGTTTACAGGGTTGCTATGAGCTGTACTTGACTCAATGGCACCTAACAATAACAACAACTAGTAGCTAGGAACAAGTAATGTTTTAGACTAGCATGACAATGAAGGCAAGTGAGATATAAAGCAGGGGCATAGGTCCACGGTCAGATCCTAGAAGACCATGTGTTACAGGAAGGATTTCTGGTTCATCTCATGACTGATGAAGAAGAAGATGATCAGATACATATTCAGAAATACCACACTGGTCCTCCTCACTCTCTGTCTTCTCTGCACTAGGGACAGCTTTTCTGCTGCAGCCCCTCATCCCCTGAAAATGTATGCCTGCACCAAGTTTGTCTCCACTCCTTCCCCGGTCAGGAGTGAATCTCAGCCGCTGAGCCGTCCACTGTCTGCAGTGGTCCTAAAACAACCAGAGACACTGACAGATGAGAATTTCAGCTGCTTGATAGCCCCATGTTCCTTATTTCCTTTATCCCTTGTCGCAGCTTCCAAACCAGCACTATCTCAAGGGATATTGACACAGCAGCCAACTTCATTGGGGTTGGGGCTGCCATGGCTCTGGAGCTGCGATTGGGACTGTGTTTGGGAGCCTCATCATTGGTTATGCCAGGAATCCTTCTCTGAAGCAGCAGCTCTTCTCCTATGCCATTCTGGACTTTGCCCTCTCAGAGGCCAGGGGCTCTTTTTCCTGAGGGAGGCCTTTCTGATCCTCTTTGCCATGTGAAGGAGCCATCTCCAGCTCCCATAGTTTGTTGGTTTTCTCCCTCCATGTCTCGTCTACCATATGTGTTCCTTTCCCTGTAACTCTCAGGCAGCTTGGGGAAATTAATCAGCTCAGGGTTTGACTGAGGAAAGATAATACTGTTAATAATAAGAAAGAAAAAAAAATAAATACCACACTGGTGATGGTATACAAATCTAGGGGCAAATTGCAATCACAATGGTGTGCAATATTGGACAGTGCATGTTTGTATTCAATTGAGGTTTGTTCACATCTGCTCTCTTTCTTTTGTTTTTTAATTAATTTTAATCAAAGTTTACAGAGACTTTGGATTTCCATTCATTCATTGCTGCATTTTTCTCCCTGCCTTCTACCCCCACCCCCATTTGCTCTTCTCTCTGATAGGTAAAAGAAAAATTCTTTCATTGTTATACAATCTCTCCCCAAGTCCACTCCACTGTGCAGCCTTCATTTTGGACTCCTGTCATGACAATAATACATAATCATATATCCCTTTTAAATAATTCTCTCCCTCAATGCAGTATACATTATTTATCCCCTCTTTCTCAGTTTTCCCTCAACCCTGATGTCAGTCCTGTTTTGCAACAGTGGCACTATGCAACATTTGTCCTTTTGTGACTGAAATATTTCACTCAGCATAATGTCCTCCAGGCTCACCCATTTTGAATAATATTGCATGAGTTCCTTGTTTTTCAAGGCAGCGTAGTATTCCATTGTGTGAATATACCACAGCTTCTCTATCCATTCATTTGTTGTTTCCAACTCCTTCCTATTGTGAACAAAGCAGCAATAAAAATGGGTGTGCATTCATCTGCTTTCTAAGCTTTGTTTTGTATCCAAGTGGTAACTCTTGTCTGTGTATATCAATGTGACTGACTTGATGGCTTAAAATAGGAATCTCAAGATTAATCTGACCAGTTTGATGTCAAGTAACTATTGTTGCTGTGTTAGGCATCATCAAGTCATCTGTGATTCACAGCAACCCTATGAACAATAGAGTTGAACCTTGCCGTATCCAGTGCAACCGTCATTACCTGATATGTTTGAGCTTATTGTTGCAGTCATTATATCAGTCCATCTAGTGGAGTGTCATCCTCTCTTTCTCGGAGCCTCATATCTGGTTCCAGGAACTGGTCTCCAAATAACAGAGGAGGTGAAATTTTCTAAGTGTCATCCATGTACCTCAATCCCATCTCTCCTATGTTGACTTCTCCATGAATCGTGTGTGGGTTTTAAGAGGAAGAGCATGCCTGCCCCTTTCTCACCTTTATGAGTGATCAAAATGAGAAAATGTCTGTGGAATGGCTGATTTCTTCAGGTACCAGCACCACTGAAATATAAAGTGTCATTATTTTTCTCTGATATGAGTGTTTTGTGCAGGTTTTACTCTTGTCTGTTCATTTCAACCAAACGTGGGGTCTCCATGACTACAATAGAAGAACAGAAGGGAAAGAATACATCTGTGTCAGAACATCTAAATGGTATTGTTTATTGTAAAATGTGGATATTTTAAAGGATGCCCACATTTTCAAAGGTGTGAATGCTGTTCATATGGTGTTCCAAGACAGGGACATTTTTAAGCTCTAGCCGTGGGTGAGATGTGAACACATTGAAAAGATCTATCAACAAATATTCTCATATTTGGCTAAAAAGGTAGTGGATTTCATGATAGAATTCTGATGGAACAAGCTATGTTTGTTTATTTGAATGTTAGGGTTTTCTTTGACCTGAGTATTGAGGTCAAGTGTGACATGAATTGAGTGGTGTGGATGTGCACCTAAAGGCAGGCAGTTCGAATCCATCAGCTGCTTTGTGGGGGAAAGATGGGCAGTCTCCACCTGTATGATGCACTGCCTCTGAAAACCTGCTGAAAGGTCAGCTGTGAGTCAGTCTGACTGGACATAACTGCACCACAAGAGTCAGAAGTTCACATCCTGAATTCCTGAGTCCAAACTTCAGATAAACTGTGCAGTTTTTGTGGATCCTTCAAGGGAGTAGGCATCCCTGGGTAGTGCAGGTGATAATTACTCTTCTTTGCTATCTAAAGATTAGAAGTTCTAGTCAGAAGTGCCTTGAAAGACATGTCTTGGTGGTGGTGTTCCAAAACGTTAGCCACTGACAATACTATGGATCACAGTTCTACATGGGCACACATGAGGTTGCTGTAAACCAGAATCAACACAGTTGGGTTCTTTTATGAATATAAGACTAATCTGCTCAGCGTAATCAGGACACAAAGATAAATATAGGACCCTTTTCTGAGAGGCAATAGGGGTGTTTGAGGCTTTGGGATTAGACAGATGTGAGTTTCTGCCATTTACTCTCTGTACAACATGGACAGGCCTCTTAACATTCCAGACTTTGATTTCTTCCATCTGCCAAACAGAAGTAGCAAGGCCCATGTTACGAGATTATTATAGGAGGATAAATGAGATCATGTTTAGAAAATTCCTAGTATTAGATTAGGTTTTAAAAAAAAGCCACTGGCATTGTTAATAACTGTGCTCTGATGTTTCAGAGAGGTATGTAAACTAATAAAGACGTCAGATTTCTGAATATAATACAAATTAGAAGAGTCAGGGTAGTGGAAAGCAAATGAGAAATGCCAAGATCAGTCCGATGGAAGACCAGGTTTGGGTTTCTTCAAGGAGATAAGATTCTGGGCCCTGAGCAGCTTCTGAGGATTTTTGGAATTTAGTCAGGCCTGCACAGGTCTAGTTGATCGGAAGCTGCAAAGACAGATGGTTCAAATCCACCAGCTTCCCTGCTGGAGAAAGATGGGCAATCTCCTCCTATTTGATTTACAGTTTCTGAAAAACCTACTGGAGGTTCAACTATGAATTGGTTCTGACTTTATGGCAATGAGTACAAGTGGAGTCCATATAGGAGCCATGGTGGCATAGTGGAGCACATGTTGAGCTGTTAACTGGAAGGCTGATGGTTCGAATCTGCTAACTGCTACATGGGAGACAGATAGGCAGTTGCCTGCAATAACAATTTAAAGCCTCAGTAACCCAATGGCAGGTTTGACTCAATGGCTGAATTGACTCAATGGCAATGGGTTGGGTTGGGTTTATGGATCAATGTCTTCCTGGCTGTTGATGCAGGTGTCTCACGTCCTCTGGATTCTGGCAAGGAGGTTCAGGTGATGCCAGACTGTACTCATATCACTTAACTGAATGTTTTCAAGATGGGACCAGTGCTGGCCGAGCCTGGTTCACTGCACTAGCCATCAGAATGTTCGTCACCAGTGTGTGTCCCCAGCCACCTTTCAGGCCTCTTTTCCTTTCTCCTGGGCCGTGTCCTAGTCAGGTGCTCTGCTTCTAGTCAGGTACTCAGCCGGTGTCTATTTTGGTTGTCAGCTTGAGGACAGCAAACTTCTGCAAAGGTGAAGCACTTGCTGAAGGTGGGGTGTAGGTCATTTTGAAAAAAAGTCTCTTGGAAACTAGAATGACATCTCCATGGCAGAATGAGAAAGAGGCAATGGACTGATCTTTTGTGGTGCCATCTGACACTTATCATTGGAATACAATGTGTGGTAGTGGCCACACTCTCTTCCCAGAAGAGCAAGCCTTGCCAGAAATCATGTTTTTGACTGTTACCTGGAAGATAAAAATAATCTGGGGATGATTTAGTATAGCAGGTTCTAGCTCATCACTGTTCATCTCCAGCAGGATGCATTTTGAACTGACAGCGAACTTCCTTTGTAGATCTGGGTGCATCTGTGTACACACCCCCGGAACTTGTCCACCTGCTCAGCTTAGAAATCCCAGGCAAGATGGTATCTCAGCCACTATCTGAACTTCCTGAATTATGTTCCATACCTGTGATTTCCATAAAGGAAAAAAAATGTTTCCTAATTATGTGCCAAGCACTTTGCATGGAGTAGTGGCACCTACTGTTTTTGCTTATCCTGTTTGTCTCCTTGTCTTCTGGAAACAGATTTTGATTTTTCTTTTGGATCCACTCATCTCTTGATGCTTATAATAGTTGTGCTCCTGTCACTCAATGTTATGCCCCATTTCCCTCCAATACAGAGAAGCATGAGTGGCATCCACTTCCTAAACAACATGCCTCCGGAAACTCTATGAACTTTGATAAATGTCGATAGTTGTAAGAGGAGCTTCAGGCCTCTTGTTCATAGGGTCACTATGAGTCGTGCTCCACTCAAAGGCAGTCAACAACAACAACAGAGGACAAGTGTGTGGCCTATGCTGGCTCAAACAGGCTTTCTATCCTGGAAATGTTTTTGGGTGTCACGCACCTAACTGACCTCCTAGTGGGTTTTTAAAGGTTGTAAATCACACGAGAGTCGATTGGTGTTCTCTCTGTGATAGATTAAGCCTCGTGCTCTATCCACTGAGCTAGCGGGACATTTATCTTTCTGCTATGGGGCATCTGGTGGATTCGAATCACATGCCTTTGGCCTGGCAGCACAACTTCTTACTACTAGGCCAGGCTTGAAGGTTTAACTTTTATCTCAACTCTTGGAACTATCTTATTGCTTAAGTTGTTAGAGTGACTTTCTGTTACTTGCAACCAAGGAACACTGTTTCACATTTACTTGACACAATAATCCTAAGGATTATGCAATTTTTATTATTTCCATTTTACAGATGAGAAAATTAAAGAAAGTTTAAGGTGACCTGGGACCACAAAGCAAGTAAGGGCAAATGGTGAGAATTTTTTTTTTTAAAAAAGAATTAATTTAACAACTGTTTGCCATTCTGTGCCTTTATCTTAAAGAACAGAAAAACTTGTCACAAGTTCATATTCCAACTTGGTGAAGGAGTACCGATGAGATACAATGTCATCTGGTAGTAGTAGCTGATACAACCCACATCATATTTCCATCTAATCTTTGCCCTATGGAGTCACTTACAATTCATTAAGAGCTAAGGAAATGCAGTCCCTGGATTCCAAAGGTGATTAGGTGAAGCTTATTGCATTGATGTGGAAACCATAATCAAAGGGAAAGGTTATTGTCCTCAAATGACTCTGGCAATTTTGAGCCAAGTGTATTCTGACTCAAGTGTATAATATATGGGGTGGGGTGTGTGTATATATGTACGTCATAGCTTTGATCATTGAGCTTTTTCTGTTGTAAGCATGTGTTCTTGACTTTTGTTCAATGAAGAATGACTAAGGAAAGAAAGGTTGGCTAGAGTAAAAATCAGGAGGCCCTAGGATTTCCTGACAAGTTCTAGTGACCCTGTCTGTAGGGAGAGTGTTGTGCAGCTAACCATAATGCCACTTATCTCCAGTGGTTCGAATCCACCAGCTGGTGCATGGAGGAAAGATGGGCAGACTCCACTCAGTAAGATTTCCAGCCTCAGAAATCCAGTGGAGGGTCACTGGCAGTGAGTTGAGCTTTTTCCCCAGTAGAAGGCTGGCAACAAAGGAAGATGCAGAGCAATATGGATCAACACAGAGGCTGCAGAGATTGTGAGGCTGGCACAGGACTGAGGAGACCTTCATTCTGTTAGGTATGGGATCACTGTGAATGGGAGCTGACTCAAGAGCACACAGCAGCAGCAATAGCTACTAAAGAATGAGAGCCATGGAAATGGAGAAGTGAGAAAAGGGTAGAAAGTTCTCCCCCCCCAAAATTATGAAAAGCAGACAAACCATCAGTTGTTGTTGTTGTTATGTGCTGTCAAGTCGCTTGTGAATCTTAGTGACCCTATATACAACAGCCGTAAACCCTTCTCTATCTTGTGCCAATCGT
>NW_006399811.1:14009193-14018112 GCF_000299155.1 Elephantulus edwardii | reverse complement strand
AGGAATATATGATTATGTGTTATTGTCATGACAAGAGTCCAGAATGAAAGCTGCATAATGGAGTGAGCTAAGGGGGGGTGGGAGGATAGTATAACGATGAAATAATTTTTATTTTAGTTTTCAAAGAGAAAAGTGAACGAGCGGGGAGTGGTGGGCAGGGAGGAAAGTGTGCAACACAACTATGAATGAATGGAAATCCAAAGTCTCTGTATACTTCCATTAAAATAAATTAAATAAATTTAAAAAATAAAAAGAAGTAAGAAGAAAAAGTAGTCACAGAACCTGAAGCAGCACCAATAAATACAGAGAGTACATGGAAAATGAGCAAAAACACCTGAGTTAAGCCACTCTTTCTAGGTCAGCGCATGCCCAGTTTCCTATTATTCCACCCAGGTAACTCTTTCACTTTCCTTATCTTCTGTTTGGAACAACCCAGGGGAGGTATGAGTCAGCGAGCAGATGTAGGAAGCAACAATGTCTCTTTGGATGTTCAGAGGTCACCAGCTCACACATGCCATCAAGGAGGAAGTGGCTTCCTGCTGACACAGCTCCTGGAGGCTGGAGTTGGCCTGGCAGTAGCTGCCCCTTCAGCCCAAACTTGCTTTCCAGACCCTGAAGGTTGTGGTTATTGGCAGGGTCTGAGGGCCTCTGCTCACTAGGAAACAATCACCCTCTGTCTGGGAGCCAGGCTGGTGGCTGGAGTTGGAGTCATGCTAAGACACGCAGAGCTAAAATTATCCTGCCCTTATTTCTACAGCTGAAAGACTCACACTGTGAAAGTCATGGATATTATGCTGTCAGTCCGTTGATGGCTTTAAATCCATGTCTGGGCCGTTATTTCATCTCAGGCCAGGGAGCCCAGGCATGCCTCTGGAGAGAGGGCTGCTTTTAATTGCAGGAGCTGATAGAAGCTGGTTGTAGGTTGGCCTATATTCTTCAGGCAGCTCGTTGAAGGATGCCCTGAGACCCAGGTCAAACTGTCCTTTCCACTGCTACCTGAATGGACATGTCCAGCCCAAATTCTATTATCAGGTCACATGAAGTATTAAGATCTAAGTGGAAGATACACACAGGAAAGCAGACGTTTTCCTAGAGATTCTTTGCCTAATTAGTGTTTCTTTCCAGAGATTGTTGCTGCTTAAACGATTAAGAGGAATCTTGTGCCTTGGTGGTATGGTGTTGCACTGTCCACCCAAACACACATGGTTTGAATCCACCAGCTGTTCCACTGGAGAAAGATGGACAGTCTCCTTCCTTGTGATTTACTGCCTCTGAAAACCTGCTGGAACGTCATTTATGAGTTGTTCTGACTCAACATTACAAAACAACAGCAACAAAGGTGGCACAATGGCTAAGCTCTCAGCTTCTAAAAGAAAAGTGGGTGGCTTGAACTCAAGAGCCACCAAATGGAGAAAGAGCTAGAGATCTGCTCCATTAAAGAGTATCGCCTTGGAAACCCATTCAGGTTGTCCTGCTCTGTCCTAGAGGATCAGCGGTACAACTGATACAACTTGACAACACAGCTACAAACTGTTGGTTAAGAAGTAGGAGTTAGACTGGGTTGAATTCCAGTCTCACTCCACACAAATCATATGATCTTGGTTAATCCCTTCATCTCTCTAAGCCTCTATTTTGTCATCTGTACAGTGGAAATAAAAATGAAACCTACCACATGAGTCTGTGTGAGGGCTGAAAGAGATGAAGAATACCATATATACAAACATGACTAATAAATGTTAGTTACTGGTGATGCTGTTGTCTTAGGTGTCTGTGTACTGGGAATTTTCCTGGATACACCTGGAGGATCATTTCACTCCAAGTTAGGATGTTGGAATTGTTAGGATGTTGGAATTGTTATTTTGGGTGTGTAGGGGGGGTTGAGGAGAGCAGGCAAAAGAATAAGGATGGTTTAGCAAATGTGAATAGGAAATTCTTCAAGACTCCTGGCACATCATATTCTGTTTCCTTCTTGGATTTGGGGTTTTTAGTTCACAGCCAAGTTCAGATGGGCAAACTTCTTTGAAAGCTGGCTCAAACCACAGTTGGCTTCAGTGCTCTCTGTGGGCAAGAAGCCACATTTCTCAGCTGGACCAGCTCTGGGCAAAGCAAACTACAAATAATTATCTGCCTTTACAATCACCTTCCTTGAGGTTCTCATATCTAGGCAAAAATGTCAAAGATTTTATTTTGCTTGGATTCACAATGTTAAGGAAGCAGCAATCAAATCAAATGATGTATTGCATCAGGCAAATCTTTCATAAAGGACTTATCTGAAATATTGAAAAGCAGAGCTATGGAATCTATGTATATCTCTTTGAGCAAAAGCCAAACTGCCTTCTAGAGTGGTTGTATCATTTTACAGTCCCACCAACAGTGTATGAGAGTTCCTATCTCTCCATCCTCCCCAACATTTATTACTTGCTATCTTGTTAAACTTTACCTCCACAATTGAGGTAAGAAGATATCTCATTGTGGTTTTGATTTGCATCTTTCTTATTGCCAATGATTTTTAGCAGTTCTTCATGTGTCTTTTGGCTCTCTGAATATTTTCCTCTTTCAGTGAAAGGTCTTTCTATATCTTTTGCCTATATCTATATTGTTTTGTAATTGGGTTATCAGTCTCTTTCTTCTGGAGACCCTATAAACTAGCTATTCCACTGCTGGGAACATATCCCAAGGAAAACGGAACTGAGACACAAACGGATATTTGTACACAAATATTCATAGCATCATTATTCACAATAGCAAAAAAAAATGCAAACAGCCAAATATCCATCAACAAACAACTGGATTGAGAAACGGTGGTACAGTCAGTCACACAATGGAATATTATGCAGCACTCAGGAGTAATGATTTTGAAAAATACTGTACAACATAGGTGTGACTAGAGTATTATGTTGGATAAACCAATGCAGGTGCATAAAAACAAGTTAAAAACCATTGTTGTAAAAACAGAAGGATAACCAGGGGAGAGGGAAAATCATGGGGTTACAGAGTTGGGTGGGTGGAGGGAGGGGACAAAAAAATAAAAACAACACCCCAACACACATGAATGAAACACAATATAAATAAATTATTGTATGCAAACCAATTAAAAAAAGCAGAACACCCCCCTCAAAAAACAAACAAACAAACAACCCCAAACAAACCAAACCAAAAGCAAAAAAACAGACAGCTCTCTGAGGCCCAAAGAGCACCTTACCCAAATCATGGTGGTTTTCAAAGATCTCATGTGCATTCTAAGGCTGAACAGTGAACAAGAAAACCAAGGAAGGGTGGAGGCATTTGAATAAAGGTATAGTGAAGAATGTTGGCTGTACCATGGACTGCCAGAAGAACAAACAAGTCTGCCATAGATACAGGAATGGCAAAGCATTGCCTCACTCAACTCCGCATGTTTTATCAGAAGGAACCACCCCTTAAAGTAGGACATGATGCTTGGTAAAGTAGAGAGACATTGAAAAAGACGAAGGACCTCAATGAGAAGTACTGACGTAGTGCTTACAGCAGTGAACTCAAACATACCAAGGACTGTGAAGATAGTCAGGAGCAGGCAATGCCTAATTCTGTCATCAGTAAGGTCACTATGAGTCAGAAAAGCCTGAATTACACCTAATAACAAAAAATAGCATCAATATCCATTTTAGGAAAAGATGTGAAACAAATTTATATTGAAGCACAAATTGTTGTTGTTGTTGTTATGTGCCATCGAGTCGTTTGCGACTCATAGCGACCCTATGTACAGCAGCCCTAAACCGTGCTCTATCCTGTGCCAATCTCATTGCCTCTGACACACCCATCCCAATTACCCCAGTCACTGAATCAATCCACCTCATAGAGGGTCTTCCCTTCTTGGGTTTTCTTCTACTCTACCCAGCATGATGTCCCTCTCTAAAGACCTGTCTCTCCTTACAACATGTCCAAAGTATGTCAGACGAAGGAATCCTTGCCTCCAAGGAGCAGCCTGCTTTAACCCTCTCTAGGGTGAATCTGTTTGTTTTCTTGGCAGTCCATGGTACATTCAATACTCTTCTCCAGCACCACAGCTCAAAGGCGTCAATTCTCCTTCTATCCTCCCTAGTCATTGTCCAACTCTCTGATGAATAATAAGTGATTGCAAAAACCATGGCCTATATCAGGCGCACCTTAGTCTCCAGAGAGACACTGTTGCTCTTGAGTATTTTGGAGAGGTCCCTAACCGCAGACTTTCCCATCGCAATACGGTTTTTGATTTCCTGGCTACTGGTGCCAAGAGTGTTGACCGTGAAGCCGAGCACAAATTACTCCAATTTTAATTTCAAGAGTTAAACCATTAAAGGGGGAGCATTTTGGAGGCATCAGGTCTTCCTGTATAGGTGGTTAATGACCTGCTCTAATTGTCTTCATCGGAGAAGGATGGGCAATCACCTCCTTTGTGATTAACAGCTTCTGAAAACCGCTGGAGGGTTAGCTATAGGATGGTTCTGACTCAATGGTACTCAATAACAATAACAGTGGTCTTCAGTGTCCCTGGATCATGCAAGCAGTGGATGCACTTGGCTGCAAACCAAAATGTTTGAAGTTAGAGTCAATCCATGCAGCCATGGTGCCACAGAAGATAGGCTTGGAGTTCTGCTTCTGAAAAATCAGTCACTAAAACCCACACGGAATAGAATACTCCAACATACATGACTTCACGTTGACTTAATGGCAGCCAGTTTTTAATCTGGTCTTCAGATCACTCCTCTTTTTCCTCTTCAGCAGTAAGAGTGCTAGTTAGAGGCTAAGATGGCAAAGTCTCTTCTAACATAGTCTGGGCATGTTGTTAGAAGAGACTATATCCTGGAAAAGGGACATACATCATGCTTAGAAAGGTGGAGGGTCAGCGAAAGAGAGGAAGACTCTCAAAGAGATGGGTTGACAGTGACTGTGGCAATGGGCTCAAGTCTGTCAGAAATGATGAGGATAACACAGGATAGGACAGGATTAAAGTCTGTGTTCATAGGATTTCTACGAGTTGTATTCTCCTTAACAGCACTCAGTAAAATCAATAACTGGCAGTGGCACGATTAGCTGTACTGAGTGACCAAGGGAGTTGGAATTACTTTGCTCATTTATAAGATGCAAGATGGATTGACACAGTGACTGTACCAACGGGCTTGAGGATATCAGATCATGAGGATTGCGCAGGGATAGAACATGGTCCAAATCAGTTGTTTAGAGGATTACTCTGAGTTACAGTCTATTAGATGAGACGGTACCTAACAGTAACACCAGCAGCGTCCCTCACAAGTTTCTCTGGGTACTGGGGCACAGAATTGGAAACTGAAGGAAGGGCTTGTTTGCTCTGATCTCTTCTGCCACTTCTCCCTCTCCCTGTTTCAGCCTCAACTTCCTTTTTTCATTTATAAGAAAAGCTACCAAAGCAAAAGGGTGCCGACTCCCTTGAGGAATCAGGGAGGTGAGAGGTGTTTCTGGGAAAGTGAAACCCATTACAAGAGTTGGGAGAGTGCTAACAATTCCCTGATCCACAGCCTTGCTTAAAATGGAACAGAACATTCCATAGCTTTTTATTTATTTTGCCATTTGCCTGCATATGATGCAAATATTTACTCTGAGTTTAGTATTGATTCAATGAGTCTTATGGGAACATTTTTAAGGCTTTCCACTTCATGTTTATGTATATCAATATATGTTCTAGACAGAGTGGCTTTTTTTTTTTTAAAGTTGTGATGGAGAGTAAGAAATGTATATATTTATAATATACTGTTTCACACAATAACGCTTACCTTCATTGTTGTAAAATATGCTGCTTGCATCCTCTGGAATGTATTTCATCAATTTTGTAGGTCACAGCTTGCAGGTAGAAGGCAGGGTTCCTGTTTGTAACAGGTTTCACACAAAGCACAAATGTGCATGCGTGGTCCGAGTACCTCTGAGGTGGGGCCACTTACTACAGAGCTTGCTTTCAAACAGCCTGGCTGTAGGATTCTCACATGAATTCCTCCCTCAGCCTGGCTTCTACCACCCTCATCCTTGGCAAGGGCACCTTGGGTTTGAGAGAACCTTGGACTGAAGCAGCGGAAGGGAAGTTGGGTTTGGAATTCACACTCAGCAATTGGCACACACACAGTGTCACCACATCACTGTTTTCTCTTTCCCCAGTGGAAACAGGAGTGAAAGTAACTCAGTATTAGGCTGAAAAATCTAACTACACTTGTGTTCTGCTCTGAGCATAGGCCCAAGCTGGTTCTGTACTCTGTTTGCTGCTGTCCTCAAGCTGGTGAGTTTTTTTTTTCTGTGGACTGAATTTGGAATGACTTCTGCCTCTAAAAGGTGCTCTTTTAGCACTGTGGTTAAGGTATTTGGTTGTTAACCAAAAGATTAGTGGTTCGAACCCACTGGCTACTCTGTGGGAGAAAGACAAAGCTGTCTGTTTCAGTAGAGATTTGCAGTCTTAGAAACCCTAGGAAGTAGATTTACTCTTTGTAATGTTGCTGTGAATCAGAATTGTCTGGATGGCTGTGGTGGATCCTGTCTCTTGGAAGGCCAGCATGTGGATATAAACCAAGAGGAAGGGCTGTGCTGAGGTTTGCTTGTAGATGGTTTAGCTGAGGACAACTTAAGGCATTTCTTATTAACTTCCCCAGTGATGAGTTCTTCAATAAATCATCAATGCCATCTCAGGCTGAAACCTTCTGACCCACCATCATGAACTACTAGGAACCCTGAGAAAGGAGTTCTCGGCTGTTTTATGCAATCTGAGAAAGGTGTGTGTTATGTAAGCTGAGTAACACAGAATTGAGGTTAGGGCTACTAGCAGAATAACTATTTCTTTGAGTCTTTTTAGTTGAAAAGGCACCTGGTTCCTTTAAATGCTGTTGTTATGTGCCATTGAGTCGACTCTGACTCTTAGTGACTCTATGCACAATAGTTCTGAAATCTGCTCTATCCTGGGCCAATCTCACTGTCTCTGACACACCTATCCTCATTACCCCAGTCATTGAGTCAACCCATCTCATCCGGAGTCTTCCTCTCCTGCACTGTCTGTCACTCCACTCTTCCAAGCATGATGTCTCTCTCCAAGGGCTGATCCCTTCTGGCCACAAGCCCAAAGTATTTGAGACAGAGAGAGCTTCAAAATCCTTGCCTCCAAGGAGGAGCTTGTTTCATCCTCTCCAGGACAGACCTGTTTGTTCTCTTGGCAGTCCAGGGTATGTTCAAGACTCTTCAGCACTGCAACTCAAAAGCATTGACTCTTCTTCTGTCATCTTTTGTCATTGTCTAGCTCTCTGATGTATAGCAAGTAATTGTGAAGACCATGGCTGATATCAGGCACACCTTAGTCTCTAGACTAACTTCATTGCTCTTCAGTACTCTGGAGAGATCCCTGACAGCAGATTTTCCTAATGCATTTGTCTTTCAATTTCCTGACTGCTGGTGCCAAGAGTGTTGATTATGGAACTGAGCAAGCTGTAACTGTAAACAATCTCAATTTCTTTTCCATCTATCATGATACTGTCAATAAGCCCAGTGCTATTTAGATCTATATTAAGAGGCATGTTGAATCCTCAATTGTTAAGATGTAAAATTCTTCTATTTCTTATATACTGTCTTCCTAAGAACATGGAAAACTTCTTTAGGGTGAAGATTGTATTATATTTCTACTTCAGATCTCTTGCAAAACTGAGCACCATGTTCTAGAATTTGTTGATGTTCAGTATGTATTTGTTAGTCGAGTGATTCAATTTGTGGCTTAACTCCTACCAATTTTATTTCAGACCAACTTTTCTCACCACACTCCACACACACATCTCTGATTTACCCTCAGAAGGTGAATCTGCTTTGAAATGCACATGTACAAACAAATGTAGGCCAAAGGAAAGTTTAAGTGATTTTTAGAATTATCTGTGGTTATTGTACATGACCTTTCGCTGTCCCAATTTTCAGATAATCAGGTTATATTTGGTATTGCTTTTCGGTTTCTGCAGTAAAATAGAAAGATCAGGGCTGAGAAAAAGGTAGGAGAATTCTGTGAACAAAGATTAAAGAGGAAAAAACCCCCAAACCCTGAGCTATTAAGTTGATTCCAACTCCCAGTGGTCCTATGGGACAAAATAAAACTGCTTCAAGTGGTTTCCAAGTTTGTAATCTTTATGGTGTAGTCTGTAGGGAGTCAAGCTGTTAACTCAAAAGGGCATGCCTCAAAGGCAGGTCAAATCCCCTCGCAGCTCCAAGGGACAATAATGGACAGTCTCCTCCAGTGTGACCGACAATCTTAGAGACCTGACGGAGGGTCAGCCATGAGTCAGTTCTGACTTGACGGGCAATGAGAGTGAGGGAGTCAATTTCAACTCTTATCTGAGCACTTTAACCACTGTGCTACCAAACGAAATCCAGCATAGACTCCAGCAAGGTTTTGAAGGTTCTTCTGGTGACCCACTGGTAAGAAGCTGCACTGCAATCCCAAAGGTAGGCCGTAGGAATCCACCAGCTGCTCCAAAGGAGAAGGATGGACAATCTCCTCCTGTGCGATTACTTACCTCGGAAAACCTGCTGGAGAGTCAGCTATGGGACAGCTCCAATTTGATGGCACACCACCACCACCACAACAACAACAACAACAAATCACACAGAGGAGACTACCCATCTTTCTCCCTCGGAGGCATTAGTGGATTTGAACCGTCGGAGAGGTGCCATCTTTGGGTTAGCAGCACAGCTCCCTGTGCACCCCACCATCCAAGCTCTCTGGAGAGGGTTTTCGAGGATTAGGCTCATCCACCTAGCGTCAATCCCAACTCACAGGCGAGCACTTGAACCGCCTCGCCATCAAACCTGACAGCAGCTACACTGCTGATGGAAGAGTCTATTCTGACTCAGAGCAACCATTTAGAATAAAACAGAACAGAACTGCTCCAGGGTTCCTTCCTTCCTTCCTTC
>NW_006399811.1:13998085-14008922 GCF_000299155.1 Elephantulus edwardii | reverse complement strand
CTTTTTCTGGTCTTCTTTTCCCTTTCCTTCCTTTCCCTTCCCTTCCCTTCCCTTCTTCTTTCTTCTTTCCCCTCCCCTCTACTTGTTTAAAGAAATTGCGTAGGTTTTTAAAAAATTTCTTTATTTGAGTGAAGATTTACAAATTAGGTTTTGATATAATCATAGAATTTTAAAGATTTTTATAACGTTGTTGTTGTGTATTATAGAGTCAGAACAGACCCATAGCTGACCCTGCGGTGGGTTTTCAGAGGCTGTTAATCACACAGGAGGAAGTTGCCCACCCTGCTCCTCCTGCAGGACAGCTGGTGGCCTCGAACCATGTTCCTTCAGGTTGCAGCTCAGTTTCTTGCCACTGGGCCACCAGAGCTCCCTCTTAATTGCCATAATTAACATAATTACTTCATTTCAATATTGAATCAACCCTCCAGAGGGTTTTGGAGGCTATAAATCTTTATGGCAGGAAGGCTGGATCTTTCTCTCATAGAGTGACTAGTGGGTTTTAATCCCTCAATCTTTTGCAGCATACAGCACCACCAGGGCTCCATTCAAAACAAGCAAGTAAGTAAGTGCTTAAAAAGAGAGAAAATGGTGGATGAATGAAACAGCCTTGGGACACTTGACTGTTAACCAGAAAGGCCAGTGGATTGCACCCACCAGTCACTTTGTTGTTTCTGTGTGCCATTGGCTCAGCTGGAACTCGTAGCAACCCTGTGTACAATAGCTCTGAACCCCACCCTGTCCTGAGCCAATCTCACTATCTCTGACACACTTACCCCCATTACCCCATTTGCTGTGTCAACCCATTTCATCCAGAGTCTTCCTCTCCTGTGCTGTCCCTACACCCTTCTGAGCATGATGTCTTTCGCCAAGGACTGGTTTCTCCTGGCCACGTGTGCAAAGAATGTGAGACAGAGCTTCAAAAGCCTTGCCTCCAAGGGAAAACTTGGTTTCACCCTCTCCTGGACAGATCTATTTGTTTCTTGGCAATCCATGGTATGCTCGATACTCTTCTCCAGAATCATAACTCAAAGGCATTGATTCTCTCTCATTCTTAGTCATTGTCCACGTGTGTGATATATCTGAGCTCTGGTGGCCTAGTGGTAAGGAACTGCACTGCCAACCCACAGGCACATGATTCAATTCCACCAGCTCCTCCATGACGAAAAGATGAGCAATTCCCTCTCATGTGATTAACTGCCTCTGAAAACCCACTAGAAGGTCAGCTATTGTCAGTTCTGACTCAGTGGTACATAACAACAATAGCTTCTAAATGCAAATGTTCTTGAGAATGGTCTCACAACATTCTGTCACCATTACACCACCTAAGGATGTGTCCAGTCACTGTACAGGATAAAAAAAATGTGAGAGTTTGCATCTGTAAAAAAATATACAATCTTGGAAACCCTACAGGACAAATATCTCTATCTTACAGGATTTCTCTGAGTTAAAACAGACTGAGTATCAGTAAGTTTTGAGTTTTGGATGGATGAATGAATGAAGGGAGGAAGTAATTGAGTGGTCTCAGTTAAAGTAATCCTGTCCTTTTGTCATGTGTGTTCATATTACAGTGGCCGATGCATTCCAACTCCAAAAGAACCCAAACTCCCTACCACCAAGTCAGTTCTAACTGATGTTGTTGTTAGGTGCTGTCGACTTGAGTATGACTCATAGTGACCCTGTGGACAACAGATCTGAACCCTATTCTATCCGGCATGATTCTCAGTAACTCTGATGCACTTAAGCTCATTACTGCAGTCACTTTGCCAACCCATCTCATTGAGAGTCTTCCTCTCTCTCATTGACCCTCCAACTCTCCAAGCATCATGTTCTTCTCTAAAGCATAGTGACTTTTAAAAAAAAATTATTTTATTATTTGTGTGTGTGTGTGTGTGTAGCATCAAATCAGGTCTGACTGGTACAGGAGGAGATTGCCCCTCCTTCTCCAGCAAGGATCTGGTGGATTTGAACTGTGTACCTCTGGGATTGCAGTGCAGCTTCTTGCCACTAGGCCACCAGAGCGCCCTGGGCATGGTGACTTTTCTGGGAGGAACCTGTCCATCCTTCTCTTTCAGAGGAAATTCGAACTATCCTTTGGGTGAGCAGCCCAATGCATTACACACTACACCCACAGTTCTCAGTACTCCCATTTAAAGGAAGTACTATACTGGATCTCTTCAGGCAGGTGAACAGCTGGCTGGTATAAGCAGAGGGTGGAGTAGACTGGTAGGGAGTTGCCCCACTAACCTAAAATCTTTCTTGTGGTTCGAATTCACTAGAGGCTCCATAGGAGAAAGATGGGTTATTTACTGCCTTGGGAACTCAACGGAGGGTCAGCTCTGAGTAGATTAGGACTCCATAGCAATGAGTGGGGGAATGAGACAAATGTTTTCATCCTCCACAAACGACTGAGCCATCCCTGAGAGACACATGTCTACAACAACATAATCAGCTAGGGATTAAGTAGAGAAATTGAAACTTGAATTTCTTTAGGAAGATAGAGACAAAATGTAAATATTTTCTTTAGGATTGGATTTTAATCCTTCCCTGCTAGTTTATCAGGTTAGTGGGATGATGATCCCTTTGTCAACATGTGGAGAAAATACAGGACAATTACTTTTAAACAGAGAATCCCGCAAAGACAAGCTCTGAAAGCAGATGGCAGCTCAAGAATTTCAGCTCAAGAGTAGCCTGGGCTTCTGAAGAGGATGCCCTTTTGCCTCTGACCTCATATGCAGGGGATTCTGCCTGCTAGTTATCCCCAGATCTGTGCCTGTCCCCAGGGAGAATTCAAGATTATTAACAGATCAGCATCCAGCTACACAGTTTGCTGGAGACAGTGGATGTATCTAAACTTTAGGTCAAGTCTTAGCAGTTCTTGGGGTTCCTGGTAACAAGACCTCCAAAGATTTTTTTGTTGCAACTAAGAAAGTTTTTTGTTGGTAATTTTAAGGGGCAAAAGTTTCTTTTGTCCCAAAAGAAAACTGGGAATGATATTTCTGACCTCCCTCTTTACCTGTTTCGGATAGCTTGTTGCCAGATTAAATTTCCCAAATACTGCTGTTCCAGTGTCCCAGTTCTCATAGCCGCCTGTTACCTATCGACTCCCATTCCTACCCTTTCTGTTTCCATTCCACCAATTTTACTTATTTATCTCATTTATGGACAATGTCACAGATAGGAAGTGATGAGGGTCTACATGCCATCTTTGACACATTTAACAAGTTTATAAGAAAACATAATTTAACCTTGGTTAAATGTATAAGGTTAGTGTTGAATTATTGCCGTCAGGGACCTCAACAGTGTGCTGAAGAGCAAGGATGTCAGTCTGGAGAATAAAGTGCACTTGATCCAGGCCATGGTCTTTGCAATTACTTGCTATGCATGAGAGCTGGATAATGACCAAGGATGACAGAAGGAGAATTGATGTCTTTGAGTTGTGGTGAGGAAGAAGAGTAGAGAACTAACAGGTCTGTCCTGGAGAGGGTAAAATCAAGCTGCTCCTTGAGGGCCAGGATCTTGAAGCTCCGTTTCACATACTTTGGGCATGTGGCCAGGAGGGACCAGTCTTAGGGGAAGGACATTATGCTTGGAAAGGTTGAGGGACAGCACAGGAGAGAAAGACCCAGGATGAGATGGATTGACACAGTAACTGAGATAATAAGGGTGGGTGTATCAGAGACAGTAAGACTGGCTCAGGGTAGAACAGGGTCAAAGCTATTGTGCTATATAGGGTCTCTATGAGTCATTGTCAACTCGATGGCACAATCTGTAATGAACAACTTCACATGAGTTTCACTGTTCAAGCAAATGAATAATTAGGTAAATTACTCTTATATTAAAAACATTCTTGATAATCATGGGCAATATATGTAACTTATTCAAATTTAGAAACCTAGAAAGAATATTGCACAGAGATTTTAATAAATCTTGAATTTGAATCATAATTCTGCTCACTAGAAGTCATTAGACACATCAATTCTTCTCTGATGTCATCAATTTCTGAGAGGAAAGTAGTCCTCTGGATGGTTGATGGTCAAAGTCGATGATGGCTATGAAAGGATTCTAAAACTTTCAAATACAAAATGTCACTAGTTAACACAAGTAAAAGATTGCATTTTAAGTGGATCCACAATCAATATTATACAAAGGATGCAATTTTTTTTTTACAAAGGATGCAATTTTGCTTTCAGAAAGCAAATCAGATTTGTAGTACTTACTTTAGAAGATTAAAGACTACAGCCTTCAGTATGGATCACGCCTCAACATGTGGAAAATAGGAACAAAAATTCTGACAACTGGACCAGTTGGCAATGTTATGATAAATGGAAAAAAAGACTGAAATTGTCAAGGATTTCATTTTACTTGGGTCCACCATAAGCAACCATAGTAGCAGTAGTCAAGAAATAATAATAATGATAATACTTAATATTATTATTATTATCATTATTATTATTATTTAAAACCCCCCAAACCCAAACATGCTGTGTTGGATAGATGACCTGTCAAAGATCTCTTTAAAGTGCTGAAGCGCAAGGATAGTACTTTAAAGACCAAGGTGTACTTTGTTCCAAGCCTTAGTATTTCAATTGCTTTATATGCCTGTGCTGGAGAAGAGTATTGAATATACTGTGGACTTCCAGAAGAACAAACAGTTTTGTTCTGGAGAGGGTGAAATCAGGCTGCTTCTTGGAGGCAAGGATTCTGAAGCTTTGACTGACATACTTTGGGCATGTTGCAAGGAGAGACCAGTCATTGGAGAGGGACATCACGCTTGGAAGGGTGGAGGGACAGCACAAGAGAGGAAGGCCTTCGATAAGATGAATTGACTAAGTGACATGTGTAATGAGGGTGAGTGTGTCAGAGACAATAAATTTGGCACAGGATATGGCAGGTTTCAGGGCTATTATACATAGGATCACTATGAGTCCCTTGCACATAACAACAACAACAAGAACATATGCATGTAACAGTTGGACAATGAATAGGAAGATTAAAGGGCAATTGATGTGTTTGAATTACGGTGTTGAAGAGTGCTGTATGGACTTTCCCAAAAGAACTTTGTTTTTATTCCATTGACTGGCCAAAGAACTCTGCTCTTTGTTCCATGGACTGCCTAAAGAATAAATTTGTCTTGCAAGATTTGCAGCAAGTTAGAGGCAATGGTGGTGAGACCTTGCCTTACATTATTTGAGCTTGGTATCAGGAGGGTCTAGTCTTTGGAAGAGGACATATTGTTTGGAAAAGTGGAGCTTCAGTGAAGGAGAGGAAGATTGTCAACAAGAGATTGACACAAATGACTTTGACAATGGACTTGAGCAAATGGAGATTGAGAGGATGTGGAGATTATGTAGGACTGTTCAGAATGTCAGTTTCTTGTACGTAGGATTCTTGTAAATTGGAGCCAACTCTATGGTGCCTAACAACAAGAACAATAGAGATTAAATAATTTCTCAAGGTGTTTCTGGTTTTGTACTAAAAAAAAAAAGAAGTCTAACTTAAAGTATTTGGCCTTATAAAGATATTCATGACTTTCAGCTGCTTTGCTGTTTCACGAGTCTCTTACATGTAAAAATTCAGCCTCAGAAACTCTATGGAGGGTCACCATGAGTTGCAATCAACTTGAATTCAATGGAAGTTAGTGTTTTGTTTTTGGTGTTTTTTTTTTTAAATAGAAATTAGAGTGGACACAGTGATTCAGAGGTAGGATTCCTACCCTTAGTGAGGGGGTCCTGGGTTCCCAGAACAGTACATTTAATGAATCGCCCAACCCACCTGTCTTTGGAGGCATGTATGCTGCTAGCACGCTGACCATGTTTCAGGGAACCTTCCTGCTTAAGAAAGACTAGGGGCAAAGGCCTGGAGATCTGCTACTAAAAACTCTATGAATAGTAATGGCCCAATTTGCAGCTGGTCCTGAGGATGTTGCAGGCTGGGGCAGTTTTGTGTTCTGCTGTATACAGGATCCCCATGGGCTAGGAGGTGACTCAGTGGCAGCCAACAACAATATAGAAATTAGAAGGTAGAAGGTGGGTCTGCATCTTCAACTTCCACTATTAGTGCAAGACTGAGGCAGACTCTGGACTGACACTTCCTTTCTCTTGATAGAGGAACCAAGAGGCCTGTAGCTCTTGGTTGTATTTTAGGGGTGTGGAGAGAAAAACTGAGGGGTATCATCCTGATGTGCTCATTAAAGTATCCAAGGTCACGCTGCAAAGTATGCCACTCAGCTGTAGAGTGTGTGAGGGGATTGCTTTGGGGGGGGTCATATTGGGGTGAGTGGTTCCACCTGCTTTCTTCCATTTCCCTGGACAAATGGCTTCAGCTGCTGCCCAGCAACAACAGTTTTCATAAAAGCCTTTGAGAGTGGCTTTGAAAATGTGTCAGCCAATAGCTGAGCAGGCCTCTGCCTGACAGCTGAGGGACCCCCCCCACCTCCTGGAGCAGAGAATGGGCCAGCAGCAGATGGAGGCCTTTCTCCTGCGCTCTCAGGGCACATAGTTATGCAGTCACCACTCAGAAGTGTAGACAAGGCCCACCCTTCACACACTTTTACCCTTGTCCAAAGCTCCGGAAGGCTCTCCTAAGCCCCCCTGCCACCTCCTTTGTGGGGAGTGAGGTGCAGGATGGGAGGATTTGCTCTCAGATGAAACTGCGCCTGTAGCCCTCTCATGTGCCATTAATCAAGCAGCTGAACCCAGCCGGAAGGCTTCAGCTCAGTGCCTGCCTCTGTACCCTAGGGATCCCTTTCTCCAGATCCCAAGAACTTTTGACTTCCAGAACGGAGCCATCCATCCTGCCAGGAAGGCCACAGGCCCATACACATTGCAAGCCTCTTCAGGGGGTTTCCTGTCCCCTTTGACTGGGATTTGAAAACTTCCTTGCAATCTCCAGTACACTTCCCAGGATTGCATGCATCCCCTTGGGTTCTCGAGATCCCTGCAGCAAGGAAGAGGACCCTGGGGAGCCCTGCGCTGGGAGGAGAGCCCACCACAGGAATCCATGTGGAAATTTTGGAGGCTACAGCCATATGCTGCATGTCTGGCCTCTTTAGTAAAACAGTTTCAACTTTCTCCTTGGCAAAGGTCGATCTCGGGGTCTGTGAGCTGGGAAAGTTCCCAGACCTCCTTTTGTGGGCTCCCTATTCCTGGATGCCTAGGCTGAACCCTCACCCAGGAAGGGTGGGAGGGGCTGTCTGTCACCAAAGTCAGTCTCTCCTCTCCCCACCCGCCCCTCCATGCACATCCACATGCCTGGGACCTGGGATGATGCTTCCTATTTGATTTCTAAATACAGAGCCTCGTGGAGAAACATTCATTCAGGCTTGATTCCCCTTTCACTGTCTTTAATCCTAGATGCAATAAACAAAGCAAACAGGGGCCTCTCTTCCCTCCAGTGAGGCGGAAAGCCCTCTGGCCCAGGAATGGAGGCAGTGCGCTAGGTGATGCAAACACAGCTGAGTGAGAGGTGGCGTTTAATAGGCAAGATGAATCAAATGAGCAAATCCTCATTCCCTCCCTGCAAGAACCTGTCTTCTGCCCCAACCTTTTCAGAGTCTTGAAGAAAAATAGCCCATTTCCACTCAAATAAATAGTTGGCGTCTCCCCGGGCTCACTTGGCAGGCGTACAATGAATCTAAGCAGGCTGGCATTGACATTTTGAATATACATAACTACACATTCATTACACAGAGGTGTGCACCCAGTGACATGGGCACGGTTCTAATCCCCTCTCTCCTGTGCCTTTGCAAGGATGAATTAGTTCAAGGATAAACAAAAGAACGATGAATGTCTGATCCCAGCTGGGATGTTTCTACCCTTTTGTTACTCGGGGCTAGCAAGCTTCTGAACACTGCAGTTTGCTAGTGGCAAGCTCCATCCTCACCTAAATAAAGCTGCTGCTTGTCTTTTCCACCTATAAGGAAGCAGAGAGCATTACATATTGTGCTGCTAACCAGAAGGTCAGTGGTTTGAAACCACCATGTGCTCCGAGGGAGAAAGATGGGCATTTCCCTCCAATAAAGGCTTGTTGTTTTGTGTAGTAGGGTCAAAGCTGACTCGTCGCTGATTCTCCAGAAGATTTTCAGAGGCAAGAAATGGCACAGGAAGAGATTAGCTGGTGGACTCAAGCTGCGTCCCTTTGGGTTGGCAGCACAAGTCCTTAACCACCATTTATCCACCAGCGCTCCCCAGCAACTGTTCACACCCTCAGAAACCTGGTGGAGGGCTGTTACGAATGAAACTTGATGGAAGCGGGTGGATAAAGAAGCAGAAGTCTTGGGGATAAATGACATGTGCTTTTACTTTTAGAGAGACATACCCTGCATTGGAGAGGAGCTTTAGGCTGTTTCTAGGAAGGTATTGAAGTGTGTTTTGGTTTCCTAGAAAGCAAGAATTTTTTCTTCAAAGAAATTCTGTGGTGAGAGTAATAACAATAAATACCTAACTCCATTCACTCTTCCTATGTAGCAGATTTTATGAGATCATTTATGATCCCTGTTTTACCACAAAGGGAGTTGAAGAACAGAAAGGGTAAGTCACTTGCCTAAGACCACACAACTTTTAAGGGGTAGAGCTGGTATTCTAACCAAAGCAGCATGTCCCCTTCTTCATGGCTGTCATTGGGCATGTGAACAAAACAAACCAAGTGAGAAATGCGCCAAACAATGATCAGATGATGGTGGTGTTAGCTGCCATTGAGGGAGCCCATTCTCTGGTTTTTATAATAGCCAGGCCTTTCTTCTTAGCCTGTCCTAGTCTGGAAGCCCTGTTTGGCATCATAACACCATGGAAGCCTCCACTGACAGAGATGGTTGCTGCACTGAGGCACATTGGCTGGAAATAGAAATCTGACTGGATTTCCTGCAAGAAAAGTGAGAATTTTACTTCTGAATCACTACTGCCTGTGCCTAGCTGGTTCCTATTGACGTCATAGTTTTGTGGGACCATGAAGAACTGCCCCAATAGTGTTTCCAAGAGTGTAAATCTTTATAGAATAGTGTGTCTCCTCTTTCTCTTGTAGAACAGCAGGCGGGGTCAAGCCTTGACCTTTGTTTGTAGTTACGTGTTTAGCCACTATGTCACCAGGGGTCCCTGTCTGGGTGATGTAAATTTCTTGTCCAAAGGCTGTCGACCCGGGAGCTCTGGAGGCCTAGTGGCAAAAAACTGCACTGCAGTCTCAAAGATGTCGACCTATTTGTGGATTTCACGTCACCTTGGCTTCTTCCCTCACTCCTTTCTCTTTTTTTTCCATTTTCTGGATCTTCATGCCAAAGGGTAGCTGAGGAAAAGAAAGAAAGGGGAACTCAAATTCTTTCACATTCAATGACCTTGACCATTCTAGTAAATGCCAAGGAGGAAAAAGGCTTGCAGTGACTGGCTTTGGCAGACGCCTCAGTTCTAGTTATTTGTGTCATCCTTCTCGGTATCACCAGCACTGTCTCCAGCGTAGTCAACTGGTCATTTTAACACAGCGCAGCTTTTGGAAACCCTATCCATTCTCATAACTTAGCTCTTCCTTCTTCACACTGAATCATTCTAAATGTACTCAACTGACATTTAGCAATAGAGCAGAGTGGTCCATTATAATATTTTCTCATTGATACAGTTCTATCAGCTGAAAGACGCATTATGTTTTTAATACAAATGGGTTTTGGTTTTTTGATGTTTTTTGTTTGTTTGTTTTCTTTTTTCTGAGGAACATTAATGGATGACACTAATGGATATATTGCTCACAGGGCTGCTACGAATCGTAATGACCTGACAGCATCTAACAACAATGGATGGCACCAACCAATCCAGAGTATAGAACTCAGTAATTAGAAGATGTCCTAGCTGTAGAAATATTAAAATGTGAAGAAAAGAAAAGTGTTCTAGAATTGATAAAATATGCTATTTCATGTCTGTCTTTCAACAAAGAATCAGCTGCTTACGTGGTCTGCTCTCCCTGGGTATCAGAATTTTGATTACAGTTGTCAGCTGGAGTTCAGGCTGGTTCAGATATCTATTTTTAACAATAGCTGAAGGGGTTCTTTTTTATTTCCAGACAAGAGGAGGATTACTTAAGAACAAGGGAGCTGACTCATGTAAGGGGTTTGAATTTCTTCCTAGTTAGGAAAAGACTGGCTTTAGGCACTGCCCCCTACTGGGCTGGAAATTGAGTGGCCATTTCTATCTGAGGCAGCAGGGCTGGAGAGGTCATAGTGGTGAGGTAGGTCTGAGATCATCAGTGACACTTGAGATACCTACTCTAGAAATAAATTGAAGCACCAAGGCTATGGTAGATCCATCACAAAAATAGCTCTGCCTCTTTCTTACCTGAATCCTTTTATAGTGAATCTGTGCAGCTTTTCTTGGCAAGATGTGGAGTCTATTTTTCCACCTCTTGAGGCTGAACTGGGCTTATGACTCAGTTTGACTAATAGGATGTGGCATGTTGAGCTCACTTCACATAACTGATAAGGGCTTAATATTCAGAACAGCTAAGGAATCTATCCAACTCAACCTCAAAAAGACAGACAACCTGATTAGAAAATTGGCCTAGGACGCAAACAGTCATCCCTCCAAAGAAGACCTGCAAATGGCCAACAAACTCATGAAGAGATGCTCAGCATCATTTGGTGTTAAGGCAAATTAGTTGTTGGAAAGTCAGCTTTGACCCAGAGTAGAATGGGGCTCCACATGGTTTTCAATGGCTAATTTTTCAGAAGTAAAACATCAGGCCTTTCTTCTGAGGTGGCTCGGTTGCCTCCAAGCAGACTCAACTGTTTTTGGTCAGCTATTATTGATGCCTTTGAGCTGTGGTGCTGGAGAAGAGTGTTGAATATACCATGGACTGCTAG
>NW_006399811.1:13993405-13996150 GCF_000299155.1 Elephantulus edwardii | reverse complement strand
GACTACACAATGTAGTATGTCAGAGATTGTGAGAACATTGTAAGATAGGGCAGGGTCAAAATCTATCATAGAATTTCTGAGTTTACTGTATAGCACACAGCAACAGCTACAAACAAAAGAACCTTCATGGTGTCAATGGTTAAGCATTTGACTTATATCTGAAAGGCTGGTGGTTCAAATCTACCCAGTAGCTCCATGGAAAAGAGACTCCATAAATATTATAGTCAAGAAAACCATATTGGGGAAGTTAGTTCTTTTCTCTCACGTGGGCTATTCTGAGTAAAAAAACAGCTCAAAAAGCACCTAACAACAACATAACAATTTATACTCAAGAGGGAAAAAAGGTAACCACTCTGTGACAAAGAAGGTCCACAAGTATTTCAGAGAAATGTGGTCTCACCATTCCCAAGGCCAACCCCTCTGTAAGAGTTGTATGCTACTGCCATAAGAAATTACCACAGATGTGGTGGTTTAAACAACACAAATTGATTATCTTACAGTCTGAGCTTATTTTAGGCTATCATCAAGTTGTAGGCAGGGCTGCATTCCCTTCTGGAGGCTCTAGGGGAGTATTTTTTCCTTGATCATTTGAGTTTGTTGTCAGAATTTGGTTTTTTGTATTTGTGAGACTGAAACTTCTGTGTCATTGCCAAATGTCATTTTAAGACTATTTGCACCTTCTAGAGGTCATCTGAACACCTCAATCTTCAAAGTCAACAATCGAGGCTTAAGTTCTTCTTAAATGATTTTGAATCTCCTACTTCTTGCTCCATCATTGATGCTCTCTTACGCTTTCATCTTCGTCTTTAAATGACTCATCCAATTATATTCAGGATAATTGCTCCATTTCAAGTTCCTGAAACATAATTACATCGTACCAAGTCCTTATTGTCAGATAAGGCTATATATTCAGGTTTCAGGGCATAGAGTGGGGAAGCATTATTTTGCCTACCATTTCCAAATGTGTCTACTTTTCCCATCCCATATTCTTTCATATGTTGCCTCCTTTTATCCCAAATCATCTTTCCTTTTCATGATGTTCCTCCATCATTAATATTGCACATGAAAGTTGGGCAATGACTAAGGATGCCTTTGAATTATGGTGTTGGAGAATAGTACAGAATATCCTGTGAACTGTCTAAAGAACAGACAAGTTTGTCCTGGAGGAAGTACAATCAAGGTGCTTCTTAGAGGCAAGAAGGATGAAACTTGAGTGTCACATCTTTGGGGCATATTGGCGTGAAGGCTAGTCCTTGGAAAAGGACATCTGGCTGGAAAAGATTGAGGGTCAGAAAAAGAGAGGAAGACTTTTAAAAATAGATTAACGTAATGACTGTAACAATGGACTCAAATATATCAGCGATGGTGAGGATGGCACCAGATAGGGCAAAGTCAGATCTGTTAATGATTCACAGGGTCACTTGGAGTTTTAATCAACTTGATGGCATCTCATAACAACATTACCCCTAGTTTTCTACTTGATGTTTTGAGTTGCTCTTGTTAATTTTTACTTTCTCATTTTCATTCTTTATTTCCTTAAAACAAAGATTTTTTGAGACCATACATAATGTGACCAAACTCTGTGTGGCACCAATGCTTAACTACTACTCAAAAGGTTAGCAGTTCAAATCCACTCAGGGATGCTTTAGAAGACAGGCCTAGTAATATACTTCAGAAAGATCATGTTCCTGAAAATCTTATGGAACAATTCTGCTGTGCATACAATTGTGCATATAAATTCACACTGACTTGACTGTGATAGAAAAACAACTAAATATAAACACCGGCAATAAGAAGATCAGTTAACAATTGCCTTTGCCCTCAGAGAGCTTACAATTTAACAAGAGAAATGAACTTCATTTAAAAAGTAACACAAGGTGTTACATGGTATGAGTTTTTTTTATCCTTTCCACATCGCAAGCCTTTCTATCCTAAAAATGGATTGAACATATTGGAAAGTGAATTAATAAAGGAATTCTTGCAGAAAGAAACAAACATCCTCACGACTGGACCGATAAACAACTTCATGCTAGATGGAGTAAAGATTGATATCTACAATTTCATCTTAGTTGGGTCTATAACCAACACTATGGGTGCAGTAGTCAAGAAATCAAAAGATCCATTGCACTGCAAAAACCTACTTTTAGAGATCTCTTTGAAGTACTAAAAGGCAAAGATGTCATATTAAAACTAAGGTGCATCTTATCTGTTGCTGTTGTTTTTATGTGCATCTAATCTAAGCTGTAATATTTTCAATTTCTTCATAAGCATATGGAAGTTGGACAATGATTAAGGAGGACCTAAGAAAAACTTGGAATTGTGATATTGGCAAAGAGTACTGAACGTACCGTGGACTGCCAAAAGGACAAATCTGTTTTGGAAAAAGTGTAACTAGAGTGTTCCTTAGAGGCAACTATGGTGAATCTTCATCTCACTTACTTTGAGCATATTGTCAAGAGGGACTAGGAAAAGAACATAATTCTTGGAAAAGTGAGTGAGTTAAAGAAGGAGAGGAAGACCCTTGAGGAGATGGACTGACACAGTGACTGTTACAATGGGCCTGGACCTAGCAGATATTGTGAGGATGGTGGAGGAACAGGCAATGTTTTGTTCTGTCGTTCATAGGGTTGCTGTGAATCAATGTTGACTCCATGGCGCCCAATATTAACAACAAATAAAATAGCAGAAAAGTCCTCTGTAGCTACAAAACAACATGCATGTTGTTGCTGTTGATAGGTGGTGTTG
>NW_006399811.1:13991850-13993305 GCF_000299155.1 Elephantulus edwardii | reverse complement strand
CAATTATTGACTTGAAGGAGCTCTAGTGGGCTAGCGGTAAGGAGTTGGGCTGGCAACTCAAAGATATGACGTTAGAATCCACCAGCTGTTCTGACGATAAAAGATGGACAATCTCATCCATCGTGATTTACTGCTTCTGAAACCCACTGGAGGGTCAGTTCTGGATTGGTTTGAACTTGATGGCATACAACAGCAACAATAATTATTAACACGAACTCCAGCATATTAACCTTGCACCATTCAGGGAGTCCTTGGGGAAAACAACAACAACCCCAACACAAAACCAATTGCTGTGCTGTAGATTCTGATTCTAACCAAAATGAAACTCACTGTCACTGAGTCCTTTAAGACTTAAAGCAACCTTAGAGTACAGAGTAGAACTGCCCAATCTTTTCTGAGGCTGTCCATCTTAGTGGAAGCAGATTGCCACATCTTTCTAGTGTCTAGTGGGTTTGAACTGCTAACCTATAGATTAGCAATGAAGTTCATAGCCACTAGGCCACCAGGGTTTCTGAAGATTCTAACTATAGGGAGCTGCAAGATGCGTAATGAGATAACACTTCATTTCTATCCAATCAATCACTCATTTGCTGCCGTCTAGCGGGAACCAAGTCATAGTAGAAGAAACTCCCATTAGGTTTCTGAGGCTGTAAACCATAATGAAGGAGATTGTTCATCTTTTACCTATGGAGCTGAAAGTGAATTTGGACCACCAGAGAGATTCAGCCTTTGGTTTAGTAGTGCAATTCCCACTAGGAACCACCAGAGCTCCTATTCACTCTGACTAGGAAAATGATCAGAAAAACAGAAAATGAGGGTTAAAGGGGATCTGGAAAAATTGGAGCATTCATTTATTGTTAATGGGGATGTAAAATAATGTGGCTACTTTAACAATCGAGTTTAAGCTGATGGGTTGGTTGCCTGGATTTAGTTAATAGTCAGCTGTGAGCTGGAAGCCTCTTGTTTAAATCAACCAGAACGTGATGGGGAGGCCTTTTATTTAAAAGTAGATTGGGCCCTGTTGTTAATTGTATCTGGGGAGAATATTTTTCCAAGTGGTACAGTACTTGTCTGTCAGTTTGCTATACTTTGATAACTTGGGATAGCTATAATACTGAAAGCTGTGCCACTGGTGTGTCAAATGCCATAATGGTACTCACAGTGGACGGGGTTTGGTAGAGCTTTTAGATTAAGATAGACTTGGAAGCAAGATTGACATCCACTTTAAAACAGCAGGCCTTTCAAAACCCTATGAGCACTGGAGAAACAACTATAGTTACAGAACGAGGTTTAGATATTTTGTTTTGTTGCAATGAGTTGCACTTGATAGCACTTAACAACAACAACATGCATCTGAAGATTGGATTATGAACAAGGATGACAGAAAAAGACTCTATACCTTTGAATTGTGGTGTTGACAGAGTTCTGAAGAGCCTGTAGAATTCCAAAAGGAAC
>NW_006399811.1:13949462-13987990 GCF_000299155.1 Elephantulus edwardii | reverse complement strand
TAGGCCACCAAAGCTCCCTACAAGCGTGCATTTTTATTTGGTTGAGGTCACTGCATAATTTTAAAAATATCTTGATACGATTTAAAGGAGCCCTGTGCTGTCAACCCAAAGGCACACACTTCAAATCTGCCAGCTGCTCCATGGGAGAAAGATGGACAGTGTCGTTCCTTGTCATGACTGCCTCTGAAAACCTGCTGGAAAGACTCAACAGTACACAACACCAAGTGGCACAGTGCTTAAATCACTTGACTGCAGGCTGAAAGATGGATGATTTGAACCCACCAGCCAGCCACTCTGCAGGAAACAGATCAGCAGCGTGTTTTGCAATGATCGTAGCCTTGGAAACTTTATGGAATAGTTTTATCTTATTCTGTAAGGTTGGTAGGAATTAGAATCTACACGACGACAGTGAAGGTTTTTCCCTAGTTTTGGTTTACTATTCTATAAACGTGCCACAAACTATAATATGATCTGATACTACTTCCAATCCACCTTCAGTAAAGAATTAGTGGAACTCCTTAGGTAGGAACAGATAAGGAAAGCATTATGCTTTGTCAGTCTCAGGTTTCTTCTTTCTCATATGGTTCTGTGTTTCTACAGGCAACAACTCTCCCCACCCACTCTTCAAAACAAACAATGCTACCTTTTGTGTTGTTTCCTCTAAATGCCCCACTTTTTTTTCAGACTAACTTTTCAATTCCATTTATTCTAGCAAATCCATTACTATTTGCTACTATTGTTGAATGTCTATTGTTGAATGTCTTCAATCTATTGATTCTTGCCCAAAGCATCCATATGTGACAATGTAGAAATGATCCATAGGATTCCTAGGCCACTTTGTAGCCTACTTTGTGGGGAGTTGTGCTGCCAGCCCAAAGGCCACACACACCTCTCTGGTGCTTTGAATGTATCAGAGGCTCTGCAGGAGAAGGCGAGTGGGGGGCAAGCTCTTCCTGTGCGGTGTACAGCTCCAGAAACTGCTGGATGATGATGAGCTGAGAATTTTTACAGAAGTAGATTGTCAAGTCTTTCTCTCAGGGAGCTGCAGGGTGGATTCAAACAACCAACCTTATGGTTAGTAAATGAGTGCTTGGCCAGGGCCTCCAGAGCTCCTCTAACAAATTGTTGTTGTTGATTGCCATCAAGTTGGGCATGACTCACAGTGACCCTATGAACAAAAGACCTGAGGCCTTTCTATAACTATCGTCGTTTCTCAAAGTTCATAGAGTTTCCAGAGGCATGTTGTTTAGGAGGTGGATGCCACAAATGAAACATGACAGAGTCCCCTTTTTTGGTGTTGAAGATGCAAAGATGAAAAGAGTGAGTCCTGTTGTCGAAAGCAAAGCTCATTTTGTTGTTTTGAAGTTCCCACCATCCGTTCACATTTTACTCTTGGCCCTCTAGCAGGGTTGTCCTCTGTGCCGTTGGGCAGCCTGGCAGGGCCTTGGGCTCGAATGGCACTGTTGTTGTCCCATACAAATATTTTCTATGTGTGCCCCATGTGAAAATCTAGAAAGTAATAGTCTAAACCAGTAGTCAAATGTGACCGTCCAGACCTGTAAGGTCACCCTTACTAATTAGAAATGCAGTCTTAGAATCTGATCTAGAGCTATTGAGTTGGAAACTCTGGCGAAGGGCCCAGAAATCTGTTTTAACAAGCCCTCTGGAAGGCTCTGAGGTTCACGAAAGTCAAAGGCCCACATTCTCCACAGTTCTCTAGGTTTACCAGTTCAATCTCATTTCTCACCTGCATTGGCTCCTCTGTGCTGCTTGATTCTTTCTGGAAAGTCCATCTTTACCACTTTCCTATGACATCTCATTCCGCAGGCTCTTCTCTCTCTCTGATAATTTTTTCTGTTTCCTTGGCTGACTCCTCTTTCTGTATGCCTGCCTTTTATGCAGTTTTGTCTCCCGGCTCTGCCCTCGGCCCCTCTTTCATGTTGTCCTTGAGTGATTTCATCTCATCTTTTAGTAGAGAGCTCCCAGCTGTCTACCTCTGAGTGAGAATCCAGTGCTACCTTACCCCCTCCTCCTCATCTTCCACCTTCAGACAGAGTTCAACCCATCTCAGGCCTTCTGTCTACCAGTTTAAACCTGCTCTCCCTTGCCATCAAAGTCAATTCTCAAATGACACATTATTCTCGTCTCCTTTCCATCTCCTCTGTCGTGGGTCCCTCCATCCCTTACATCAAGCCGGTCCTGATGATTCCAGTCTCTGCATTTTATCCCTTCCTTCAAGTCCACTGCCTCATTTTAGTGGATTTCTCTCACTTAGGGATTTGCAGTAACGTTTGCTTGGCTTCATTCCCCTCCTAAACCTCTTTAATAAGTATCTTCCTGAAGCACTACGCTGATTTTGTAAAATGGTTTGATCGACACACCCTTATTTTTTTTTCTTTTTACTATTATGGTAGAGTGAGTGTTAGACTGCTAACTTAAAGGTTGGCAGGTCAAATCCATAAGCTTCTCTTGGAGAGAAAGATGAGGCAGTGTGGCAGTGTGCTTCGTAAAGATATCCAGGCTCGAAAACCCAATGGAGGGTCACCAGGAGCAGCTGACTGACTCAGTGGTGGTGGGGGTGCTTGGTTTCAGATCCAATGAACCTCATGACTTTCACCTACTACTATAACCTCCCTTCACCCTCGAGTTTTCACTCCAATCTCCCTCAAAAGCACATTTAACATGTCTCTAAATAGTCAACATGTCTCTAAATCTTTGTCCAGATTGGTTTTTTGCCATTAATTCTTGTCTCTCCCAAACTCTGCTCATCTGAATCTACACTGAACCTACAGTGTGAAGCTTAGAGATGTCTTCTCTAGAGTATTTCACTGATGCCCCAGTTGGACTTAGTCATCCCGCTGGATGAGACAGGGTTTCCTATTGGTATTCGGTCACTTAACTCTGTGCACTACAGTCAGATATTTAACACGTTGCTGCACACTTTTAAAGTGAAGACCGTGCTCAGAAACATTCCCCCCGCCCCCGCCCCCTGCCCAGCCATCATTTGCGGCAACGTGTTAAATATTACCTTCTCTTCTGGACGATCCAAGACAACGTTAGGATGGCTTAGCCTTGTTGCACCCACCTGCAGCACATTGTAGGGCTCCCAGGAGTTGTTTATGGTATTGGACAGATTTTATTGAATTGGCACTATGTGTTGTGTAGTAGGAAAATGATGATCAGAACCATGTACAGAGGCAGTCTCTCAATAATGGTGTCCATTCTTCAAGGGCTGTGTTTTTTCTCTTGACCAGTGCTGTTTCTCTGGAGTCAGATCTATGGGGGGGAGGGGGGGAAATCTAGCTTGTGGTGGAGAAGAGTCTGCCTAGAAATATTCTCAAATCTATAGTTATTTGCCTATGGAGAGAGAGATCAGCTGACCCAGTGGACAGGAAGCGATGCTACCAAGCCAAAGGTGGGTGACTTTTAATCTGCAGCCCTCAGGCCTGTCTTTCATTGTTTTTGTTCAGACATTCCTCTAGGTCATATAGCCCTAGTGTACAAGTTGCCATACCATGGTCACTTGTGGTTGCGGTGAGGCTGAACACTGTGACACTGATGTGTCAAATGCATTAATGACCCAATGCGGACAGAGAGTGGGGTGGAGCTCCCCGATTAAAACAAGCTTGGAAGGAGGAGAGGCACCCACTTCATAGTAGCTTGCCTCCGGAAACCCTATGAACCTGGAGAGAGGATGAAAGGCCCCCAAGCATCAAGGACTCTCCTTCATAAGGTCGCTATGCGTCGCGTGCTACTCGACGGCACTTAACAACACAACATAGTTATTTGCCTTCTTTGTATCCTGTTCTCTCTCTCAAGAAAAGATGCTTGTTTTTATTGTTAGCCGACACAGAGCTGGCCCTCCCTCATGGGATGCTTGTGCATAATGGACAGAAACATTTTGCACCAATGCCCTATTGCGCCATCGCCAAGCCTGGTGGCAGATTCAATGGTTGTGATCCACTGAGTTTGCACTGGCAGATTTTTGAAGCAGATGGCTAAGCCTTTCTTCTTAGTCCGTTTAAGTCTGAAAGTTCTGCTAAAACCTGTTCAACATCATTGCAGCAGGTAAGCCACCTATGACAGATGGGTGGTGTGTGTACATGAGATGCATCTTCCAGGACTTGAGCCTGGAACCACCACATGGAATACAAGAATTCTGCCATTGAGCCACCAATGCCTTCCTACCTTTAATGAGATCTCCTGAGTCACTGGGAGGCACAAATTGTTAAATGTTCAACTACTGATGGAAAGGTTGAAAGCTTGGACCCACTCCAGAGGCTTCTCAGTGACAAGCGTGGTGGTCTAGTTTGAAAGGCCATAACCTTGAGAGCCCTGGGGAACGCAGTTCAGCTCTGCAGCATGAGTTGGAACTGTCTTAACAGCAGGCAACTAGTCTTCTCTTCATTAGCAGTGTTTATTAAGTGTTCCTCAGCTGCAGGCTCTGTTGGTGTTTTCCGGTGCACATTGTTTGTTTATTTATTTCCTTGTCTGCCTCTTTCTCTGAGTGGGATTGTGAATAGAGCTGGCTGTCAGCTGAGGGGCCTGTGCCTGTGGGTGGCAGAATGAGCAGACATTGGAATCAGATGCAAAGGGTTATCTCCCACACACGAAAGACGCTCCAGACACTGGTCCGAGTGATCCAGACGGTTTTGCTCCTGACCGACCTATGGAACTTTCCGGGCAGAAGGATCTCGTAACACACACGCTCCATCCCTCCTGTCCTCCTCCTTGCTCCCTGGTTTTGCCCTCTTTGCTGCCCCAGTCACAGGGCGGGCAGGTGGCTCAGGGGCACGCAGGCTTCCCTGAGCACAGAGTGAGGAATAACGCCAGACATGGCATTTATCCTGCTTTCCCATGTTGAGTGGGGGAACTGCACTTGGCATAAATTGTTAATCCTAATTCTTAGACCCTGTTGGACAGACTCAAACTGCTCCACTGAGTTTCCAAGAGGGTAATTCTTTACCAAAGTAGGCTACCCCACCCAGTTCCCTTCTAGGAGTGGCAAGTAGGTCCAAACTAAAGACCTTTAAGTTAGCAGGTGAACACTTTAAACAATGCACCGCTGTTGTTGTATGTGACTTTATGAATAGCACATCTGAACCTTGCCCTCTGCGACACCATCTTCAGGATCTCTGATACACCCACAACAAGAGGAATGACATAGGGACCATAACTATGTGTTTGAGTGTTATCACTGCACCGCTTATTGTTGCCATTGCACTGTCAAGTGATAACTGATTCGCACCTGACCCTCCATTGGGTTTCTGAGGCTGTAAATGGAATGAGAGCTTTCTTATCTTGCTCCACTGAGGCGCCGATGGCTTTGAACTGTGAGAGAGGGGTAGTAGAGCAACTCCTTAAGGATTAAGCCACTGGTTGTTGTTGTTGTTTATTATCGAGTCAGACCGATTCATAGCTGACCCTCCAGTATGTTTTCAGAGGTAGCTGACTGCAGGGGAGCAGGCTTTTCATCTTTCTCCCTGGAACAGCTGGTAGATTCAAACCATGTGCTTTTGGGTTGGCTGCACAATTCCTTACCAACAAGTCAGCAGAGCTCCCTAAAAGCTCATTGTTGTTGAATATGAACCAATCTATAGGAACCTTCCATTGGGTTTCCGTGGCTTAAACCACATGGGAGATGGCCCATCTTTCTCAGAGTTGCTGGTGGAGAGGCTGGTTTAGTTGCTAACAGAGAAGCAGCCTTTAGTTTAGCAGAGAAACTCCCTGAGAGCACTCCAAATTCCTACAGAAAAGTGGATTTGCCTACTGGGAATGGAGGGAAGGATAGTCTTGGAGCCAGGCCAAAAAGAAGGGGCTTTGTCTGCTCCCCATCTTTGTCAGCTCACCATCTCACGTAGCCAATTTGAGCAAAAGCTTCTTTTCTCTGCAAACTCAAAAGCTCGCCAGGCCAATTACCCAGCTTCGCCTCTTTCTCCCCCATACAGCCAGGTGATCTCCTTCTCCTTCCTCCCCACTCCATGGAACTCCTTTGCTCCCCTCTCCCTGTGAATCCTTGAGAGTCAGGGTCCCTCTGTGGCAGCTGCGGGTGAGAGAGCTGTCATCGGGACAGCCACACAGGCAGTGCCATCCTGCTGAAGGCTGCGAGCCTCCCCCGACTCTGCGTGGCAGTGCGCATCATCTGTCAGAGTGCCCCTCTCCTCCCTCCCTCCGCACCCTCCCTGCCGCTGCTCTCTCCCTTTTCATGAGATGCAAAGCCGGAAAGGAGAGGAGCCAGCAGCATGCTGAAGCTGCTCTCCTAGGGGCGCAGAGCTGAGGTGGGCAGGGCTTCTGCCACCCTCTCCCAGGTACCAGGAGGTGGCTGGTTCTGTCACTCAGGGCCTCACCGAGCCATGCCCAGCTGGTGCCCATGCCAGCCACACCTTCCCTGCTGCCCTGCCCAGCGCCAGACAGGTAAGAGAGCGCAGCTTCTTCTTGCAGGACCTGCGTGAGTCACAGACTTCCTGAGGGACAAGGGACAGGACAGGGACAGAAAAGGGACAGCCTCTTGTCCTAACCCCTTTTATTCTCTAACTGAGCTCCTCAAAGCCAGTTAATTCTCCTCTCTCTTGTGAGGAGCAAGGGGGCAGGACCATACCCATGTCTTTTCCTTTTCTCCCTCCTCCTCAGCCTCAACTCTCCAGGTTCTTGCAAACCTGCTTTCTGCTCACAAGGGATGCTGTTTCTCCTCTCAGATCCTTTGATGAGATTCTGAAAATATTGTAGCGCCTGTGACATCATCTCTTTTTAGTTTCATTCATTTTCTTTTTCTCCTTCTCCTTTCTGCTGTTGTTCTAAACGAGTCGCCTGCACAGCAGTTCGGCAGCACACAGCATCTGCTTGGATTCCCGCTGGCGTGCAGGTCTCCAGTGCGGCCGCTGACTAAGGCCGGTGAGGCAGGCATTCCAACGCAGGAGGACTCAAAGCCACATGCAGTCGGAGTGAGATAAACAGACACTGGTGATCACCAATTCCTAAGTCCGGGGAGTTGAGGGCATAGTTGCCACCTACAGGAGGTGACAAGCCCCTGGCTCAGCTAAACGAACATGTCTCAGGACTGTCTAGTTAGTCACTTTTTTGGAGGATGGCTCCTTCTGCACTGAAGTCACGCTTTACTCAATCCATTGTCTGGTCACATGCTTCAAGCCTGGCTGTAAAGCCTTTGCAGGTCCAGGTCTTGGCATGCGTAGAGTCTAATGAAATGGGAAGAAAGGGCTATCCCATACTGCAACCCAGGTTGTTTTTAGATTATTTGTTCCATCCGACTTGGAGAACTTCAGGGTTTTCTTGAAAGATGGAGGAGGTGCTGGAAAGTGGGGGAGTGAGATAACTGTTATCATGAGATCATATAGTTAGTGCTTAGAAACGTTAGAAGCTCTGAAAATGCAATGTGGTATTATGGTGCTATACAGGTAATTTTGGGGATGCCAGCTCCACTGGGCACTCCACTGATCTGGTGCACTCATTTTTGGTAACTAGTTGCTCTCTGTCGATCTTCAGAATAAGGAGTTCTGATGGCAGAACATGTTCTGTGTGGGGCTACTAACTGAAAGTCCAGCAGTTCAAATCCACCAGGACCTTCTTAGGAGAAAGATGAGCAGTCTCCTCTCATAAAGATTTACAGCCTCAGAAACCCAAAGGAGGGTCTTTACGGGTTGGAACTGACTCAAAGGCAGTAGAATTGTTTTTTTGGGTTTTTGTTTTAAATCCTTGGTATAGGTTTCAAGGTAGAAGCATAGGGAAGGCTGGGGAGGTCAGTGTGTGGTATGCACCCCATTCCACCTTGAGTAGGCAAGGGCATCATCAAGTGTGCTATTCTGGGCAAGGGAGCCTTTTGGCATTCCTTGCTTTGTATTTTCACTATTCCACACAGTTTCTAGTGCACAGAGGAATTTGAAAACTTCCTTATGTTCTTTGCCCAATTTAATGAAGCCCACTAATGAGGCCAAAGCCTCAGCTTCAAGAACCACTCAGCTCTGTCCTGAGGAAAGCAGTTCCTTAGACTCAATGGCCATTTCCCAAATGCCAGGTACTCTCAAGGGACTGAGTGGGAGTGTGGCTGCCGGGCTGAGCAGAACACATCACAGTTCCCTTAAAAAACCTGAAAAACTTCCAAATGAGGAGCTCACTGATGCGCTAGCAGCAGCAGCAGCAATGGAACATGCAGAGATGATGCTACGAGAGAGGATAAAAAGCACCGGAGGCCGGCATTCAGTGCAAGTCTCACCAGGGTAACGACCCCAGGCTCGTCAGTCAGGGCCATGGGCAGCTTTGGTTTTGCAATCTGTAAAATGAGAACAATAATGAGTGCTGAGCTCACTTCCAGAGGTTTCCAAAGAGGCTTACATAAAAGAAATAGTTATTGCTCTCAATTATCGAGCTCCTACTAGGTTCCAAGAAAACTCTGCTAGGCAGCAGTTTTCCTATGGGACTCTAGTGGCTTAGTTTATAGAAAGTCGTGCTACTAACCCAAAGGTCATACCTCTCTGCCAGTTCGAATCCACCAGCTCTTCCATGGGAGAAAGATGGGCAATCTCCTCCCTTGTGCTTTTCAGCTTCTGAAAATTGGCTAGAGGGGCAAGCTAGGAGCCACTTCTGACTTGACAGCAATGAGTTGAGCTTGGCAGGCAAGGGCAGTGAAACTTCTGTCTCATATATTTTGGGGATGTCCTTGGAAAAGGCCATCATGCTTGGAAAGGCTGAGAGTCAGTTAAGGAAGGAGATTCTCAGTGCGAGGGAGTGACACAGTGACTGTGAAGGTGGTCCAAGTGTGTCAGAGACAGTGAAGATGCCACAGTATAGGAGAGGATTCAGAGCCATTGTTCAGAGGGTTGCTATGAGTCTTTGACTAGATGACACTTAACTACAACTTAATAGTTTACGCAGTTTAATCCTTCAGCCTTTTCAGAAGAAGTGAGTCTGAGGGAGGTTAAGGTATTTGGTTCAGGTCAGCAAGAGAAGTGAAAGCGCTCTGAACTTTGACTGTACTAGACATATGTATGTTTTGTTATGCTTAATGACTTAGAATATTTTCCTGTTCATTCCCACCCCTGGTTCCTTGTTTTATACCCCCTTGTTTCCTCTTTGTTCAAACACTTACATCTTCAGACTGTTAAACGTATTCCTTTACCTCCCATTCTGTGCCTAGGGAATTAGGATATTTTTCATATTGTCCAGGAATTTCATCAGGACATTGTTCTCTGCTTGGGGTTTCCAAAAGGCCTCTGCATTCTTCAAATTAAGGAAAGACAAGAAAATCCTTGAGAAAAGAGGGTCTCAGAAAAATCTTAGCGGTTTAGGTGAGACTTCTACCAGAGCCTTGTCTTCCAGGGAACATGTCAGGGAGATTTGTTCAGCATCTCTGCGCATCAGAGTGCACCCACACAGCCAATGTCCCTCCTCCCGCCCCCAGTGCAGACATCAGTGTTCAGGGGCACATGCCAGAGAGCAGGGCGCCTACTGTGCGCCCAGCCCTCTTGAGACCCTGCCTTGCCCAGGGGCCTCTGTGAAGGTAGCAGCAGATCCCAGGGGGAGGGAACGTGGTCCCCAGAGTCCCAGCTCCACTCCTCTCTCTCCTGCTGCTGCTGCCGCCACTAGTCCTCATGCCAGGGTCTGATCCCTTTTTCTTGCGTGAGGCGAGACGGCTGGACAGGATGGAGCTGGAAGGCAGGACATGAAAGCCAGTGCCTGAAGTCATTAAAAATAGAGGATTAGAAAGAGCTTATTTTATATTCAGAGGAAGGGAAGAGTCCGGAATTTGCTTTCGGCCCACAGCTGCAGACCCTGATGGCAAATGGTAAAGCTTTTGTTACTGCCAGAGAAAGGAAAGAGATTGGTATTCAGCACCCTGGCACCAAAAGATTGGGCAGGGCTTCAGACAGAGTGGGGCAGCAGTTCTTCCGTGTCAGCCCCAGGGCTTTGGAAGGTCAGTCCCTCTGCTTCTCCATTTTGACTCTGCTGCAATCTCCACCACCCCCACCCCATTTGGTGCAGGGTCTCTGCCACTAACCCTGATACTCTCACTAGGACTTCATGTTTTTATAAGATTGACTAATTTATAAGACATGCTTGTTTGTATATCTCATAGTGATCTTGATTCTAGAGATGAGAAAGCAAAGTCCTAAACCAGAACAACCCAGTCATGAAGGAGTAGAGTGGAAGCTTGAACCTTTGTCACCTGACACGGCAGCTGTGACATTCCTATTATTCCATGCTACCGCTCCCAGACAGCACCCGTCTCCAAGCATGCTCTTACTTATCTATCCACTGGCTGGTTACAGTAAGTTCAGCCCCTATATATCAAGCATCTCCTTAGTTCTTGGTACCATGGTGGGAATAGGAGATGTTGTACTCTTGTGTTATTCAGTACTTCTGAGATGGAACTGACCCATAGTTGATCCACCAGCCAGTTTTCAGAGTAAACAGGAAGATATTGCTTATCTTTCTCCTGTGGAGAAGCTGGTGGATTCAAACTGTGGGCCTTCAGTTAGGAGTGCAGCTCCTTACTACTGTCACAGCAGACCACCAGAGCTCACTAGGTGAGATAATGTTGTTATTGTGTATCAAGTCAGAAACCCATAGCTGACCCTCCAGGGGGTTTTCAGAGACAATACTCGTGCAGGAAGTACTAGACACATGTTTTCCCACATATGAGATGCTTAAATAACAGTTGAGTAAATGAATCAATGAATGGATATACTTTCCCTGCTCTTGACATCCAGGTACCTAACTTTAATAGAGAGAGCTCTGGTAGCCCAGTGGCAAGGATTTGTGCTGTCAGATTTGTGGTACATGTTTCAAATCCACCAGCTGCTCTGTACCGTAAAAATGAGCAAGCTCCTCCTGTGTGATTAGTAGTCTGAAAAACTGTCAGTGGGTCAACTATGCACTGGTTTCTAAGGCACACAACAACAACAGTAACAACCACTGTGCTAAGGGCTGGGGTGGAGACATGCACAGGGACCACAGAGCACAAAGGAGGGCTCTTATTCAACTGGAGTGCTCAGAGAAGGCTTCTTGGAGCAGATGGTCCTGAAGTGGATCTTGAAGGTTGAGGTAAAATTTAGTCAGAAGAAATGTGTACTCAGGATTGAGAGCAATTTGGAGTTGTTAGGGCATGCAGCATACCAGGTGAGTGAGTGCTGGGTGACGAGGTTAAGCAGGACTCAGAATTTGGAAAGTTTATAAATCAGGATCTTCATTAAAGGTTGAACTTTATTCTTAAGGCCATGGGGGCTGACAGAGTTGTTAGTAGATGTTGCTGTTAGTTGCTGTCCACTCAAGTGTGACTCATGGAGACCCTGTGAACAACAGGTCTGAACCCTTTCCTCACCTGTGCCATCCTCATCATCTCTAATGCACTTGAGTCTATTATTTCAGTCACTGTGTCAATCCATCTCCTTGGGGGTCTCCCTGTCCTACATTGACCCTTTATCTTTCCAAGCATGATGTCCCTTTCCTAGGCATAATCTTTCCTAACAATGTGCCCAAAGTATGAGAGATGAGGTTTCTCCAACTTTACCTCCAACAAGCATTCTGGCTGCACTTGTCCCAAGATATATCTGTTTGTTGTTTTGGCGGTCCATAGAATATTCAGTACTCTTCTCCAACACCATACTCAACAGCATCAAGTCTATCATCCTTATTAATTTTCCAAATCTCATAATTATCTTTGTGGCTTCTCATGGAGGTAGGTGTGTTGGAGTCAGTAAGACTGGCTCAGGACAGAGCAGGATTCAGAGCTATTGTACATGGGGTCACTGAGTCACAGGTGACTCGATGGCACATAACAACAACAACAACAAGAAGTAGGTGACTGTGATGGCAGAGTAGAGCTGAATTGAAAAGGAAACAGACTGCAGTGTGAGCCCAGAGATCATGAAGTTTTGAACCACAGCAGGGAACATAAATCTAAAGAAGAGTAAACAGATGTGAAAATTGTAAAAAACAGTATGATTTGATAATTGACTATAGGATAGAAAAAAAAAATTCCATTTCCCCCCCCCAATTTTTGCAAGTGTTACTCAATGGGTGGGGTGCTAGAAACAGGTCAGGAATTCCAGAGGAAGCCAAGCCTTGTGTATATGTGTGTGCTTGTGTATATAAGTGTGTGTGTATTGGTGGTTGTCAAGAAAGAAATGATGGAAGGTACGTAGAAGGAGCAAGATGCATGTGTGAATAAAATGGATTAGGAACAGATGACTGTGAGATACATTTGATTTTTAGGTCCATTTTAATTGGTAATGTTAATGAGGTATCTAAGTATCATGTGCATAAAATTATAGTTATTTTGAGAGAAGGATCAAAACTAGAGAGAAATATTTAGAAATGGTCATGATTCTCAACATATGTAATTAGGACTGTAGACAAGAATGAAATTTGCCAAAGAAAAAGCCAACGTCAGGAATGGGGAGGTGAGGAGAATGCCAGCATTTATGATGTGGACAGAGCCTCCTGTATCAAAGAACAACGAGGAGTATCAAAGAACAACGGGAAGGAGAATAGGAAGCATGTAATGACAAAGAATTCAAGGGATCAGAGATTTCAGAAGCGAGTGGTCAACAATAGCAAATACAACAAAGAGTGTCACAGAAGAGAAGGGCTGAAATGCCTCCCTTGGACTTTACAATATGGAGGTGGCTGTAATCAGGGCGTGGAAGGGTTGGAAGCCAGACTGTGAAGGAACAGGGCTTGATAGGAAATGAGGAGAGAAGACTCTTTTAGGCAGCTTTGCCGACAAAGAGAGATAAATTAAGGACAATTTTTGCTGTTATTAAGCTTGAGTACTTTTATTGCTAAGTGTAGGACAAGGTGGGAGAAGAAAGGTAAAAGGACAGAAGAGTTGATAAAGCAAAGTAAATGAGGGAGCATCAACTCAAAGCCATGGTCAAAAGATTCATTTTGCATAGAAATGGTTGAGAATGTTGGAAGGAAGAAAGGATAGGTGTAAATAGGGACAAATCTGTAGGGGAAGAGAAGACATGAGAATTTGAGGCATTTCACACCTGAGAACGCTATCTTGATAAATGCCTGCCTCTGTGAGGGTGTGAGGGCTCATATGTGTTGCATAAGTCCTTTCCTTCTCCACACCCAGGCATCTTCTTAGCTGCCCTCACAGAAGTGTGTGGTTCATCATGGCAAACGCAGTGCAGGGGGCCAAAACGAAAAGGCAGCTGGCCATTGGGAAGCTAACTTGTGAAAAATGAGTTTTGTGTTGAAAGAGGAGTCCACAGCGGGGATAGAGGGTTAAGAGGAAAGCGAACAGATTATGGCATCCTCATCATCCAGTGCTGACTGGTGCCTTTTGCCTTGGGCCCTGTGTGTGTTGGTGGGCGGATCAGAAATGGGAGGAAAGAACTTAGCTGGATTCTATCGCATGGGCACCAGGGTTGAGTCCTGGTGCTAAGAAATACGATCCGAGGTGGCCTTTAAAGTTTGGTCTCCACAGGTGCTGTCTAATAGCCTCTAAATCTGTGTAAATTTTAGCACCTGCTCCCAAGGGGCCAAATAATAGGGTTTTCCTAACATGAAATTATTTATGAAGAAGGAAACAGACGATGGAAATCAATAATCATTAAAATTTCATCCTCCTAAGTTTCAGTTTCCTTACACTAACAGCTTATACGCACATTCATCAAGGTAATAAAGAACAAACACAGGCTTAGCAACCAAACTCCAAAGTTTGGAGTTCAGTATCTTCTGTACTCACTTAGAAGGAATGTGTACTTAGGGAATAAAGGAAAGAAAGTGAAAAGAAGAAAATGCTGCAGAGACAAAGGAAGGCCCAAGAGGAATACAAGAATATGAAAAAAAGTAAGAGAACTCTAGATGATCCCTAGTTGATCAAGAGGCTTAAAAATCATCCTTGTTGTTTTGTTTGCTGCTATTGAATTGGTTCCCACTCAGAGCTACTCCTTTGTACAAAACAACAGAACACTGTCCAGTTCTGCACCATGTGAACCAGCGTTAACACTATTGTTGCAGCACTGTGTCATTCCACGTGTTGAGGGTCTTTCTCTTTTTCACTGACTCTTTACTTTACCAAACTACATGTGTTTCTCTAGGGACTGGCCCCTCATGATACCATGTTCAATGTAGATGAGATACAGTCTTTCTTTCTTAGCTTTCAAGGAACAAAACCAGGTTGCACTTCTTCGAAGACAGATTTGTTTACTCTTCTGGCAGTTCACAGTATATTCAGCTTTCTTTGTCAGCATCATAACACAAAGGTACCAATTCTTCTTGAGTCTTCCTCATCCATTGTACAGCTTTTGCATACACAAGAGGCAATTTAAACATCATAGGTGGGGCCCTGTGCTTCATAGTCTTCAAGGTGACTTCTTGGCTCCTTAGCATTTCAAAGAGGTCTTTTGAAGCCGAGTTGCCCATTGTAATTTGTCAATTGGTTTCTTGACTGTTGTTTCCATGGGTGGTGCTGTGGACTCCTATGACAGGATCTCTTAACAACTTTAGTCTTTCTCTTATTTATCATGATGCTGCTAATTGGCTCAGCTGTGAGAATTTTGTTTTCTTTCTGGTAAAGTGTAGTCCATGCTGAAGGTCACTGCCCTTGATCTTAGGCACTCTTTGTATTCAGGAAGCAAGGTTGTACCATCTGCGTGTTGCAAGTGTTAACGATTCTTCCAAATCTTAGATCACATTCTTCTTCATACAGTCTCTTTTCAGAGTATTTGCTCAGCATAATTAAATATGGTTAAAAGAAATAACTTCATGGCACATCTTTTCTGATTTTAAGCAGTGCAATATCTCCCTCCTTATTCTGTTAGAATTACTGCCTCTTGATCTATGTATAGGTGCAACATGAGCACAATTAAGTGTTCTGGAAATGTAATTCTCCACAATGCTGGCTATAGTTTGTTATAATTCACACAGGTGAATGCCTTTGCAGAGTGAATAAAACCTAGACAAACATCTCTCTGTGTGGATTACAACAAATTGTGGCTAACCTTGAGAAGAATGGGAATCTCAGAACACCTGATTCATTTGAAACCTATACTTGAACCAGGAGGCAGCTGTCATAACAAAGCAAGGAAACAATACAGGGTTCAAAAATCAGGGAGGAATTGCATCAGGGATGTGTCCTGTCTCCATACCTTTTCAATCTATATGTGAAACAGATCATTTGGGAGGCTGGAATTAGAGGAGGAAAGTGGCATCAGGGTTGGAGAAGACTCATCAACACCCTACATTATACAGTTAACACAACCTTGCTTCTTGGAACTGAAGAGGACCTGAAGCATTTGCTGCAGAGGGCCAAGTCTACAATATGGATTGAAACTCAATATAAAAAAATAAAATTCTCACCACTGGGCCAATTGGCAGCATAATGATAAATGGAGAAGAGACTGTGAACAATTTCAGGTTGCTTGATTCCACAATCAACACTCTTGGCACTAGCAGTCAGGAAATCAAAAGATGAATTGCATTAGGAAAATCTGCTTACAGGGACCATCCAAAGTGCTAAAGAGAAATTTTGTGAGTCTAGAGACTAATGAGCATCTGTTCCAGGTCATGGTCTTCACAATTACCTGTTATGCATCAGAGAGCTGTACAATGACAAAGAGAACAGAAGGAGAATTGATGCTTTTGAGTTGTGATGAAGAAGAGTCTTGAACATATGGACTGCCAAGAGACTAAACAGGTCTGTCCTAGAGACAGTGAAGCCAAGTTATTCCTTGGAGGCAAGGATTTTGAGGCTTCATCTCACATACTTTGGACATGTTACCATGAGGGTCCAGTACTTGGAGAAGGCCATCATGCTTGGAAGGGTGGAGGGACAGCGCAGGAGAGGAAAACTCTGGGCAAGATGGATTGATATAGTACCTGGGATGATGAGAATAGGTGTGTCAGAGACAGTGAGGTTGGCCCAGGGTAGAGCAAGGTTCAGGGTTATTGAGCAGAAGGTCTCTATGAGTCATGGTTGACTCGATGGCACATAACATCTTTCTTGTTTTTTTCTGCTGAGATCAAGATCCACCTGATATCAACAACGATATCCCTTTTTCCATCATTTCTTATGAATCTGTCTTAAATCCAGCAGTTGCCTGTCAATGTACTGTTGCAACTGTTTTAAAATTACCTTCAGCATAGTTTTACTTGGATGTCATATTAATACTATTATTTGATAAATTTTGTGTTCTGCTGAATGAATTACCTTTTTTCCAGATAGGTCTCTTCCAGGCAGTTGATCAAGTAGCTGTCTTCCAAATTTCTTGGAACAGATAAATGACTTCTAGAATTGTATCCATTTGTTGAAACATCTCATTTGATATTCCATCCATTCTTAGAGCCATGAATTCAGACTTCTTTCTGTACCATCTGTTCTTGATTGTATACTGTCTCTTGAAATGGTTGAATATCAACTATTTGTTTTTTGTACAGTAACTCTGTTTCTTCCTTTTTCTTTTGATACTTCTTCCTTTGTTTGATATTTTGTCCACAGAATTTTTAAATATTGCAACTTAAGACTTGAATTTTTTCCTTCAGTACTTTCAGCCTAAAGAATATCAAGAATATTCTCTTTTGGTTTTTTAATTCCAAGTCTTTGCATATTTTGTTTTAATGCTTTATTTTCTTAAATTGCTGTTTGAATTTTTTTCCCTTTTGATTTAGTTACTTTGCATTGAGGACTAGTTTCAGAGTGTCTTCTGACATTTATTTTTACTTTCTACTCTTTTTAGGGACCTTTTGCCCCCCTTCCCCATATAATTCCCTTAATATCATTCTACAACTCATCTGATTTCCCATTATTAGTATTAAGTGTATCCACTCTATTCTTGAGGTTATTTCTAAATTCAGGTGAAATATACATAAGGTTGTAATTTGAGTCTCATGGAATTGTTTTCAACTTAAGCTTACACATGAGCAGTTGATGGTCTATTCTGAAGTCAGCTCCCAGTCTTTTTTTTGATTGAACTTCTCCACTTTCTCTTTTCACAAACATTTCTTAATCCCTGCATAGCTGGTGAAGTCTACGTGGATAGTCATCACTTACGTTGTTGAAAAAAGGATTTGCTGTAAGTCATTGTTCTTTCAAAATTTTATCTTGCCGTCTCTAGTTTCTGTCACCAAGGTCATATTTTCCAACTCTAGATCCCTCTTTGTTTTCGACTTTTGCATTAACATCAATAATAACCAATAGCTCTTGATTACATGTTTGATGCATTTCAGAAGTAGATAAGAAAATCTTTAATTTCTTCATCTTTGTCATTAGTGCTTGGTGCAGAAATTTAGATAATGTTTATATTAACTGATTTTCTGTCACTGGCAATGTTATACTTTAGGATACATCTTGAAATGGGGTTTTTTTGGGTAATGATTTGGTAAAAATTTGTCAATTTGTCATTCCTGGCTTCATGAATTGTCTGATTCAAAGTGACTGACACCAGTTCAAGAGAGCTCATTAATGCTAATGCCTAGCATATTGACCTTTTAAGTATTATACTTGGTTTTTACCAATGTTCAGTTTTTTTTATAGTCACACTAGACAGTCTACGCTCCAATTACTAATGTGTATTTGCAACAGTTTCTTTCCTTTTGAGTGATGCTACGTTAGCAAATAAAGATCCTGAAAACCTTACCTCATCACTATTATTAAAGTTGGTGAGATTTTTGAAGAGGGAGCTCTGGTGGCCTAGTGGTAAGCAGTTGAGTTGCCAAGTCAAAGGCACAGGATTTGAACTCACCAGCTGCTCTGCGTAGGAAAGACGGGCAAACTCCTGCCATGTGATTTATCACCTTTAAAAACACACTGGAGGGTCAGGTGTGAGTCGGTTCTGACATAACAACAACATGTTTCAAGTAGGCCACTCATCTTCAGTTGTCTTTCAAGTGTCTTCCAACCTGAGGGGCTAATCTTCCAGCATGTAATCAATATTCCCCTGCTACTTCCAACTTCTCGCTGCTCAATTTCCCCCCACACTCCCAATGTAGATTGTCAGATTCTTCTTCTCAGGCTTTCTTAGTATGTATGATGCACTGCAATCTGTCCATCAGGGATAACCCCGCTGGTACTTGAAATACCAGTCATTTGGCTTCTAGTATCACAGTAACACCTTTAGCTGCAGACTTATCTAGGCCACCACCACAGACTGACAAACTGACAGATGAGCTGGGGTTACAATCCTTAAAAATGTGCTATCATTCTATCATCTCAGTTAGTAGGTGTTAAAAAGTGAATTGTGACATAATAGCCTTCTGTCTGCACAGCACTTTGCCCAAAAGCACATATTAGATAGCTGAGCTGACATTGTCCAATAATTCTCTTGATGATGAGGAGAATAGTAGGAATTTTAATTCCCATTTTACAGATGATGAAATCAAATTGCTCACACATAACCATCATTCGGTATTTGGCAAGTGTAATGCTAAAAACTCCATTACATTATCTATGATATTGCTACTGCTATTATCTTCATTTTAACAATGATGCAAATTACTTTCAGAGAGGCCAAGTAACTTGCCCACAGTTACAGGCTTAGAAAATTATGGAACTGAGATTTAAACGCAGGTTTATCTAACCCACTATTCATTTTTTTCAAGGTCAGTCCACTTACTTATTAAAACAGGATTCTTTTCTTTGCATATGCTTGCTCACTGGCAAAATTCCATTTAAAGGGAAGTGCAGTGCGTTCTTGGATTTGATAATAGAGTGCAGTGTACTGGAATTTTACAAAGTACTTTCTCGTGGACTTTCTTACTTCATTCTTACGACTATCCTGAAAAATAGAGAGGGCAGGTGTGTTCGTTTGTATTCTCCAGATGGAAAAATTGAAGTTCAAAGTTCTTGGCTATGCCACCTTTTTAGATTGTGGTTATCTAGCCAGTGAGAGTAGCTAATATTATGGAACTAGTAAATGACCAAATTAGATCTAGGACCCTTTCTTCTAATGTCAAATTCAGTGTTTTTCTGGTTCACTTTGCAAGCCTCCTGGGCCCACACCTTTATCTGGAGACTTCTCTAATGCCCCTCTGCTCTTCTTGTGAGGAGCTGAATAGGGTTATTATAAATTAAATATCTGGATGATGGAACTGATGAACAGGAAATGAGGCTGCAAATGCTCAGAGGAATGAAATAAAAAATGCAATTTCTTTTCTTTTCTTTTTCTTAAAGTAGAATTTTGGGCCAAGTGGCCTCTTTCTGTCCTGTCCTTCCCTGTGTCCTTCTGGTCTCCATGGAAACTCCAAATCAATGCAACATATGTTGATTCATGTTTCTACTGTTACTAGGAAGCTATGAAGTGGAAATTGCTTTTAAAAGATTTGCGGAAGAGCTTTGGCATGCTGACCAGAATTCAAATCTAATATCCAAATGACTGTTTTATTAAAAGCTTTTAATATGTGGTACTCTCCTAGGTAGTATGTTGATTAAATAAACACAAAAGGGGCATTTGGCAACAAACCTCTCCACTCCCACGGCTTTTAAAAATATTATACTGTAGATTTAAATTCTCTTTATCTTCAATTTCATTACATTTTCGGTGACCTGTGTGACAATGCCAGGTGCTCCTTTGGCTTTTGATTATGTCTGTCCTGCTCTGACAAGGCGGCTGGGAACATTCAATTCAAGGGTCGTTTATGCTTGCCCTCCTGTTTGCTTGCTATTAGTGTCACATTGACTTCTCAGTCTTGACCTGGCGATTGTAAGAGTCTAAAGTGTTTCTGTGATGAAGAATCACCAGTTGTTTCTCGGACATTTTTTTCCCCTCTCAAGAACTCAGAATCAAATCCAGAAGACATTCACAAAACATCTGTTACTTATGAGGCAATGATAATTGACAGCAAGGGGAGTAAGTTAGAGAGCCTGTCTGTTTTTGGAGTGCTCAGGCAGTTGGGAGGATTAGAAAACAGGAATCATAAGGGTAAGCTACAGACTGTGGTAGAGATGTACAACTACGTGGTGGAACTGAGATGGAGGGTTTTTTAAAAAATTTCTTTTGTTTTATCGTTTGTGTACCGTCAAATCAGATCTGACTGGTAAAGGAGGAGATTGCCCCTCCTTCTCACCAGATGCTCTGCTGGATTTGAACCACATACCTCTGGGATTGCAGTGCAGCTTCTTGCCAGTAGGCCACCAGAGCTCCCTTGAGATGAAGGGATTTTTTGATTGAAGGAAGTCTGCAAAAGATTTAGAAAGTAGATTGCTTAGTTCAGAGATACTCAGTTTAGATAAGGAGCTGGGATTAACAGGCATATTTAGGGTGGGGATACAGTGACTAGATGAACAGCTTGAAAATGAGGCATGTTGTGTATGTGTGTAAATAAATGGTGTGTGTGTGTGTGTGTGTGTGTGTGTGTGTGTGTGGTTATGCAATGGCATCGAAGATTACTTAGGCAAATGGAACCAATTTATGAAGAGCTTAGTGTATCAGTTGGAGTCACTGAATGCTGCAGACAGTTAACATACTCAGCTATTAACCCAGAGGATTGGAGGTATGAGTCTTACCTAAAGGCCTAAAGAGAACTATTTTAGGAAAATCAACCATTGAAAACACTGCACCTGGAGCACAGTTCTACTCTGACCCACATGGGGTCAAAGTGAGTCATAATCTACTTAATGGCTGCTTGTTGCTCGAGTGTCAGCAGAACAAAGAATTTCAATGGAGCTCATCAGCCATTGTTCTACAGTCAAATCACTTTATAATATCTGAGCAGTGGGTGACCCTCAAAGTCTCTTTAGTGTTGTGAGAAAATTTTTCAGGACAGAGAAAAGAGAAATGGAGGCAGGAAGATGAATCCTTGGAGTTAGGGTGGCATTCTCTATACAGAAAAGCAGAATTAACTCAGACATGGAGGTGCCAGTAAATGGGATGAGATGAATTTCAGAAATCTAGTGTGACAGGATTTAAAATTCAGTTCCGCAAGGAGAATGGAGGAAAAGAGGAAAGGAGATTTATTTTGAGAGTTTTAGACCAAGGATTTAGTTCAGAAATGATAATATGACAGTGTCTCAGTACTTTGAATTCACTCGCTGGAGAAAAGACCTGGCTATTGCTTCGGCAAGGATTACAAGTAGGACACCCTATGGGGCAGTTCTACTCTATCATGTGGGCTTACAACGATTCAGAACCTGCACAATGGTTCACAACAAAAAGATGTCGGTAAAGAGGGAAGACTGACAGTAGAAAGGTTGTGACTGATAGGTCTTTGGGTCCAGAGGCAAGTGGAGCTGTCCAGCAGAGTTTGGAAAAGCAGTCTAGAGCTCAAGAGAGACAGGACGGTGACACTGATTTGGAATGGAGCAAGAAATTCCCCCTCCCATGACCCCCACTCCCAGAGGAGCATGCATAGAGCAGGAAGAGCAATGAATGCAGAGGGAGGAACAGGGCCTCCGGGAAGCAAGAGCAGGGCTTGTAACTGCTGTTATTCTGGGGAAAATGTGACTCCTGGCCTGTTGAGATGACACTTGCACAGTCTTTAGCCAGCCACCAAGGAGCAGTAGCTTGGAGAGGATCCAGATCTCTACCTCCCTGGGCTGGTGCTTCCAGCCTGGGTTTGGAGCCCATGCATGTGAGTCAGTTCTTGATGAGAACACAGATCTACTTTTCCTGCTCCTGAGAACACAGATCTACTTTTCCTGCTCCAAGGAGTCCTGTCTCTCCTCGTCTACCTCTTTCATCAGGACAATGCTTCAACTCTTACTTTCGGCTTAGCTTCAATTCTCCCCTGGACTTCTTTATGCACACGTCTCTATGAGAGCTCTGGCAGTGTAGTCCACTGGAGGGGACACTGTTAACCTAAAGGTTGTGCCTCTCTGCACTTCAAATCTACCAGCAGCTCTGTGGGAGGAAGATCAACTCCCTTCTCTGGCGTGACTTACAGATTCCCAAAACCCACTGGAGGGTCAGCTATGAGTCTGTTCTGACTGGACAACAGTGAATTTTAGGTGGTTTTTGTGTTAGATTGGAGTGTTTTATAGTTGTCCCTTAGCAGTTAGGAGTGCTTTGATAACACTTTGAGCTACTTTTAATTTTTTTTACTCACACTGCAGTAGAACCTGTGAGGTCTAGACTGGGCAGGACTGTTTTGTTTTTAAGACCCTTTAAGCTTTTTTGGTTTGGTTTTGTTTTTAAAAATATTTTATACCGGTTTATTTACAAAGTTCATATATATTGTTTTTCACACCGGATCTTTCCTATTTCCTTCACAACCCCCCTCCACCTATCAAATTGTGTGACCTTATGATTAATGCCCTCTCCCCCTGACACCCATCCTCACTCCTCTGCCCCCACCAGACCCTTGTAAGTTTTCCGTCTTTGACAGGGTGCAGCCTTAGTAACTTTCTGTTGCTCTCTCTTAGTGGAACATAATGAATTTTCTCCCTCTGACAGGTTTCTTTCCTACACAAGCTCTGGCTTCTGTAGGTTTACTGGATATTGTGCACACAACCATATACTCTTGCCCCTCCACTTTTTATACTACTGTTCTAGTATTTCAAACTTTTAAATTGCTATTCTCATAGCCACTGCATTGGAAGCGTTGGAAGTGACTTCTCGCTGATCCTCCAGTGGATTTGCCGAGGCTGTAAATCACATGGGAGGAGGTTGCCTGTCTTTCTCCTGTAGGCCAGTTGGTGGATTTGAACTACCCTCCTTTGCACTGGCAATGCTACTAGGTCACCAGATCTCACCTATTAACTGATATATCTTCCCTTATATATTTTACATTGGCTAACTGCCTTCTTCTGATTAGATTATTTTCCTAAAGGCTAATTTTAGATGCTGAGACCTGGTTAATATTGGTCAGTTTCCATTTTTCTCTACCATATCTTCTTGGTAGCTTTAAATCCTGGATCCCAAACTGGAAACATGAGATCAGGAGACAGTCTTTATCCCACCCACTTAGCACTGGTAAAGAAAAGTCCCATGATGACATGACTTTTGTGCTACTGTGAAGGCTAGAAAACAGTGGCTGCTAACACAGAGTTTAGTATCAGACACTACTTCTGCCACTTGGCAATGGCCGTGTCTCAGTTTTTCCATCTGTAAAATGGGGATAATAAAGGTGTCAATCTTATAAGCATATCGTGAGAAGGAAATAAGATAATGCAAGTATAATATGTTTAGCACAGTGTTTAACACATAGTAAATACTCAGTTAACACCAGTTATGTGCCTTGGTCCAGAGGTGGATTCGCCTTATGATAGGAACCAGTCTTGAACTAGGAAAATGCCTATACATGGGTTTCTATTTAGCAGTTCTACTTCTATTATTTCTCTATCTACTTCTTGTGGTTCAATGTACCAGGAAAATGTCCATGAGCAAATAGCTGTCTTTCTGCTTAACTTTCAAGCCTCTACTAGCATCAGAGCTGAAGCAAAGGGGTTATGAGGGGTGGAAAACATTTCTTGCCCTCACTTATGTCACTAAATGTCATTTGTGTAAGTGAGGAGCACTGTGGACATTCTCAGGGAGAGACAATGAGTCACTGTGGAGGCAGCAGCAGCACTTTGATCTCAACCTATCATCAGACGATGAAGCATCATGGCAGAATCATTCCGCTGGGAGGATGCACTGATAGGTCTACCAGGGAAGGCTGAGTCCCAGTGTGGTGCAGCTGGAGAAGCTTTGCTCTGGGAGCCCCAACACACAACATTCAGTCTTTGTGCTGTTTCACCTTTTTCTCAGTTTTATCCTCTGTAGCACGGGGGCAGTCAAAAGAACAAGCAAATCTATCTTGGAGGAAGTGCAAACAGGATACTGCTTAGAGGCAAGGATGGTGGAACTCCACCCCACACACTTTGAGCATGTTGTCCGGAGGGGCCAGTCCTCGGAAGAGACAACATGCTAGAGAAGGTGGAGGGGTCAGTGAAAGAGAGGAAAACACTCAAGGAGATGAATTAACACTGTCACTGTAATAGGCTGAAGCATGGGGTGCAGGATAGGAAAAGGCTCAACTCTTATTGATAAGGTCACTGTGAGTTACAGTAGATTTAACAGGGATGGTGAGAATGGTGCAGGGTAGAGCAGTGTTCAGGTCTGTTGTTCATAGGGTCACTGTGAGTTGTAGAGAATTCGATGGCATCTAACAACAATAATAACATGGGAATAATCATACCCACTTTGACTAAGGCATAGGATTACTGCATGACATTCCATGAGAATGCTTTTTCCATTGGAAAGGGTTAGAACAAAGCAATCTATTACCTTTATTGTAAAGCCCTCGCTTTCCAAAGAAATATCTGCTGCCTCTAGCAAATGCTGCCTTCTGGGTTTCAGAAATGACGGAGCAAAGGCTATGTGAATTTGGAGTGTATTCCTGACTGGGAAGAAGGGACTCAGCCTTAAAGAGAGTACTGAGAAGGCAAGCTTCCTTTTCAGGGACAGTGCCTCTCTTTAGCTTGTATCATAATCCCCTGTCTGGCGGATGTGGGGGTGTGGAAGGGTAGGGGGGCTCAGCCTCTGGAGTTTCCACTCAGCAGATCTGGACTATGTCCTGAGAATTTGCATTCCTGATGCCTCCATTGGTACTGCTGCTGCTGCTGATCCAGAAACTACATCTGGAGGATTACTATACTAGGGCAAGTAGGCACAAAGATTCCTCCTTCAGGAGTGGAAACAGGCAGTGTGAAGGTCCTCATGGGCCAGGAGAATTGGGAGGGGGGAATGGAAAAGATGGGAAAAGAAGGATAAACGTGCAGGTTGGGCAGAACAAAGGGAAAAGTCTCATTCTGTAACAAATGCAAGTGAGGGAAGTTGCTAGGTGATGGATGAGGGAGAGAGGTGTATTTCCACTCTAGGAGAAACCAGGTAAGAGACGCGCACAGAGGAAACTGTGCATGTTTGGGGCATCCAAGGAAGGGCAAATTTCTCCTTAGGAAGTGGGAAGGGTGTTATTGGTGCTGGGGAGGGGTGTGTAGGGTTGGAGAGGGTCTGGAGGAAATGCCTCTGTAGAGGAAAAGGGGGCAGAGGAGACGTAGGGAGACCAAATTTCAGGGCTGTGTGGTTTGGCTGGGTACTGCAGCACAATAGAAATTGGGAGCAAGGGGGTGGAATTTAGATGTGTGACCTGCCCCGTAGCTTTCTTGCTCTCTGCATTTATCACATCACATCACACCCAGCAAGACAGCCCCCCTCCTCCTGGCTCATTAGGAGATTTGATTCAGCTTGGCTCCTGCTGTCAGCAGCTGTCTGGGGCAAGATCTTTATGCTCTCTGCTCCCCAAGCAGCCACTGGCCTTGAGCCGGCAGCACATCTCATTAGAGGACAGCTCACTGGACACTTGGGTTTTGACTCAGTTGTGGCTGCAAAGAGTTAACACCTAAGGCTTTACTACCCCTTGCACAACCTCTGGGTGCAGAGGGAGGCAGCTGTGGGCTGTGGTGACTTCTCCCAGAGCTACAGCCCGAGGAGCTGAGAAGCAGGTTAGCGAGGCTGAGGAGGAGGGTGCGGGAGGAGCGCCAGGCACGCTGCGCTCAGGGCACCTCCTGCCTCCTGCCAGTGAGGATGGGCGTGCAGACTGTGCCCAGGAGCTGAGCCACCATCCGCCAAGGATAGGCTGCTTCAGGATTCACTGGATGTGACGAGCAGAGAGAGGCATTCAGCGGAGCTACTCGCAGCCTGGCTCAAGTGGTGGGAGGTGTGTGCTTGTGTGCTTGTATGTGTGTGTGTGCGTGTGCATGCCTGTGCACATATGCCCTTCATCTCCCATGGATCTGACCGCTAAATGAAAGATCTGTTCTTTCCCCAGAGCTCCATCATCCTCAGCCTCTCTGACCATCCAGTTGGCAGTGACCCACAGGCCATGAGGACTGCTCAGAGACAGTGAGTACAGCTTTTGGCTTTTCTCTCTCCTCTCCAGGGTGGCCAAGTGGACCGAGTGCATTTCTGTATTTAATTAACCTGCCTCTTCATGCATAGTGATGACTTTCCTCTTTGCGAGGCTCTCAGTTTCTTTCTCCTTTTTATACATCTTTGCTCTTTGCTTTGAACCTTTGTTTTTCCCCTTGCGTATTTGGTCTTTGCATTATATCCCATCCCATCTGCCCTGGCATCACTTGTACCCGTGTCCCACTGAGCAGGAGCCTACAGGCCTGGAGGCCACCTCCCCACGCACATGTGCTGTGGGTATAATCACACAGTTGGCCTGGCTGGATTTGGGGCAACCCCAAATTCCTTCCATCATAAGTCTAGGCAAAATGAGATCAAGGCTTTTAGATGTTGGGAGAGACAAGAGCTGGGGTCATAGCATCCCATTGATTCTTGGTTAGTGGGTGGCTGATCTAGTCAATGAGGTAGTGGAGGGCCTGAGGGGCAGTGATGTGAAGGGCTCGGGTGGGAGGGAAGAGGTAGAGATTGGAGTGGCACAGGCAGTTGATGCAGGATGGGGTGCAGGCTGGAAGTGGGGATGGAGAGAGAGATGGGGCAGGGACAGAAGGCTGGGTGACACCCTGCTAGAATGACCTTGCTTGTTGTGTATGTGGGTACCAGTCTTGATTCGACTCAGGGGAAAGTCCCTGGCTTGGGCCACCCCTTTCCTGGGACTGTATCTTCTAAGTAAGAGAAAACAAAGCTGAAGTGCTGGTAATTCCATTTCTAAGGTCCCTTGCCACTGTCAGAGACTTTCACCTCACCTTCCTGAGCAGGCAGGTTGTAAGCACAGTGAGGAGAAGGATTGAGGGCATGAACCTACTCTGGGGAGCTCAGTCCAGACTCAATCTTCTGAGGCGAGCCTCCCATGCAGTCTAACTAATGTTAGTTTTCCATTTTATTAGAAAAGTGATTCTTAAAAACACTTCTAAATTTTCTGGGCAATAGCAAAATCATTTAAATGACATAGCTCCAGTAGGGGCTGTATCTATTTATACTGAGTTTCTTTTAAGATGGAGTCTATATTTGGTGTTGGAGTTCCCCGGGGAACCCTTATGTATAGGCAGGCTGCTGTCTTCACATGCTTCTCCCTATCAGTGATCTTCAGTGGGAAGGGGAAGTCAGGACCTCTGACAATGGGACCCTCAGGAGAGAGAGAGACTGTAAGTCAATTAGACCTCAAACTTTACATCCCCTTCTCGATGTTCTCCCTGCTTCCAGTTAAGAACAGGCTGGGTCACAGGCTGAAGGAGGGCAGGCAAGACAGAGCGTAACTTGCATGTTCATTCCTTCAGCCTGTGCCTTGCGATCCCTACAGAGGAGAGAGGATGTACTATGATAGCACCTGACAGTGTTCTCTGGGAGCTTTTCGAAACTTCCCCCAACTCTCCCCCTTTCAAGGCTCTGTGCACCCCCCACCTTAGGGACAAGGACCCTTAAAGGAAGGTGCAAAATCAGAACAGCATCAAATCCAATTATTTTGGAGTGAATGCAGCCCTCCCTTCCCCCACTGCCTGCTGGCTGGTCACTTGGGCCCCAATCCACTAAGAGAAAGAGAACAGTCATTTTTGGGTTGGCAGGCCCACCCTTCCCCTGAGGCCCATGGCCCACTTTACTGCTGATGGTCAGAGGTTGGGGAAACAGGAAGCCCTGAGTGATCATCAGCCGCCCAACAAAGTGCTCTTGTCAGTCCTTGGTTGGTCTCTTAAGTAAGCAAAGCCCCTTGGTAAGGATGAGCATGTGGAGAACGGCCCGGGGTGTTTGTGGGTGGAAAGCAACCTGAGAAGGAGCTCAGTGCAGGAAGATGAGAGGGGTTGGGCCCGCCTCTCACAGCAGACTCTTTGATTTTAGGTGAGAGGACGTGAGAGGGCCAAACGTTCTGCCCCGCAGTCTAATCTCCTGCCCTGCCGGTCCTGCCAGTCAGCCAAAGGGTTAACTGTGAGCGGATGCCTGTATGGCTGCCTTACTGATGCCACGGAGGTAACTGATCAATAACCTGTTTTCTTGCCCTGCTCCTCTCCACTCTCTCCTCACTGCGCCTCCCTTGCTCCAGTCTGGTCCATGTGGTGAACCCATTTGCATCCTTGCCCCTTGCTTCCTGGGCCAACCGCGCTGTTCTTATCCACGAGCTTCTTGCAAAATTATGGTCTGCAGGCAGGGAGATGGTGGGGTGGAGGGATGTCTTGGCTTTTCCTGATGAGGTGGTTCAAGAGGCCTATGCATGAGCTTGTTTCCAACCATTTAGGGACCTATGGATGTACTGGGACAGGAGTGTTAAGAAAACACCGAAGAGGGGCCTAGATTTTTTAGTGTTTTATTTTAACGTAACCTTGACCTTTGTCTCTTGCTTCTGCTCCTATTCCAGCCCTCGCTGACATATTCAGAACTTATGTCTCAGTATGCAAACTAGAAAATACAAAACATTTTACCCCACACCATACTTTGTTAAACATCTTTGCCTATGTAGGTGGGAAATGAGTGGCAACACATCCTTATCCTGGCCCCTGTTAAACGGCTTGCATAGTGGCATTGCCGTTTCTTTGGGGAGGTTCCTTAATCCATGTTTGGGGCCAGTGGCCTGGCTGTTTAATAACTTATGATCCTGGGGCCATGCTTTGAACAGAATTGCTGAAAAATTGGGCTCTGGCCTGTGGTGCAGCCCGATCAGGATCTTGACTGGCATTTCCAGAATGTTGTGACTCGAGGGCTCTTAATCAGCTGCTTGCATGGCCTGATCTTCCAGCATCCTGGGATTTGAAAGAGCGAGTGGACACACATAAGATGCTCCCTGTCTCAGGAGAAAACTTGACTGGAGCCAATGTTTTGAAATGCTATGAAATAGATAGCTTCACAATGTAGCCTGGCTGTGAGGAGAGGCACAGGCTCAATTTTCTATGGGAGTGAGACGGTGTTACTGGGATAGTCTGGCCTGAAAAGGCTCTTCAGAGGTGGGCTGTGGAACACCAGTGTTAACCCATGTCTGATGAATGTCTCAGGGTATATTGGCTAGATAAGTTTACTCTGGGAAAAGACAATGAAAGGATGAGATTGGACTGGATGGCTTCTGGAGCGTAGTAAAACGGGAGAGGAAGGTGAGGCTGAAGAGTTACCTTTCCACATGGAGATTTTCCTCTCCTAGTTCTCTTCCCATGGCAAATTGTTTTCATTGTGTGCATGTGGAAGTCTTCTTTTAGAACTCACTCATAAGTTTTGATCTGATTGTACCAAACCTCTCTCACTGACTTTTGCCTTCCACATCAGGTGTTGTCATGGTTAAAGATCAGGTTTGGACAGTCTTGTTCTGCCAAGGACCATAGAATAAATATTTTTGTCTTTATGGGACATACTGTCTTTGTTGTAGTTACTCAACTCTGCCCCATGGTAGAATGTGGTCTTAAGCAATATGTAAACAATTGAGTGTGGCAGTGTTCCAATAAAACTTTATTTACACACACAGACATCCAGCAAGGTTGGGCCTAACAGTTTATAGTTTGTCGACTCTTGGTTAAAGGGAAAGAGTACCTGGGTGGCACAAATAGCAACTAGTGGGGTTTTTGTTGTTGTTGTTGTTTGGATAAAGGAAACCAGCTGCTGTTGAATCAGTTTCCCCTCATGATGATCTCTTGTGTGTCAGAGGAGAATTGTGTGTAATAGGATTTCCAATAGCTGATTTTCTGGGGAGTAGATTGCCACGCCATTTTTCCTGGGAAATCTCTTGGTTAACTTGAACTGTCAACCTTATCAATTGTTGTCAAGCACATTAGTTTTTCACACCACCCAGGGGCTTCTGGTTGGAGGTAAATGAGAGCTAATTTTGGGGATCAGAAAGAGATTTGCATAGTTTCTTACTGGATCTGCCTCAACAGTAAACCATGCAGATGCTTGCAACCCTGGCTATAATTGTTATTATGAGTGTCTTTACTAAAATGAAACCATTGAAAACTTAAACATACACATTAAAATGTAAGACATGTTTACTGAGACAAGCCAAAGTATTCATAGGAATAGGAACACTTGGCTAAAGAAATTTAAGAACCAAGGAATCGTACGTTGGTTTTTAATTGCTGATTACATTAGTTTCTTTTCTCTGTGCCTGAAGATATTAAGTATTGCTGGTCTGTAGCCATCAGGCTTTCAAACTAGTTGCTCTGATCCAACCCCTGCTGATACCAGGCATTTCCATCCTTCAGATACTGAGGCAGAACAAGATCCCCAGGTGGGATCTTGTTACATTATAGATTCTGATTCAGTATACCTGCGGTGGAAATGCAATCTCAGCAGGCAATTGAACCTGAAGGTAGCCATTCACACATATGAGCAGGTTTGGGAAATTAGAGGGGCGAACTGGACGCAGACATGTCCTGCCTTGAAGCCCCATACTTGTCTGTGCTCTGAGCCTCCCTGATCAGCACCTCAGCAGCGTTATGCAAGTGCACCTTTCTCTTGGCGGGCGTACTTTGCAATCAGGAGCTGCTGCTGCTACTGCGACTTTGCCCTCCTAGGGGAAGGGGGAACAAAATGTAGATTGTTATTTTGTCATTACTCTATTTCCTTTCCCAACAGAGAATCCTAATATAGACATTCTTCTAAGCAATGACCTTCACTCACTCTCCATCAACTTGACTGTGTCAGCTTTAAAAAGCACTAAGCCTCTAGGGGTAGGGTACCTACTATTACTATTCTGCTAGTCAAATAAAGGAGTGAGTGTGTCCTTTGATCTTCTATGGTTTTCTGCTTTTGTGAAATCTTCAGGGGTCCTCTTAGAAAAGGTGGGGAGCAGTGCCGTCCCTGGCTGCTGCAGCCCCAGTAGCCCTTCCTCTACCCCTCATCCCTGTTGACCATCCATTCTCCTTCTGCCCTGTGTTTGGTTGCAGGAACAAAGGGATGAGAACTCGACTGGGATGCCTGTCTCACAAATCGGATTCTTGTAGTGATTTCACAGCTATTCTTCCTGACAAGCCCAACCGTGCACTCAAGTGAGTTCCGAGCCACACAGCATTCCTAGGTGCCCACCCAGGGCTGCAGAAACCCCTTGTCTCTCTCCCTCAAGCTGCTGACCAGGAGAGCCAGCAATGACAATGAACTCCCAGCTTTTGGCAGCTCATATTATATCCCTGAACCTGTGAGCAAAGGGAACACATATTTTCTTGCCAGATCTTCTCTCTTTAATCTTTTCCTTTTACCAGTCTTAGGATGAGAAGCCTCTTTTGCTTCTTGAGAAGCCCATATTATCTATCTCTTAAAAACCTGCGGATGGTGAAGGATACTTCTTGGTTCTTCTTAGATGTCAATCTGAGCTCTCAATTTAGAAACAAACACTCAAACCTGCTCTAAAAATATGCTGAAGTTCAGATCATCTGGATTCAGGGCCCATTCTTGTGCAAGCATGGTATTAAATGATGTCACAGACGTCACCTCATTTAACCCTCACACAGTTCTGTCAAGGGCATCGCTGTTCCCATTTTAGAGGTAAGGGAATTAAAGTGATGGTAAGAAACAAGCTAACATGACTTACCTGATCCCAAACCTGTCTCTTTCTATTGTAATCATGACACCTTTAACTCATGCTCTTAGCTTGCTCTTTTATATGAAATTCAGTAACTTCTAGTTCTGAGGTTTCCCCATTACTGTCACAGGAAGGTTCAAGTTTAAAGTGACAGAATTGTAAGAATTAATTGTTCAGCCTTAAATGTTGCAAGTTGCTCTCCAGTGAAAATTTTGGTAGTGGTGGAGGGAGAGTAGATTAATTCAGAAATACTCAAGGTAAACGTTTCTTCTTCCTAGGAGGTTATCTACAGAAGAAGCTACGAGGTGGGCAGATTCCTTTGATGTACTTCTCTCCCATAAATGTAAGTAGATTTCAGATTATTTCATGTCCCAGCAAAGCAACCATTTAGTTTAGTAAAAGATTTATCAAGTGTTCTGGTGGCGTAGTGTCTTCTATGTTGTGCTAACTGAAAGATTAACAGTTCAAATCCACTAGGTACTCCACAGAGAAAGGTGAGCAATCTCCTACAACACAAATTTACAGCCTTGAAACCTGATGGAGAGTTGCTCGGGGTAGGAATTGACTTGCTGGTAGTGGATGGGGCTCCAAATCCTGGGCTGAATGTCCCAGACAGCTCTGGTTGCTGCCCAGAGACCCACCAGTCTAGAGAGAAATAAGGAATAAGGAAACAGAATTTAAATAGAGTGAGATGAAGACCATCTTCTTCATTCTTGTAGTTCTTAGTCCCATGAAGGCTTCATGTTGTCAGCAGTTTTAGCAAGAGAGTTTAGCGCAGGACTTTGGAGAAATGGGCTGCACAGGAGTAAGACAGACCAAGTTCCAACGGAGATTTTCTTTATAAACCTAAGTGGCTTCCCCTGAAGTCAGTGGAGAACCTTGTGCTAGTCACAGTCCAGTGACTATTCTGTGTACATTATCATTCACAGTGCTTGAGTTGAAAGACTGATTTTTAAAAATTTTTTTTATTTTGGTAAGATACACTAACTTAAAAGCTTTCCTTGAAACCATTTTTAATTGAACAGTGCTGGAGTGTAAAGCACATTTACAATGCTGTACAACTTGCATCGTGGTTTCCAAACTTTCTCACCACAAAAGGGAACTCAGTCCTTACTGAGCAATAAGTACTCCTCATCCTCTCTTCTCACAGTCCCTGCTCACCTTTAGCCTACTTTCTGTCGCTGTGCAATTGCTTGTTTTAGATATTTCACAGAAACAAAACAGTTCCATATTTAGTCCTTTTGCATTTGGCTCATTTCACTTAATAAAATGTTTTCAGTTTATGTGTGCTGTAGCTCATGTTCATTTTTCTTTTTGGCTGAATAATATTGCCGTGTATGTAAGTAGGACCAATCTATTATCATTCATCTGTGGGTATACATATATGAAGTGCCCACTTTTTGATGGTTATGAATAGGAAAGCAATGAACACTAGTGTACAAGTATTTGTTTGATTATTAGCTTTCGAGTCTTTTGGGTAGATATCTAAGAGGAGTTACTGAGGCATATGGTAATTCTATATGTAACTTTTTGAGTTACTGCCAAAAAAGACTGGATTTTCAGTTTCTTATTGATTTTTATTTTGACAATCTATTACTTCACCTGCATTCTGCGAGAATGTAAATTTTACTAGAATACAACTTTTGCTATTTCTTCCTCTCCTATTTTCCCCTTCCTCATCTCATATGCCTTTTCTGTCTCCCAAGTACAGACATATATTGCTGAGGATACTGTGGTATGATGAGTATTATGTCAGTGGTGACCAGGCTCTTCAGCCCTTGTTCTCTGACCATGAACAAGTCTAGACCTCTAGGCTTTGAAATCCCAATGGTAGCTCCATGGATTAGATTTGACTCAGCAGCAACTAACAACAGTTTATGCATTATCATGTATTTAAGCATTGTCTAATTGACATGTACTTATTTCATGTTCCAAATTTAAATATCAGTGAATGTGATCAAACATTGTACAAAATATATGGAGGTATGGAGAGCAAAAGTGAGAGAAATGGTCTTCTGAAGCAAAAGGCAGATTTCAAATGGATGTTCAAGGTCAGTGGTATCACTACAGATCACATAAGCATGATTTATGATATTAAAACTCCAATCTAAATGGATCTCCTCTCCTGCATACCAGACAGAAATCCTTAGTAATGCTTTTTATCAGTTTTAATCATGAAGTAATAAGCAACCACACATTCACTCATGATTCTTAGTGTCATTGTCATTGGGTAATAATGACAACTCTGACTGGAGTATGTCAGAAGATTCATTAAGTATATTAGCATAGAGTTTGAACCTTGGAGATATATTAATACCTGAGTGATGGGCTTATGAAAAATATTTTTGTTATATGTGTTGGCCACACCCCTGGACTCCCTTAGTGATGCCACTGTTTAAATGTTCTTAAGTTTCACATTGACCATATTGTTGTTATTGTGCACAGTCAAGTTGGAACCGACCCATTGCTGACCTTCCAGTGGATTTTCAGAGGCAGTTGATCACATGGGAAGAGATTGTCCATCCTTCTCTCACGCACCTATAACTATATTGAAAGTTTTAAATACCGTGGACTGCCAGGGAGCTCTGATGGTATAGTCCATAGGGAGTTTCACTGCTAACTCAAAGAGGACAGCTCTCTGATGGCTCCAACCTACCAGAGGTTCCTAAGCGAAAGATGGATAATCTCCTTCCATTCAATTTACAGCCTCAGACAACCTGCTGGACGGTAGCTATGAAATGCTTTCAATGAGGTGACAATGAGTAAGTGCCAAAAGAGTGAATAACTCTGTTTTGGGAGGAGTATAGCCAGATGCTCCTTAGAAGTGAGGATGGTGAGACTTTGGGCGTGTGATCAAGAGAGACCAGCCTGTGGAAAATAACATCATGCTTAGTAAAGTATCAGTGTAAAAGAGAAGACACTTCAAGAGATGGGTTGACATAGTGGTTACAAAAACAAGCTTATGCACAGCAGCGACCATGAGAATGATGCAGGGCGAGGTGGTGTTTCGTTCTGTTGTACAGAGAGCCACTGTGAGTTGAAGCTGACACATTGGCACCTGTGAAAGTAGCAGATGATGCAGTGTGAGGGTGACTGAGTCTGATTTCTAACCACTTCGTAAAGGAGAACTATCCCCATCAATAGTATCCATAACAGCAAATAGATAGTTGCTTGGTCAGACACACCACTCCCCATGCATGCTCTTGCATCTATTTCCACCAATCATTGGGTTCGATATTTGTTGCTGACTCACAGATTTTACTCTTTGTGGTACTGAGAATGGGATTTATTGGGGAAATATGTTGGAGAGTGGGGAAGGCAAAGAATATCACCTAATGCAAATCCAATTAGCCTAGCATTACGAAGACGCCGTTCTCTGATTTCAGTTCAGCAGTCAGCTTTTCCTTTCATCTTCTGGCAAGAACTTAAAAACCTTTAACTATGACCTTTATCACAGGGTTCTCTTCATTACACCTTGCCACAGTTTCTCCATAGCAATGCCACAGTCTCTTCACTACCATCACCAGGGTATCACCACTAGTGTCTCTGGATCTCAACAGAGTTTTGCTCCAGTGTCCCTCAAGTCTTGTTGTTCAGTGTGGGAAGCACTCCCTTTTTTCACTCCTAATCCCATGGCTGTTGATGATTTGCAAGACCATGTGTCTGCAATTAAGGTAGCAGGAGACCGGAAGGGACTAACATCAGGGCTCAAAGAAACTGAATCTTAAGCTAACACTGTAGCACCTAACAACAATGACAATATGAAATAACAAATAATTTGAGAGCATAACGATTGCTGTTATTGTCTCCATTTAATTAAGATGCACATTTTTCGATACCTAGTAGTGATAGATAGAATCTTATATTCTGGGTTTCGAGCTAGCTCTGTTATTAGATAGCAAGGTGGCCTAGATATCAGTCTCCAGTAGACCCTTCAGAAGTGCTTCTGAATTCAGCTGCATGAGCAGCTCCCCGGTTATGCCTTTATTGCTAGAAAACTAATTAACAAATGCTTTTGAACTGATTTTGAAATGAAATGCAAAATCAAAGAATAAGCATATTTTCTAGCAAGCACTTTTGTAAGACAAATCGTTATTTGAGTGTTCTATGGATTATGCTTTGAAGGGAAACAAAGCAGCGTAGAAACAGTCTATGTAACATATGGTTATACTCCAAACAGCAAGTTCATGCAGTCAGTGTGCCAAAATAATAGCAATAAGATAGTACCTGAGATTTGACAATATCACTGGGGTATTTCCCCCCCCCCCTTTTTTTTTTTGGTGATTCTGCCTTTCGTTCCCCTGAAGTCTTATTAGGCTGAACAGGTGCAACTACCAATTTACACCTTCTTTTCCTGCTGGATGTGATTCAAGGTCATCTTGCAGTTTGGTTTCTATTTCAGCTGCAGGACTGACTCACTTAGCTCAAGTCCCTGAGGCTGTTTCCTCCTTCAAGAGTGGTAATCGAAATACCTACTTGCTACTTGTCACCTGGGTATGAGAAAATTAAGGAGGAGGTGCCTTGAGATGATTTTGGATTCTCTCCTTAAAGGTGTTTTGTAATGGTACATTGTTGTTGGTGGTGTTAGGTGCCTTTGAGCTGTCTATGACTCACAATAACCCCATAAACAATAGACGTGAACTCTGCCCTATCCTGTACCATCTTCATGATCTCTGATATGCACCACATCAATCTATCTTATTGAGAGTCCTTCTTTCTCTGACCCTCTACAGTCTCTTTTTCCAAGAACTGATCCCTCCTTGTCAATATGCGCCAAGTATGTGAGGTGAAGTTTTACCATCCTTAACTCTGAGGAGCCCCTTGGTTACACTATCATACACTAAGTATGACATGATGCCTACACTTACTAAAAGCAAAAATGATGTATATTGAAAAATACCAAACAAAACCCAAATCCATTACCTTTGAATAAATTCCAGCTCAGGACAACCCTGCATTGAGAGGAGATTATCCGGGTTTCTTTCTAGGAGCAGTGGGTGGATTTGAACTGCAGACCTTTTAGTTAGCAGCACAACACACTGTACACTACATCACCAGGTTTCCTTGCTTTGAGACTAAGGTAGCAGATTTCTCTACCAACTTTAATATTAATTTTAATTTAATTAAATTTAATATTTATATTAAGTTGTTGTGGACAGAGTTTCTGGTTATTGCAATTAGTGAGTGGAAGCTTCTTTGAGTCTATGTAAGTGGGTTGTTGCAGTGTCAGGACTTGGAGACTTAAAAGTTTTCATTTCCATCCAGTGAGTTTTAGATCTGAAGACACCTGGTTCTGCATCAGTCGGGGGTGCTTTTTGGTTTCCAGGAATTCAGTAACACTCTGAGGTGGAGATTCTGCTAAAGGGTTACATCTGACACCAGACGCTTCTTTGTAACGTGGCTATAGCAATAAGACTTTTTGAACTTTGAAGTTCTGTGATTCTTCTTGTAGTTTGATGTTTGGTTTTATTTCCATTTAGTGAGGAAATAAAAGAGCCAGTGGCTCTTTGAGAGGAAAGGGACCTTTATTCAGCTGTCACTGGCTGAATGTGAAGGTTTAAGAACTTGAACATTTGCACCCCTTGAAGGCTGTGGAGGGGTCTAAGCCCAGGCTAGTGGGAAAGGAATTGCTAACTTTCTAAAAATCTAATTATTTGGATTAATGTTGTGAGTCAATTAAGGCTGATTAAGCTTTTCCAATGAGATTATATGTGTGTTAGTCTCTTGGGAAGGACACCATTGGTAAGAAGTATTTAGATTTTTCAATTATAATAGCTCGCTCTCTCTCTTTTTCTCTGTGTGTGTGTGTGTGTGTGTGTGTGTGTGTGTGTGTAAACACACACATATGTATGTACATAAATACATATGTATATATAAAAAACAGAGCAAGAACTACTGATCAACTAGTCTCTAGAGGAAGGTTTATAGTTCTAGAACTCTCCCTTGTCATTCTTTTCACTTAGACAGTTTCTAACATATACTCACTCACTTATTGCCATTGAGTCAGAACTAACTCATAGCTGACCCTCTAGTGGGTTTCTAAGGCTGTAAATCACAGGGGAAGAAATTGCCCATCTTTCTCTCACAGAGTCACTGGTGGATTTGAATCACCAGAGAGGCATGGCTTTTGGATTAGCATCACAACTGCTCGTGGACCAGACCTACCAGAGCTCCCTCCAACACTTTCTAGTTTCAGAAAATTCAGATAATGATGTATTTTCTGTTTTCAATACATAGATCACCTTTTGTCATTCCTTTGGGTGTCTTGGGAACCCATTTATTTTCTAAAAGAATATGCTGAGTAATCATAATGTAAAAAAATCTTTAACTAGTTGGGGGAGCACAAAGATGAACAGGACACAGGCTCTGGAGAAGGTAGCTTTCTGAGAAGATGACACATGTGCAGTTGACACAAGACACGGTACAGTGTGCTTAATGTAGAGCTCGAGCTTTCAAATAGAATCCTGATACCTGGTGTCCTCTTCAATCCTGTCTGGGTCAATATTAGAAGTCCTAATTGTTCTGGAAGGATAACAGAAGGATTCTTTTAGTTTAAAGTATTATTTTAATCTGCTTGGGGAACATGCTCATATGCAATTAAGAACATTGGATAAAGCCAGACTTGTGTTAGGGATTTTGACATAGCTCTGCTACTAGAGAGCTAGGTGGCCTCGATGGGGTCCCTTAGTCTCCTAGAAAATGAGTTTCCTCATTTAAACAATGGACTAGCACATTGACTGCAATGGTGAATTTAAGCATGGCAGAGCTTGTGAGGATGGTACAGAATCAGGCAAGATTTTGCTCTGTCATTCATAAGATGTCATGATTTGGCTTGATGACACCTAACAGCAATCACATTTAGACAATGAAAGGTTTCAAGTAGGAAATCGGAGAGGCTGAATCTCTGTTCGCCCTCCTTTTCTAGGATGCTGTCTGTACAAACACTCAGGCTGGGCAATAGCCAGCCGCCATGGCAGGTGGTTTGGCTCAGAGGCACCTGTTTACAGGTTATGTAAAATTGCTCCAATGCTGAAATGGCTTCAACACCCAGATCCAGGCAGGGCTAAGGCAGCTGGATTGTAAAGCCTTGTCCCTTCCTTGGCAGGGTCCCACTGCACAGATCATCTAGTGTATTCAATTCTCAAGAATAACAGGAGTTCCCTTTGCTTAGTTTTTGTTTATTACAATTTTTTTTT
>NW_006399811.1:13924349-13949362 GCF_000299155.1 Elephantulus edwardii | reverse complement strand
TTGTGCGGGGAGAAGGGTGCAACAATGAATGAATGGAATCCCAAAATCTCTGTAGATGTTCATTGAAATGAAAAATAAACAACCTAAATTTAAAAAAAATATTCTGGAGTGTAAATATTTACAGTATTTTTCTCCCAGTTATGTTTGTAAACAAATGCCGTGGAAAGCTGAAGTAGAATCTGCAGAGGTCTGAGAGATAACTAACTGTTCCTTCTTTCCTTTCCTTTTGCTTTTTAAACAAAGATTTGCTGTGAACTCCACTCGATAGGGGAAGATTTCTAGCATCCATTCATTTGGCATTCTTTTTGCCACTCACTTGCTCACTCCTGTGGCAATTTGACTTGGTATCTGTAAGCCTTGCTCGCGTGTGCCCTGAGGGTGTGTCAGTATGTGTGCGTACCTGTGTGCTGACACCCAGAAGCTTCTGCCTCTGTGTCTCCTGACCTGCAGAGTGAAGGCACCCAGCTTTGTGGGAGAGCATTTCTGACAGGATGCCCGAGGGCAGGCACAGAGCTGTGTGTCTTCTGCTTGCATTCTTACAAGGTTGGAACATATGGCTTTCTATTCGTCCAGCTTTTAATGGGACATTCAGTCCTTTACTGCTGAATTAACTCTCCCTTTCTCTTTCTTTTCCTTTCCTCCTTGTTTCATTCCTTTCTTTTCTTGGGCAGAAAGCTTGAGTGGGCAGAGAGTCATGTCATTCCGAGGGTGAAGATGTGGATTGGGTTCTCTCCCTTTTCTTTTCACTTCCCTTACCCTGCTCCTGCAAATAATGACAGCACACCTCATCCAGGGCGTCGGCTTGACCAGTGTGCCGATTTCATTTCTTGCACAGAGTATGGAAAGACTCTGTTAACTTGTTCCCACCAGTGTGACGCAGGAAATGTGGAGTTGTGCAATTGAAAAACTCTTTGCATTTGCGAAGTCCGTATTCATCTCTGAGAAAAAGGGACTAATATAGAAACCTATGTCATTGTGTACCAAAGAGTCAGAACTGAATCATAGCTGACCCTCTGGTAAGTTTTCAGAGGCAGTTAACTGCACAGGAGGAGATAACCCATCCCTCTCCCGCAGGAGCTGCTGGTGGCCTTGAACTGCGTGCCTTTGGGATTGCAGTGCTACTTTTTGCCACTAGGCCTCCAGAGCTCCCTATTTTAAAAATTGCCCCCTTTCTTAGAAACTAAGGAGCGCTGGAGGCATAGTGTGTTATGTGCGGGGCTGCTGTTTGAAAGGTTAGCGATTTGTACATAGCAGCTGCTTCTAGCGAGAAAGATGGGCTGTCTCCTCCCGTAAAGATTTACAGCTGCAAGCATAGCTGAAAACAAAGTCTCCAGAGACATTTCTTGCCCTGTATTCTTAATCATTTCCCCCCTTTCCATTGTCAGCTTCTTTATCTGGCCTTAAATAGGAGTCTCTGCTTTCCTGGTCCCCCATAGTAGTCCTTTCTTTTGTCGTTTTTCAGAGGTTATCAGACTCATCCATTTCACAATTCTATCTTCATCAAAGTATGACCTCTTTTGGCACAGTGTTTCTGTTCATGGACCCCAGTGAATGGCAAATCCCTTTTTCCATTCATTTGTTAGAAGGTCTCTAAAATACATATATACTGATTCAGTTCTTTGGTTAATTGTAATACCCAATATCTTTCAGCTGGAGTTTCTCTTTTCTCATTAGAATTTTTTAAAAAGGGGGGGAAAAGTAAGTAAATAATGCTTTTTGTGGCTGGAATTCCAGGTGGGGAGTATTCCAAAGCAGCCTGACTCTACAGAGTTTTTATTTTTTTAGTTCTGGTGAATATCTGAGTGCAATATTTACTAGCCATTGGCTGTGAGTTGATTATATTTGTACATTTGGCCTCTCAGGCCTGTGGCCATTGGACCTGGTTTTAATTGTTTTTGGTCAAACATTCTTCTAAGTGGTATAGCACTGGTCTGTCCATTTGCTGTACAGAGGTAACTTGTGGTTGCTGTGAAACTGAACACTGTGATACTGATGTGTCAAATGTTATAATGGTTACCCATGGTGGATAGCATTTATTGGAGCTCCCTGATTAAAACAAGCTGGGAAGCAGAGTGGCATCCACTTCCGAAATAGCTTGCCTCCAGAAACTCTATAAACTTAGAGAAACTATGAAAGTTATACAAGTGTTCAGGTCTTTCATTCATAGGGTGGCTATGAGTCGTCTATGACTTGAAGGCACTTAACCACCACCACCACCACCACCACCACCACCACCACCACAACAACAACAACAACACCTGATGGAGGATGACCGTGAGTTGCAATCAACTCGTTGGCAATAGGGATGATTTTTGACTCTTATAAATCAAATCTATGCTTACTGTATGATCCACCACACATCTGAGCATTCACTTAAATTAATTGTAAACTATTTCCTCGCAACATTTGGTACCTACATATTGACAGTAATGTAATTTATAATTATCCCAAATTGGCAGCAAGAAATATGCCATTCAGTGGGTAAAGGGATACACTACTATACATCCATGTAATGGGATATTATTCAGAGGTAAACGAGGACATTGACCCATCAAGTCATTGAAAAGACATAATGGAACTTTAATGCATATTGCTAAAGCAAAAATAGCAGTCTAAAAGGGCTTCATGCTTTTTTTATGGTTCCAATTCAGATTTAAAGACATTCTGAAAACGGTCAATCTATGAGGCAATAAAGGGGGTTCTGGTAGCCTAATGGTGAGAAGCTGTGCTGCAAATCCTGAAGGCACATGGTTCAAATCCACCAGCTGCTCCTCAGGAGAAGGATGAGCAACCTCCTTCCGTGTGATTAATTGCCTCTGAAAACCTATTGGAGGGTCAGCTGTAAGTTGGTTCCAACTCAAAAGTATACAACAACAACAACAAAAACAAGGGGGCAATAAAAAATATCAATGGTTACTAGAAAAACAAGGGAAGTGGAAGAAAGAGATGCACAAAAGGCATTGTTAGAGCAGTGAGAAGCGTGATACATATGGCACGTCATGGTGGACACCAGAACCTTGTGTTTGTTGAAACCCGCAGGACTATGCAAGATGAAGAGTAAAGCCTAAGTCACAGACTACTGTTAGTAATATATCAGTTTTGTTTTATCAGTTGTAGTAAATGCACCACCTAAATCCAAGGTACTAATAGGGAAAACTGGGCAGTACAGGGACAGGGACTGTTTGACAACTCATTGTACTTTCTGTTGATCTTTCTATAACCTAAAACTATTCTCTCTTGGTGAGGTGCAGCCACAAGGCATGGCCTGGAGGTTCCCAGGTCTTGGATGGTGGACACATCAGACTGCCAAAAGAACAAAACTCTGTCCTGGAGAAAGGGAAACCAGAGCGCTCCTTGGAGGCAAAGATGGTGAAACTCCATCTCAGATACTTGGGGCATGTTGTCAGGAAGGGCCAGTCCTTGGAAAAGGACAACATGCTTGGAAGGGTAGGTTAGCAGAAGAGAGGAAGACCCTCAACCAGATGGATTGACACAGTGACTGTGGCAATAGGGTCATGTCTGTCCGAGATGGTAAGGTTGGCTCAGGATAGGACAGGACAGGTTTCAGATCTGTTGCTCACAGGGTTGCTATGAATCGTAGTCAACTTGACACCACATAACAACAAAGCTGTGTCTACTAATTAAAAATAAAAATAGTCTACTGATTAAAAAGAAAATTTAGCACTGGTGACCTAGTGGCAAAAAGTTTCCCAGCAATACAGAAGGCACACAATTCTAATCCAACAGGTGCTCTGCTGGAGAAGGATGGGTAATTTCCCACGTGATTAACTACCTCTAAAAACCCATCAGAGGGTCATCTATGGGTTGGTTCTGACTCGCCTGTACACAACAACTGTAGAACTACTGAGATGTGAGAAAAAAAAAATAATGGCTTGACTTTGTCATACAACATCACACACACACAAACATTACAAGACTGAAATTTCTAAAATTATTCATCTAAATATCTTCAGTTGTAGAGGACCAGTGTAATAATCACACTTCTGTTACAACCCAGCCTTCCCTAAAACTCTCTCCAAGCTAAAAGTTTCAGAAAAGTGCCACTCACAGTGTTACTCAAGGAGGGCAGCATCAATATCTTTTGGGAGTGTGTGTTGCTGTTGCTGTTAATTTGGAACCTACTCACAGCTTACCCTATAGTAGGTTTTCAAAAGCTATAAATAGTCCAGGAGGAGACTTTGCATCTCTCTCCCTCTGGGCAGCTGGTGGATTTGAAACACCTGCTTTTAGGTTGACAGCACAACTCCTTACCATTAGGAGTATGTAAGAAATGCAAACTCTTTGGTTGGGTCCTATCTTAGACCTCCAGAATCAGAGAATCTGAGGTGTAAAGGCCTAGGAATCTTCTGTATTTCACAAGCCCTCAGCAGTTTGCATGCTGAGAAGTGCTGTTCTGAAATACGCATTAAGAAGTCCCTGAAAACGATGCCTCCTGATAGGGCAGATGGTCTGCATTCTCTTGAAATCCCACTAAGGATGATATTGCAGCTTTCCAAAGGTTGCAGGAAGCACTTCCCCTTAATGATATGTCATCTGTGCTTTACAGATTGACATAGGCAGCGGTATGCTGGAGCGTGTACACAGTTGGCACTGCCAAAAAGAAACAAATATGGTTGGTGTGTTATTAGGAAATATTAAGGATAGGGGTTAGGGAAAGATGTGATATAGGGAAAAGACACCCCCTTTTCTCCCTTATATTGTAATTTTTTCCATTGTGTATCTATAAATTCAGATGCATTTAGCCTGCATTGAGTGCCTGCAAGGTATTAAGCAATTACTGAAAGATTGTTGAATAGGTTCAAATGAAAGCAACTGGAAAGACTTCTAAAGCTTATTCTGTTCCTTTATACTTTTGTGACTTTTGCCTCTATAAACCTCCCCTTTCTTCACTTAAGTGACACAATGCACTAAACACTGGGATGGTAGCTTAAAGTTTGGTGGTTCAAATCCAGTAGTCACTTTGTGAGCGAAAGATGACAATTGCTTCTGTAAAGATTTACATCCTTGCAATCCGTCTTGGTAGTTCTACTCTGTCCTGTAAGGTTGCTATGAGTTTGAATTGACTTAACAACAAAGAGTAGCTTCCTTATCTTGAAAGGGGTTACTTTGTAGAGTTATGGTGTTTATGTGTTTATGCATATGAACTTCAAAACAGGATCATAGCTAACATTTTATGGCTAACATTGTGAGGAATGGAAAGTGAAGAGCACTTAGTTGTGTTCATGTGAAACCTACTAGACCAATAAGCTGTTATGTGAACAGAGCAAGGGAACACTTATTACTGTTATGTGCCATTGAGCCACTTATGAGTCATAGCAACTCTATGTACAACATCTCTGAACCCTGCTCTATCTTATTCAGTCTTACTGTCTCTGAAACCTCCATTAACCCAGTCACAGTTAATCTATCCCACATGGGATCTTTCACTACTCTGCTGTTCCTTCACCCTTCCAAGCATGATGTCCTTCTCCAAGGACTAGTCCCTCCTGGCCACATGCCCAATGTTTGTGAGACAGTTTCAAAATCCTTGCCTCCAAGGAACAGTCTGGTTTCATTTTCTCCAAAAAAGACCCTTTTGTTCTGTTGGTAGTCCATGGTATGTTCAATACTCTTCTACAACATCACTACTCAAAGGTATCATCATCTGTTATCCCCAGTTATTGTCTAGCTCTGCAATGCTTTGCAAGTAATTGTGAGGACTGTGACCTGAGCCAGGCTTACCTTAGTCTCTAGACTGACATCATTGCTCTTTAGCACTCTGGAGAGATCCCTGAGAGGTGAGTTCCCCAATGCAATTCATCTTTTGATTTCCTGACTGCTGTTGCCAACAGTGTTAATTGTGGAGCTGAGCAAGTTGAAATTGTTAACAACTCCAATCTCTTCTCCACCTATCATGGTGCTGCCAATTGACCCAGTGGTGAGAATCTTGGTCTTCTTGATGTTGAGCTTCAATCTATATGGTAGACTACAGTCTTTGACCTTCTGCAGCAAATGCTCCAGGTCCTCAGTTTCAGCAAGCAAGGTTGTATCTGCATAACAAAGATTGTTGATGAGTCTTTCTACAATCCTGATGCCACACTCATAAATTCCAGCTTCCTGAAGGATTTGTTCCACATATAAATTGAAAAGATGTGGAGACAGGACACATCCCTGATACACTCCTTTTCTGATTTTGAACCATACAGTGTTTCCTTGCTCTGTTCTGAGGACTGTTTCCTGGTCCAAGTACAGGTTTCACATGAGCACATTCAAATGTTCTTGGGATTCTCATTCTTCTAGAGGTTAGCCAGAATTTACTGTGATCTACACAGTCAAATGCCTTTGTATAGTCGATAAAACTCAGACATTTCTCTGGTGCTCTTTGCTTTCAGCCAAGATCCATCTGACATTGTCGATGATGTCTCTAGTGTCTTGGCCTCTTCTGAACCTGGCCTATAGTTCTGGTAGTTCTCTATCAATGTACTTTTCTAGTCGTTTCTTGATAATCTTCAGCAGGATTTTGCTTGCGTGTGATATCAGTGATACTGTTCAATAATTTCCACACTTTGTTGGGTCACACTTTTTTGGAATGAAAACAAATATGGATCTTTTCCAGTTAGTTGGTCAGGTAGTTGTCCTGCAGGTTTCTTGGCACAACTTGGTAAGCACATGCAGGGCAGCCTCTGGCTGTTGAAATATGTTAGTCCACTTAGGCATGTTGCTAGAAGAGGTTATTCTTGATAGAGACAACATGCTTGGAAAGGTAGAGGGTTGGAGGAGAAGCGGAAGACCCTCTACCAGATGGATTGACACAGTGACTGCTGCAATGGGCTCTAGTGTGTCAGGAAGGGTTAGGATGACACAGGATAGAACAGGGTTCAGATCTGTTGTTCATAGTGTCACTATGGGTCATACTTGACTTGAGGACACCTAACAACTACAACAGCAACAACATGGATATAAGATGCTGAGTATGATAACTTGTACATACAAAAGAAGATAAAGTTGGTTGCCAACCAGATGCAGAGAATCCCAATTCATGGTGATAGACTGTGTATCTGATGAGAATGCTGTTCTACAGGATTTTCAATGGCTGATTTTTCGGAAGTAGATCATCAGCCCTTTCTACAAAACTGCTTCTGGGAGGATCTGAACCTCTAACCTGTAAGTTAGTAGTAACTCAGCATATTAAACTCTTGTACTCCTCAGGGGATCTGAATTGTGCACATTGTTATTAGATGCCTTTGACTTGAATATGATTCATAGCAAACCTGTGAAAAATGGATCTGAGCCTTGCCCTATCCTGTGCCATCATCATCATCTCTGGTATAATTTATCCCATTGCTATAGTCACTGTGTAAATCCATCTTGTTGGAGTCTTCCTCTCTTTTACTGACTCTCTACTCTTCCTTGAAACAGCATTATGTCCTTTTCTAATGACTCACCCCTTCTCACAATATGCCCAAAGTATGTGAGACAAAGCTTCATGATTCTCATCACTTAAAAGTACCCTGGTTTCACATTTTCCAACACATACTTGTTTTGTTCTTTGGCATTTCATCGGTTATTCAGTGTTCTTCTCCAACACTACAGCTCAAAGTAATTGCTTCTTCTGTCATCTTTATTCACTGCCTAACTTCATAAACCACCGCAAGTAATGTCTTGAATAAAGTGCAACTCAGTCTTCAAACTGACATCATTCCTCCTTAATACCTTGGAGAGGTCATTGGCAGCAGGTCTTCCCAAGGCAACACGTGGTCTCATTTCTTGACTGCTGGTACCAAAAGTATTGGTTGTGGTTCCAAACAAGATGAAATCATTGACAACTGCCATCTTTTCTCCATCTATCATGATGCTGCCTATTGGCCCAGTGGCAGAACTCAATGACAGATTTGTTGTTAGATGTTAATGAGTCGGCTTTGACTCATGGTGACACACTGTGACAGAGCACTGTTGCTTCATGGCCATGGGCTCTGTTGGCTGTAGTCTTCACAGAAACTGATCACTAGACTTTTCTTCCATGGAGCTGCTGAATGTGTCTGAACTATCAACCTTTAGATTTTGACATCTCTTCTCTGTATCTCCCTAAATTTTACTCAATGTGTGTGAGATTTTCTCTGAGAATGCAGTTGCTGTGCACCGAACCGTTGTGTTACCAGGGCTCCTTGAATAAAACATAATTGTTATTTTTTTAAAGGGGTTGCTGGTAGCGTGGTGGTTAAGGAGATACACTGCCAACTCAAAGGAAGGTGCTTTGAATTCACCAGGTGCTGCTTGGGAGGAAGAGGAGAAATTTCTTATGTGTTTTACAATTTCAGAAAACCTACTGGAGGGTCATCTGTGAGTCAGTTCTGACAGGATGGCATCGAACAACCACATTTTTATCATAGTACAACATTCAACTCATTGGGGGGAAAGTATTTATTGGCTTTTAAATGCTAGAGAAGGCCCCTGAGTGGCACAAGAAATATGTGATAGACTGCCAACCCATGAGTGCCATGCAAGAAAGGCCAGGCTACCTCCTTCCACAGGATGAGAGCCAAGAAAATCATATCGACAGTTCTATTCTGCAGTGCATGGAACTACTATGAATCAGACTTGACATCACTCTTTTTGCCTCATGAGGCTTTGGCATCTTTTCCTCATATCTTCTTGATTTTCAACCAGTGTACTCAAGAGATTCCCTTTGGGGATGTAGTTTTTGAAAGCCCAAGAGCTGAATCAGATATCTGCCTGCCCCAAGAATCCCTCTACCAAACCAGCAAGATTTATTTCTACCTCTATCTCTACTAAACCAGCAAGATTTATTTCCAGAGATTTAATTTGTGAAACCCCTTAGACTCTGGATTGATGAATAATGGATGGGGCTTTAGAGTCTCTTTGTCTTGTTAAGGGATTCATTTGTGAATATTAAACTTTTACTCTGTTAGAGGCTTGTCTCCTTTGTTTATCCTTTAATAGAGAATTCCTTATTAATGTCTTATAATAGTTTCACATCCAGGTTCTAACTTTCTTCTTCTTTTTTATTACTTAGTTTCTGCTTTATAAATTAGGGAAGAATATTGGTATAGGAATGGTAAGACCTAGGTTCTCCTTACAACTACTACCATGTATCAGCAGGAATAAGTCACACTGTCTTAGAACCACTTCATTTCCTTGTGTTCACTGTATCATAGCCCTGGAGAGTACCTTAGGAGCAAGATTGTCTGATTTGGTCTCACATGCTTTAGACATATTAACAGCAGGGGGTAATTCTTAGAAAAGGACATCATGCTTGGAGAAGGAGAGGGAGACCCTTGGTGAGATGAATTGACACGATGACTGCAGTAGTGGAGTTAAGCACTGCAGAGGTTATGAAAATAGGGCAGGGTCAAAAGAGTTTGATTTTGTTGCTGATAGGGTCACTATGAGTCGTGTCAGAGTTGACTTGACCGTATTTAACTACAACAGTGTGTCATCGGAACTGTCATGTCCTTTCTGGCCTGAAGATTCTAACAATTTCCAATTACTGCTACTATTACAAGATGAGATATATATATATACACACACACATACACATATTAGCAAAATAGAGCTCATTGAAGAAAATTACTTTAATCACAAGATTGAAGTATAATTTGCATACCAATTGCTTGTCAACAAATGTCAGTAACTGGAAATAGTTTCTTTTTTTAAAAAAATAGTTTGTTCTTGAAATAATCTCTTTACAGTAAAGCTTTCTACTTATTATGTGCTGTCAATCCAGTTCTAATGCTCAGTGACCCCATAAGATGCAGTAAAATTGCTCCCACAGGGCTTCTGAGGCTATTGTCTATACAGAAGGAGTCCTGGCAGTGCGGTGGGTAAGCACTTGACTACTAACCAAAAGTTAGGGGGTTCAAACCCATCCACTACACCTTTGGAGAAAGACATGGCAGTCTGCTTCCATTAATATTAAAGCATTGAAAGTCATCTAGAACAGTTCTGTCCTGTAGTGTCAGAATCATATTGATTCAAAACAACAATCTTTATGGGAGGAGGCTACCAAGTGTTTTCTCCCACAGAGAAGAAAGTGGATTTGAAGCTTAATGGATTAGATCTGCCAACCATTCTGTTAGCAACCGAAGCTTAGCTTAACCATTGTATCGCTTAGCTCAACCATTGTATCGTTGCCAACCCAGAGGCATGTGGTTCAAATCTACCAGCTGCTCCTGGGAGAAAGATGGACACTCTCCTCCAGTGCAATTTCCAGCCTCTGCAAACCTGCTGAGGGTCAGCTCTGAGTTGGCTCTGACTCAACTGCATATGTTGTTGTTGTTAGGTGCTTTCAAATCAAGTTCGACCCACAGCATCCCTATGATCTGAAACTTGTCCTATCCTGTACCATCCTCATTTTCCAACACATTAGAGCCCATTGCAGCAGTCACCGTGCCAAGTCACCTGATAGCAACAACCACAACAACAATTTGTTCTAAAACTATTATTTTACGGATACTGAGAAAAGAAGTCTTTAATCCTGATACTGTTCTCATTTCAAATCAGTGACTTGACTCTGAATCAAAGGGATTTTGATTTCACCTTTTGTAGCTGTGTTGTGGATTTTAGAAACATATTTTCCCTTCTCCCCTTGTCTAACCTTGCAGCCCTTCCACCAGTTTATTTCCTCCCATTGATCAGGGATGTAAGAGGCCTCTGGTCTTTGAGACACACTCTGGTAAACAGAGAACTTGAGGGGAAAATTCCTGTGATCTTGTATTTTTCCAGACCCTGAGACTGAGTTAGGCTCAAGCCCACCTTGGTGCCCATTAAAACAGGCTTCTGGACCTTGGATCGTTGCCTAAGCTGTCCCCCACCACACCAGCTGCACGGCTCATTCATAGTGACCCAGTTTCCTCTGTTATGTAAGCTCCCACAACACAGACCTGGAGAGAGAATGCATGCGGCAGCATGTGCAGCCACGGGTGGGTTCTTGGAGATTCAGTGGATGTTCCAGAGGACGCCAAAACTCTGCCTGCTGATCCAGGAATTCTGGACTTTTTATTTTTTTTGCTACTAGACACTGATCTCAAAAAACCCCCTGCAATATTCCTAGAGCTCTGACTTCTTTGAAGATGAGACAAAGAAAACCATAGTCAAATAAAAAAGGGGAAAATGTCCTAAATAGCACCTACCTGTTTCTGCCTCTTTTTCCTGAACTGTCCAGCACTCACAGCCTTTGTGTCACCAGGCTTGTTTGGGGTGTAAGGTATTCACTGCTCTGTACAATGGCTCCATGTGCCACCAAGTGCAGGACTTGTGGTTCCCCATTGGCACCAAGCACTTGTCGTCCACCTGCCAGGCTTCACTTGGTTCTGACATGCTTTTGAACTCACTGTCTCCTCATGACACTGCGGACCAAGGGTTGTCAGCATCTGCAGTTTCCAAAGGGAAATGAGGACAGGGCAAGGCAGCCTCTTGTCTACACTTAGCTAGGACCAATCCCAGGCAGAAGAGCTGCAGAGGCCAGAGAGGAGCTGCTCACTCTACCCCCTGCAGCACCTGCAGCTACCAACAGATTGATTTCAACTAACGCGAACTCAAGTGGGTCAGAGTAGGGTTTTCAAAGGATCATTTTTCAGACATAAATTGCCAGGGCTTTCCTCAAGGTGCCTCTGGGTGGACTCACAGGCCAGCTTTTCAGTTAGGCGCTTCCTAAGTGAGTAGTTTCTACCAGGGGCTGTCACTCTTTTGGTTAGTAGCTATGCATTTTGATCATTTATCATTCTTCCTAGATTCCTAAACAAGTGAGTGTGGGTTAGGGTCTCTATTCCCCTGGCTCTAGAAGAGCCAGCTCAGCCTGAGGTGCAGGTTTAAGTACTGCACAGCAGCCCACAGTGAGAGATTGGAGTGCCAAGGTGAACACCCTTTTGGGTTTTGGGTTGACAGTCCATGGACAGTCAGAGGGTAGTTGGTCCTGGTGGAGTGAAAGGAGAAACTGTAAGGCAGGGAGAGAAAATGGACAGAGGGCAGAAGGCAAAGGAGAGGAGTGCCCAGGGAAGGTGCTGAGGAATTAAAAGACTCTGCTGAGAAGAGATGGGACGTGGAGGGGAAGGGCACAAGAAGGTCATGGCTGGGAAATAAAAATCACTATTAGCTATGTCGACTGTGTAGGAAAGGTGGCCCATGTGGGGGCAGGGGGGCTAGAAACAAAAGGCTGCAGTGCCCATCTGCTCTGGTGACAGAGACTGGGGCCCAGCTGGCAGCATCTTCCACACTCCTTTCTCACTTTCATCATTGAGGAGGGAAATTCCTCTTTACAAAATAATTTCCCCCACTCTCTCCACAGCTCAGTGGTGAGGCAGAGAGCAGATTGGTAAACATGGAATTGGAGAAGAGGGGGCTGACGGGAGGCGCAGAGTCTGGATAGGGCGGGATGGTCTTTGTGGAGGCTTCTTGGCTGCAGCCTGTTGTCTGTATGCTGCCTGCTGCTTCCCAGGCCCCAGTGTCCCAGGGAAGGATCTATGAAAGCAGGGCCTCCTCCCTTCCTCTCACCTCTGGCAGGCTCTTCTCTAGTTTATAAGGGCCATCTTTCTGTTTTGTTTTGACTCCTTTGCCCCCTCCCTCTCTAGTCCACACTAGAAATTGAGGCTGGCCACATTTGGGGCTGAAACTGCCCGAAAGAACAGGCGTTTTGATAAGATTTCCTTTGGGATTTGCGTATGTGCTTTGTAAGGTACACACTGCACCCAGGATAAGGTGTATTAACTGCTTCTAAAGGATGAAGGAGCAGAGAGGACTAGTTACCAGTTCTGATAGAAGACAGTGGAAGGGGTTCCAGTTTACAGGAGGTATCTAGCTTATTATCTGGGAGCTTCTGAGTGGTACAAAGGGTTAATTGCTCAGCTCTTAACTCTAAGGTTGGAGATTTGCATTTACCCAGAAGAGTCTCAAAAGAAAGACTTGATGCTGTCCTTCCAAAAATGTCAGCTGTTGAAAACACTGTTGTTGTTGTTGTTATGTGCTGTCAAGTCGTTTGCGATTCTTAGCGACCCTATGTACAACAGCCCTAAACCGTGCTCTATCCTGTGCCAATCTCATTGCCTCTGACACACCCATCCCGATTACCGTAGTCACTAAATCAATCCACCTCATAGAGGGTCTTCCCCTCCTGCACTGTCCCTCTACTCTACCCAGCATGATGTCCCTCTAAAGACCTGTCTCTCCTCACAACATGTCCAAAGTATGTCAGACGAAGCCCCAGAATCCTTGCCTCCAAGGAGCAGCCTGGTTTAACCATCTCTAGGATGAATCTGTTTGTTTTCTTGGCAGTCCATGGTACATTCAATACTCTTCTCCAGCACCACAGCTCAAAGGCGTCAATTCTCCTTCTATCCTCCCTAGTCATTGTCCAACTCTCTGACGCATAACAAGTGACTGCAAAAACCATGGCCCGTATCAGGCGCTCCTTAGTCTCCAGAGAGACACCGCTGCTCTTGAGTACTTTAGAGAGGTCCCTAATCGCAGACTTTCCTATCGCAATACGTTTTTTGATTTCCTGGCTACTGGTGCCAAGAGTGTTGACCGTGGAGCCGAGAAAACTGAAGCTGTGAACAATCTCAATCTCTTCGCCATCCATCCTGATGCTAGGGAAGCTATAACACAACTGACATGCCCGTGCTTATTGTAGCATGATTTACAATAGTAAAAGAGTTGGGAACAACTCAAGTACCTTTTTGTGGATTAATGACTGAAGCAACTATGGTACATTCACACAATGGATTATTATGCATCACTGAAAAATCAACAAGGATTTATGAACTACCACACAACATAAGTCAGTCACAAAAAGACAATTTTAGTCTAAGATCACTAATATAAAAAGCTAAGGAAAGATTTACACACAGGTAGACTCAATCTTGGGAGGTTAACAGGGAGGGAGAAGGGAGCAAAAATTAATAAATAGATAAAAGGGAGAAGCAATATGCAATAAGGGTTTGATTAGATATTATGAATAAACAACTCAGCTCAACTCAACTCATTGCTGATGAATTAGAACCAACTCCAAACTGTCCATCCACAGTGTTTTCTAAAGCTGTAAACCTCACAGGAGAAGATTGCTCATCTTTCTCCCATGAAGTCACTGGTAGATTTGAGCTGGTAGCAGCAAAACTTCCTATGAACTATTCAGTGATCAAGTTTAATTAACATTGTTGTTGATTACTGTTGAGTAGAGCTTGATTCATAGCGACCCTATGAACAAAAGCCTTTCTAGAACTATTGTTTATCAAAGTTCATAGTGTTTCCAGTGGTATGTAGTTTAGGAAGTGGATGCCACTTCTGCTTCCAATAATTAATGTTGTAAAGCAAAGTATTTGTGAATGATTGAATGAAAACACAATATGGTTTGCAAACTTTCAATCAAATGACATTTAAAAAGTGGGGTGGGGTTAGGAAAGTCTTTTTTACTTCTCAGGGGAAAAAAAGAAAATACTATGGAGCCCATTCTACTCTGACACAAATGGAATTGACCTGGAACTGACTCAACATCAACATACTCTCTGTCTCTCTGTATGTCTCTGTCTGTCTGTCTCTGTGTGTATGTGTGTGTGGTGTATCTGCAAGATCTAGCATGCTGCTGCAGACCGGTCTCACAGTACCCTCACCCCAAATTTATTTAGAAGTTCAAGGCAGTTCAACTCTTGGTACCTTAGACATACTTCTCCCCTGACTTACCACCTCTCTTTATCCATTCTTTCTTTTCCTTTAAGGAAGACAAGTTCTTCCACCTCATCTTGGCTCCTCTCTTCCACTAGAATTTGCCTTTATTGCTGTATCTGGTGAGCTGATTCTAACTCACAACGATCCCATGCGTCCTGGTGGAACTACAGAATGCCCGTTCTTTTTTCCCTTAGAGTGGACATGGTCTTTCACTTTATCCTTCTTTTTTTCTAAGTGAAATTCTTTTTTTTATAATTTTTTAAAATATTTAAGTTAAAGTAAACAAACCAAATTGGCTTGTTCAGACAACCACTCATAGGCATTACATATTATTGATTGATGTAATTAACTTATTACCGTGTCTAAGCACACCTTTATTTTTGTATAGTTCTATTCCCTTTCTCAGATATAATTTTTTTTTAACTTTTTAAAATCTCTCTCTCTGGTTCTTTCCCTTCAGCCTGCAAATATATCTAGAAAAATGCTTGGTTTGGACTCCTCTGGGCCTTGGGAATCTTAGCTCCATTTTTCACCAGCAGAGTAACTCTAGATAGCCCACTCAGTCTTTTAAAACTTCAGTTTCTCCAGATGAAAATGGATACAATCTATACATGAGCTTTGTTGTGAAAATCAATCAAGCCAGATCCCTAGGCAAAAAGCATTGCATACAATGAATAGATAGATAGATAGATAGATAAATAAATAATCCTTGCCTCATATTCTAGCACACATATCCCCACACACACTCATGTGCTCCCAAACAGGCACACCTCATTTTACTATGCTTCTCAGATATTGAAATTTTTACAAATTGAAGGTTTGGGGTTTTTTGGTTTTTTTAGGGTTTCCAGTCATTCACTTTTCTCCCTCCCCTCCCCCCATTCACTCTTCATGAAAAGAAAAAGAAAAACTCTTTCATTGTTATGCAATCCCTTCCCCCCCCCCACATCTACTCAATTATGCAGCCTTCACTCTGGAATTCTGTAATGACAAGAATACCCATTCATATATCCATTTGAAACATTGCTCTCCCTCATCTGTTTCAATGCAGTATACATCATTCTTCCCCTCCTTTTCTGTCTTCCCTCAACCCTAATGTCAGCCCCCTTTTAAAACAGTGGCCCCATACAATATTGTCCTTCTGTGACTGAAACATTTCACGCAGCATAATGTCCTCCAGGGTCATCCATTTTGCATAATATTTCATGAGTTCCTTGTGTTTCAATGCTGCATAGTATTCCATTCGTTTGTTGATGGCCCCTTGGGTTGTTTCCAGCTCTTTGCTATTGCAAACAAAGCCACAATAAACATAGGTGTGCATATATCTGCTTAGGCAGCAGTTATTGTTTCTTTGGGGTATATTCCAAGTAGTGGAATTGCTGGGCCAAATGGTATTTCTGTTTGCAACTTTTTGAGAAAGCGCCATACAGCCTTCTACCAACACATATATTCCTACCAACAGTGAATAAGGGTTCTAGTTTCTCCACAACCTCGCCAGCATTTGATGTTTGCTGTTCTGTTAAATTTTGCTATTCTTACTGGGGTGAGATGATATGTCACAGTTGTTTTCAAATTGAAGGTTTTTGACAACCCTGCATATCACCAAGTCTGTTGATGCCATTTCTAACAGTATGTGCTCACTTTTTTCTATTACTATTACACACTTAATAGGCCATCGTTTAACATTAATATAACTTGCATATGTGCTGAAAAGCCAAAAACAAGTCAAGGAACTCACATTATGGCAATATTTTCTTTATTGTTGTGGTCTGGTTGTGAAGTCACAATATTTCTGAGCTATATGCCTGTACACACACACATACACACACATGCATGTATTTTTATGTATATGTGAACTCATCTTATTGCTGTTGAGTCATATGGTAGGCGATGCCTCAATAGACTGTAGAATTCTACCTTCCCTTTGTCCTATCACCGTCTCTTAATATCAGTTTCTACATCCAAACTAGAAACTTCCTTATCTTAACATGCAATCTTTTCCCTTTCCCTCTGTCATAATTCTGACCTTATTGTAAAATGATATCAATTAAACTCTTTTCTTTAACTTCAATTCCTTCTGTTCAACTAACTAGTCTTTCCTTTTCACATCAGCATTTAAACACACTCAAAGTTGTCTCAAAGAAAAAGAAATTCTTTCCTGACCTCATATTTTCTTCCAACTCTGTTCTCTCCTCTTTCTAGTTCCCTTCCATGACAAATTTCTTAGGAGCTGTGTCTGAATAAACCCTTCTCCATGTCCTCCCCTTTCTTGTTCATGCCTATTATAAGAAGGCATTGCTGTCAAGTTGATTATGATTCACAATGACTGTATAGACCAAACTAGAACGACCCCTTAGGCTGTAATGTTCATGGAAGCAGACTGTCAAATCTTTCTCCTTCGAAGTGACTGATAAGTTCAAACCATCAGCCTTTTGACTAGCAGCTGACTACTCTAACTACTGTCCAATCAGGGGCCCTTATTCATGACTGAATCATAACACCCAAGCTACTGACAACGAGTTGATTCAAACCCATAGCTATTTTGTAGAACTGGGTTATGCTGTATAACTCCAATGCTGTAAATTTTCACAGAAGCAGACTAATAGGTTTCTCCTGCAGAGTAGTTTAGTGGAGTGAAATTACTGGCCTTTCAGTTGGTCCCTGAGCTCTTAACTCTGTGCCACTTAGGCTACCTTTCAGATATCTGCTTACCACAATATAGTTAAGGTTTTATCATGCGTCTAAAATTCCTCCTGCTATTAGGCATGTTATCAGGAGGGTCCAGTCCTTGGAAAAGCACATTGTGATTGGAAAAGCAGAGGATTGGTGAAGGAAAGGTAGATGTTTAATAGATGGAGTGCCTCCCGTGCTGTGCTTAAGCACAGCAGAGATTGTGAGAATGGCGTAGGATCAGGCAGAGTTTGTTTCCTTTGTACTTAGGGTTGCTATCCAGCTTGATATACCTAATAACAACTGCAACAACAATGGCCACCAATGATTGCTTTCTCTTGTTGAATCCATTAGGAGGTTCTCAGAATCACATCGAGCTTGACCTCTGGGTCACAGTATACACATGGGCCACTTCCTTCTTGGATGTTCTCCTTCCTGGTCAATTGGAGCATGATTCTGTGCTTGTATGAATATCTCTCTGGCTCTCTCACAGTCCTCTTAGTGTATGTTTACCTTGTGTTATTATTGTTAGGAGCCTTCGAGTCATTTTTTGACTCATAGTAACCACATATGACAGAGTAGACCTGCTTGATAGTGCTTTCTAGGCTGTAATCCTCACATAACAGATTGCCAGGCCTTTTATTTGAACCACTGGCTGGGTTTAAACCACTGATCTTTCGGTTAGCTACAATACGCTTAACCATTGTGTCAAGAGGGCACCTTATGGCTATCCTATAACTAGATACAAGAAATGTTAGCTATATTAGCATTATTACACATCAGTCTTACTAAACCATTTGTAATTACTCAAATACACTTTCTTAACTCTAGGCCTTTGCTCCTATGGTTACCTCTTCCTAAAATTCTCTTCTTCCTCTTCCCCTTCTTCCTTTCACTTATCAGCCTTCTTCTCAATTTCACACCTCATCTCAGCTTAGAAACCTTTTCTTCCTGCTTGTCTTCCCTCTTTGACCTCAGATCTGGATAATTTCACGCAACCTATGTGTCTCCCATGAGATAACTTTTCCCATGGTTAGATTTTCATGGCAAAAAGTGCCTTTCAAATGCAAGTTCTATATGAACTTAGCTGCACTCTCTTGCAGCCCCTGGCACAATAGCTAAACCACAGAGTAGGTGAATGAATGAAGGAGTTAATCAAAAGGGTATTATTACTGTATTCATTAAAAGTTATTATTATTGTTAGGGGCCATCAAGTTGACCACAATTCAAAACCCTATGAACAACAGATCTGAAATTTACCTTTTCCACTACCATCCCCTCCATCTTTGATATGCTTGAGGCCATTATTACAGTCACCCTATCAGCTGATTTTGTTGAATATCTTCTCTTTTGCTGACCTATCCAAACATGATATCTTTTTCCAAGATCTACCTTGACAACATGCCAAAGGAGTTGAGAAAAAAATCACCATACTTGCCTCTAAGGTGCACCTGGTTACATCTCCTCCTAGACATATCTGCTTGGTCTTTGGTCAAGGCATGGGATATTCAGTACTCTTCTCCAACACCACAACTCAAAGACATCGATGATTCTTCTGCCATCTTTATTCATTGTTCAGCTTTCAGATGCATAGCAAATAATTGAAAAGACCATGCATTTATCAGGTGCATCTTAGTCTTTAAACGAGCATCATTGTTTTAATGTTTTGGAGAGGTTTTTGATGGAAGATTTCCTCAATGCAGCTCATCTTTGATTTCTTGGCTGCTGGTACCAGGGGTGTTGATTATGGAGACAAGTAAAATGAAATTGTTTTTTGTACTCCTTGTATTCAAACTCAACTCAACTCATTGTTGATGAGTCAACTCTGACTTATAGCTGACCTTCCATTCATTTTTAAGGTAATAAACCTTAACAAGAGGAGAACACCCATAGTTCTGCCTTGGCATATCTAACAACTCAGTGGCAGCTGATTGATTCAAACTACTGGACATATGCAGCCTTTCAGTTAGTACTGCAACACACTTCAGACTATGTCATCAGACCTCCTAGAATTCCTTATCAACTCAACACAATGCCATCGAGTTGGAACTGACTCAGAGCTGACCCTCCAGTAGGTTATCAAAAACCATAAAATTAGTAGCATGTAATACATTACATGACCAGAGCTCCTTTGTTATTATTGTTATTTTTAGGTGCTGTTGAGTTTACTCATAGTGATCCATTGATTAATAGATCTGAACCTTGTCCAATCTCAGGCCATTCTCACACTTCCTGACACACTAGAGCCCATTGCAGCAGTCACCGTGCCTATCCACCTGGTTGAGGATCTTCCTCTCCTTGGCTGTTCCTCTCCCTTTCCAAGCATGTTGTCCTTACCCAAGGAATAACCTCTCCTAGCAACATGCTGAAGTATATAAGTTGAAGCTTCATCATCTCTACCTCCAAGGAGCCCCCTGGCTATACCTTCTCCAAGACATATGTTTTGTTTTTTCAGGTTTTTTTGTTTGTTTGTTTTTTCAGTCTCTGGGATATTCAGCTCTCTTCTCCAACACTGCAGTTCAAAAAGATCAGTTCTTCTTCTGTCATCTTTATTCATTGTCTAGGTCTCAGATGCATAGCAAGTCATTGAAAAGACCATGGCCTAAATCAGGCACATCTTAGTCCTCAAATGATGTCATTGGCCCTCAATAATTTGGAGAGGTCTCTGACTTTCCCAATGCAATATGTCTTATCTCCTGACTGCTGCTAACAAGCATACTGATTATGGATCCAAGTAAGATGATGATGTTGGCAGTCTCAGTCTTTTCTCCATCTATCACGATGTTGCCAGTGGTGAGGATTTTTGTTTTCTTGATGTTGAGAAGCAATCCAAGATTAAAGGCTGTAGAGCTTGACCTTCTGCAGCAAGTACTTCAAGTTGTCCTCACTTTCAGCAAACAAGATCATGTCATCTACATAATGCAGATTATTGGTGAGTCTTCTTCTGATCCCATGCCAGAGTCTTCTTCATAGATTCTAGCTTCTAGAATTATTTGCTAGCCTTACACATTAAGTACTATAGTTTATTGTTGATTGTCATTGAGTCAAGCATGAATATGAGTTTATGTATATATAGTATACTATATATATTGAAGTCAGAGTGCTCCTTGGAGGCAAGAATGGTGAGGCTTCACCTCACATACTTTGGATATGTTTCTAGGAAGGGCTATTCCTTGGAGAGGGACATGATGCTTGGAAGGTTGGAGGGTCGGCGAAGGAGGGGAAGATCCTCAACTAGGTAGAATGACAAAGTGACAACTGCAATGCTCTCTAAGGTGTCAGGAAATATGAAGATGGCACAGGATAAAACAGGGTTCAGATCTGTTGTTCATAGGGTGGCTATAAGTCATATTAAACTCAACAGCACCTAACAACAACAACAACAAACGATATATGTTGTTGTTGTTAGGTGCTGTTGCGTTGCTTGTGACTTGTAGCGACCCCATGTACAACAGCCCTAAACCCTGCTCTATCTTGTGCCAATCTTATTATCTCTGACACATCTATCCCCGTTACCCTAGTCACTGAATCAATCCATCTCATCGAGGGTCTTCCTCTCTTGTGCTGTCCCTCCACTCTCCCCAAGCATGCCATTCCTTTCCAAGGGCTAGTCCCTCCTTGCAACATGTCCAAAGTCTGTCAGATGAAACTTCAGAATCCTTACCTCCAAGGAGCCGTCTGGTTTCACCCTCTCTAGGATGAATCTGTTCTCCTGGCCATCCATGGTATATTCAATACCCTTTTCTAGCACCACAGCTCAAAAACATCAATTCTTCTATCATTCCCTAGTCATTGCCCAGCTCTCTGACACATAACAAGTGATTGCAAAGACCATGGCCTGAACCAGGCACACCTTAGTCTCCAGATTGACATTATTGCTCTTCAGTACTTTGAAGAGGTCTCTGACAGCATACTTTCCCAATGCAATTAATCTTTTAATTTCCTGGCTGCTGGTACCTAGTGTTGACTATGGAGCCAACAAGCAAACTGAAGCTGTTAACAATCTCAATCTCTTCATTTTCTATCATGTTGTTGCCATTTGGCCCAGTAGTGAGAATCTTTGTTTTATTTTTTTAGATGGTTTCTTCCCCTCTGCCCCTCCCCGCCTCAGATCTGACTGGCACAGGAGAAGATTGCCACTCCTTCTCCAGCAGAGCATATGGTGGATTCGAACTGTGAGCTTTAGAGATTGCAGCACAATTTCTTGCCACTAGGCCACCAGAGCTCCCTGAGAATCTTTTGTTTTCTTGATGTTAAGCTTCAGTCCATATTTAAGGCTGCAGTCCTTGACGTTTTACAGCAAGCACTTCAGGTCCTCCTCAGTTTCAGCAAGCAGGGTTGTATTACTGTGTAATGCAGATTTTTAATGAGTCATCTTCCAATCCTGAGGCCACATTTCTTCATATAGCTCAGACTCCTGGATAATCTGCTTTGCATATCCCTGGTGTGCACCCTTCCCAATTTTGAACCATACAGTGTTTTCTTGCTCTGTTCTGATGACTGCCTCCTGGTGCAAGTATAGGCTTTGCATAAGCACTATCAAATGTTCTGGGATTCTCATTCTTCTCAGAGTCAGCCACAATATTTTTTTCTGATCCACACAGTCAAATGCCATTGCATAGTCAATGAAACACAGATAGACATTCATCTGGTACTCTCTGCTTTCAGCCAAGATCCATCTAACAGTAGCTATAATATCACTAGTACCATGGCCTCTTCTAAACCCATCCTGCACTTTTGGCAGTTCTCTGTTGATGTGCTGTTCCAGTTGTCATTGGATAATATGGAGATATATATATAGTATAGTAGAAAGAGATAGATCAGTTGGCCTAGTGGACAGAAAGTGATGCGACCAAACCAAAGGTGGGTGACTTTAATCTGTGGCCTTCAGGCTTGTTTTAAATGTTTTTGGTCAAACATTTATCTAGGTCATATAGCCCTGGTCTTGGTCTGTCCATTTGCTGTACAAAGGTAACTCGTGGTTGTTGTGAAGTTGAACACTGTGACACTGATGTGTCAAATGCTATAATGGTTACCAATGGTGGACAGTCTTTGGTGGAGCTCCCCAATTAAAACAAGCTTGGAAGCAGGAGTGGCATCCACTTCCAAAATGGCTTGCTTCTGGAAACTATATGAACAGTGCTCAGGTCTTTCATATATAGGGTCGTTATGAGTCATCTAAAACTGGACGGCACTTAACAACAATAACATAGTATATATCAGGGTTTTTGCTTGTTTTAAAAACATTTTATTGTGCTCTTGGTGAGAGTTCACGAGCTGCTTAGGTTCCCATTCAATAATTTCTACACAGTTTTTAAGAGACATTCGTTATATTCTTTGCAATGTGTGGAATTTCTCAGTGCTTCCGTTCTGGCTGCTCCCTTTATGAATAGTTTTAAAGGTTGCATGTTATTAGTTGTGGGATTGCAGGAAAACCACATTATCTCTTTGAGCATACATTTCCTCATCTATAAAATGGGAAGAAGAGAAAGAGTGAATGTAAGTGCAGATGTAATCTTTCAACCCACGCAGAGACCCAGAACAGTGGAGTTATGGATGTCCTGAGATATTGTCTGCACTTATCCAGCCCAGGGCAACTCCCAGGGCTTCCTTCCCAGGGTTATCTGTCCTAACATCATAGAAGAAGTCCGAAAGATCACTTTGTCTCTATCTGTAATTGAATGCAGCATGCTCCTAGGAACCAGTTTCTGCTTGGTAAAAGACAGCACAAAGAACTAAATGGTCTCATTCAAGGAATTTAATCTCATCTGATGAAAAAACCATAGCAGATTCTCCTGAATTATCTTTCCAAATCATTTCCTGTTAATGTTTTAGACAAATGGAGTCTTTCAGGATTCTTGCCACCTTCCTCTTTCTTTACACTCCCTGATGATGTCTGAGGATGGAGGCTCTAAGGGAGGGCATCTGCCTGCATTCTTGGGTCTTCCCTGATTAGACACTAGCACCCATGGCTCTTAAAACTTGTGGTCTTCTTACTGCTCAGAGACCTCGCTTGTCTCCTTAGAAATGTCCGCAGTTCCAGCTGCTTTTCATCTCCTCTACTCCTGCCTTCTGCCACAATGTCCTCCTCCCACAAATGGAAATGATCTTTGGCTGGCATGCTAGTTTTCAAATTCCCTCTAAAAACTGGAAACTTCTGCATCTCCTTCATGAAGAACTTGGAGAGAACAGGAGGCAGGGGTAGCAAGAAGGGCATCCTTGAGGGCATGGGTTGTACAGTTGGTTCTCTGTGTTATCCCAAGCCCAAGAATAGTGCTTTGCATCTTAAGTTATTTTCAACGTCTTGAATTGAATGAATGACTTTCAGACCAGTTAATGCCTAAGCATTGCCATGTTACCATTTTATGTTCACATTGATTCTCAGTTTTTCAGGAGTTTCTACTCCTTCCTCCTGAGGTTTTGAACCTAAAGTGGGGGTGGAAATGGAGAATGACCTAGCAGATGCCTCATTTTAAACTGCCTTACTCTCCTCTTTCTTTCTGAGATTAGGAATTATTTTATTTCTGGCCTTTAGGGATATCTGGTGATCTAGTTTGTAGAGAGTTGTGTTGCTAACTCAAAGGCTCTTTCTCTCTGGTAGTTAGAATCCACCAGTGACTCCTTGAAAGAAAGGCAGGCAATGCCTGTCTGTGTACTTTACAGCCTTGAAACCCAATAGAAGGATCAGCTGTGAATTGGCAATGAGTTTTGAGTGTGGGAACAACCCCACAGTACACCCTTTTCTCACCATTCTCATGGTTTAGCATGAGAGTGACCATATACCTGTGTTTTGCCTGTGGTGGTCAGCCCACTGTTCCTGTGAAATTAATTAATAGTAGTACCTTCCTTCAGTCTCAGAAGTTCCCTGTTTTGCATCATAAATTACATTTGCACATTCCATTTGTTAGAAGTATTTCACAGTCAGGCCTCCAAACTTAAATTTCCTAATGGTAAAGTTAGTTTGGGGAGTTCCACAACAGCAACAAGAATAGCTTTTCTCTCTCAAGTTTTCCACATTCTTGCAATTGAAAGTCCAGGCTTTAAGGCTGTTGTTCTCATGTGACCATTAAAAGGCATGTTTAATATTTTCACCACATCTAATTTGCAAGCCAGTTAATCCAGATGGAAATAATGAGAACATCAATTTTATTGAGCTCCTGGCTTGTAGAACACTTTTACATAATTCAGCTTTGATTTGTACAGTATAAGCCAAGGCAGACATCATTTCCACCTCACAAATAACGAATGTTATACTTGGAGTGACAGAACCAGGACCGCATTCTAGGCCTTGTGCTTTCAAACCAATTGTTTGCAGGTGGTCACAGAAAGTAAAAGATTCAACCCTCGTCATTTGATTTCTCAAGTGCAACTTTAAGAATGTACAAGTTAACACAGTTTTCCAGAAACCTATAACTAGATGTAAACTACTTTTGTATTTGTAGTACATGTAAAAGATACTGTCTGTCATATAAGTTTAACTCTATGAAAACCCAAGAAATCAAAACCAGTATATTTTAAGTATTTCCTTTATTTTTTTTAAAAAAAACACTTCTTAAAAGAAAACAAAACATAATAAAGTATTATATTTTAGGGCATTATTTTTATCGTAGGAGTATGCAATGAGGGTTGTAGAGTGGATTATATTTGGGGCTAGGGGGTGGGGTTTG
>NW_006399811.1:13921147-13924249 GCF_000299155.1 Elephantulus edwardii | reverse complement strand
GGGGGGGGAGGGGGAGGGGGTTTGTGCAGGGAGAAGGGTGCAACAATGAATGAATGGAATCCCAATATCTCTGTAGATGTTCATTGAAATGAAAAATAAACAACCTAAATTAAAAAAAAAGAAAACAAAACAAAACAAAAAACCACTTCTTGTGATTAGGATGGAAGTTTATTGAGCAAATTTCTTTTCCATTCAACAATCCCTATATATTTTATTTTGTGATATTGGTTGCAATCCATTAAATGTAAGAGCGGTCTTTCTACTTTCTTTTATGTTTCCCATGTCCATGCTTTCTTACCTGTTTCTTCTTCCCCTCTGAGCTTTATATTTGGCCAAAAGCTGTCTATGTGATCTCTTACGGTTGACTGTTCTAAGGCATGAGTACCTTCCATTGTTGTTCCTCTCATGGCCCTATCTGAGCCACACAGATGTGTTCAGTTCCAGGCTTAATGACTCCCTAGGAGCTATAGGCCCAGGGTTTCCACTAGTGTCTATCAGACCAGTGAGTCTGATCTTCCCTTTCATGATTTTGAATTTTGTTTCACATTCTTATCCTACTTTATCTAAGGGCCTTCTATTGTTCTCTCTTTCAGAGCTGTTGTTAGTAGTAGCTGGGTACCATCTAGTTCTGCTGGTCTCAGTAGTAATAATCACTCTACTTTGTTCTGATCTAGCAGAGACAAGTATTTGCATTTTAGATGTCTGCTTTATAGCAGGATTTTTTTTTTCTTTGAAGAATGTTTTATCTACTACATCCTAAGAACACATTTTCAATGGAACAATATCTAGATACATTGAAAAGTTTTCCAAATACAAAGCATCAAAAGAGAACGAACTACTAACGTGATTGAAAACGGCACAGAAAAACTTCTTTTAAACATTGACAGTTTGTTCTTAACCCTAAAAGCAAACCGTTCACATTTGAAATTATAAACTTATCTCAGTAAAATGGTTTTGAAAAAAATAAGCACAGATAAACCGAAGAAGATTCTTTGATACTTAACCAGCTATGTCACAAACATTTGTTTTGAAAGTAGTTTGGTAAGTAGTCGGATTAAGATGTCTTTTCTTTACAAGTAATTTACAAGCACATTTAAAATACAGTTTGAATGGGGCCTAATCCTAATCCAGTGAACTGCATTAACTTCACAGCTGTGCTTCTCTCACACATAGATAAGGAATGAGAATCAGAACCAACTTGCATTTGGGTTATTAATTCTAGTGATTTCTGGTTTGGATGCAGCTGCGGGGAACACACTAGAAGCATTAACAATTCCATAATGTCATTGAAAAATTATGAAAAAGAATGCTAGGAATGTTTAAAAGCCTTGCCAGGCATTCAAAGCTTTATAGTTTTTCAGACCTTAGTCACTACTCAAAGCTTTGTCTGACATACTTTGGGCATGTTGCAAGGAGGACCCAGTCTTAGAGAGGGACATCATGCTTGGAAGGGTGGAGGGACAGCACAGGAGAGGAAGACCCTTGATGAGATGATGGATTCAGTGCTGGGGTAATGGGTGTAAGCCTGTCAGAGACAGTAAGGTTGGTGAAGGATAGAGCAGAGTGTAGGGCTATTGTACATAGGGTCCCTATGAGGAGCAAGTAACTTGACAGCACATAACAATAACAAGTCGCTACTCAGCAAAGTAGATTGTAGAACATTGTCTTTGTGGACTATATTATGCCAATTAACTTGTTTGTTTTCACTCAGTCACGCACATTTTCTTTTATAGCATTAATTCCAATTGTACAGTGTCATTATTTATAATGTCTTATCAAATCCTAGCTGTACTACCCTCCCCCATTCCTTTCATCTTACCCATTTATCCATGAATCTCTGCTCCTTCTTCTCTCTCATCCTTTCCAAACTTCATAAATTATTTTTGTGTGTAAACCTTCCCATAGCCTTTGTTGTTGTTAGGTACCATTGAGTTGCCTGCAACTCAAAGCAACGCTATGTACATTAACTCAGAACCCTGCCCTATCCTGAGCCAGTATCATTGTTTCTGATGGACTTAATGCCATTTCTCTAGTCACTGAGTCAATCTATCTCAACCATCAGACCCCATCCTGGGTCTTCCTGTCCTGCACTGTCCCTCCATCCTTCTAAGCATGATGTGCCTCTCCAAGGACTAGTCTTTCCTTGCAACATGCCCAAAATATATCCGATGGAGCTTCAAAATCTTTGCCTCCAAGGAGCAGCCTAGTTTTACCCTCTTCAGGACAGACCTGTTCGTTCTTTTAGCAGTCCATGTTATATTCAATACTCTTCTCCAGCACCACAACTCAAGCATTTTTCTGTCATCCTTAGTCATTGTCCAGCTTTCTGATGCATAGTAAGTAATTGTGAAGACCATGGCCTGGATCACTCTGAAGAGGTCCCTGATAGCAGATTTTTCTAAATGCAATTTGTCTTTTGATTTCCTGACTACTGATAGCAAGAGTGTTGATTGTGGAGCCAAGCAAACTGAACCTTGCTTATCTTCTGCCAATTTGAGGCTATGTTTAGCAATGTACATGACATTAATTAATATGTAGCACCAAGGCTCCTAATGAAAGGGTGCTACTCACGCACTGTCATGGAGTCAGTTCCATCTCATAGCATCTCTCCATCAGGTCTGCAAGGCTGTGAATCTTTATGGGAGGAGACCAGCCATCTTTCTTCTGAGAAGCAAGTGGTGGATTTGAACTCCTGACCTTTCAGATTGAAGCACAATTTATAATGCACTATGCCACCAAGAAATTCTGGTGGTGCACTGGTTAAATGCTCAGCTTTTAACTAAGAGGTTAGTACTTAGAATCCAATCAGTGATGAAAAGATTGCAACCTAGGAAGCCCAATCGGACAGCTTTCTATTGCCAGCTGGGGTCATTGGGAGTCAAAACTAACTCAACGACACTAACTATAAAAATCATTAATTGTTTGGTAAAAAAAAGTTTAATCTTGATGAAAACAATTTGATAGAAAAAAATATTTTAAAAGAAAGGATCCATGAAACAAAACATTCAAGCCTGGAATCTCAAAGTTTGGATTCTAGGTTCTTTCTTTCTTTCTTTCTTTCTTTCTTTCTTTCTTTCTTTCTTTCTTTCTTTCTTTCTTTCT
>NW_006399811.1:13891067-13921012 GCF_000299155.1 Elephantulus edwardii | reverse complement strand
TTTCTTTCGTTACTAGAAGCCACCATACAAATATCAGCATGACATTGACATCCAAAGTTCAGTAGAATGTTTACTTTCAGATGGAGTATCTTGGCTATCTGGTACAACTATGACAGAGACAGCCCAAGTGGATGGCTTTACAAAAAAGATGTTTACTTTCTTACATTTGGGAGGCTACACATCAATTAAAGTCTCTGCTTCCATTTGATTACTTTTTTCTTCTCTGTTTTTGTAATGACCTTTTGCTTTCTTCATGGATGATATCCTTGATATCATCCCACAACTCATCTGGTCTTCTATCATTAGTGTTTAAAGCCTCAAACCTATTCTTAAGATGATCATTAAGTTCTGATGGAATTGATTTAAGATCATGTCTTGGTTCTTGTGAACTTAATTTCATTTTCTTTAGCCTCAATTTGAGCAATATGAGTATTGATATTCTGACCTACAGTCTGCCCCTGGCTAGTTCTGACTGCTAATATTTAATTTCTCCAGTGATTTCTTCCACAAATGTAGGCAATCTGATTCGTATGCAGCCCACTGGGTGAAATCCACGTATAAAATCATCTTTTAGAAAAAGTATTTGCAATGAATAAATCATTGGAAATACAAAATCCAATCATTCTGGCTCCCGGTTCCCGGTTCCCAGCGCTCGGCGCCGAGGTGTTTCCTTAGGCGACGCGCAGGACGCACAGAGGATGGCGGAAGGTAACCTCACTGGATCCATCCGCACTCCTCAGCCCCGCTGAGCCCTGGAGGCCTCCTGGATGGAGCCGCTGCTCCGGATCGAAGCTCAGCCCCTGGCCACTGTGGAGGGTGTGGAAATGAGGGGGCCTCACCAGGAGCCCTGCTCCCTAACTCTAGCCCAGAGGAAAGGGCAATATGAGTTCATAATCCAGTTGCACAAAAAGGAACAGCGTGTTCAAGATATCATTCCTATAAATAGCCACTTTAGAAGTGTTCAAGAAACAGAAGAAACTCTTTTGATTGACACAGCATCAAGCAGTGGCTGCAAAATTTGGTTTCAGGGGGACTGGAGCAGAGAGCGCCGCTTTGAAATCCCTGATGAAGAACTCTGCTTGAAGTTTCTTTCAGAAGTCCTTGCTGCTCAGGAAGCTCAGTTACACCTTCTTGTTCCAGAGCAAAAGGAGTCATCCAGTTGGTACCAGAAATTAGACACTAAAGATAAGCCTGGGTTTTCAGGGCCTTTTGGATTTGAGGATAATTTTTTCAGCTATGAATTTGGACAAGAGAAGAAATACACAAAATCAGCCTACAGGGACTCACCGGAAACCCCCACCTCCACCCTGCTCCGTCAGTAAAATGCTACCACGTGAAAAAGAAGTAACTAACAAGGAACAGCCCAAAGTGACCAACACCATGCTCTTTGTCCCAAGTAACCAGTCTGGGCAGAGGAAGGGTCTCATCAAGCATATCCTGGCAAAGCGTGAGAAAGAATGTGTTAACATTCAGGCTTTCAAATTTTTCGTTGGAACTTGGAGTGTGAATGGCCAGTGTCCAGACAGTGGATTAGAACCTTGGCTCAATTGCGACTTGAATCCTCCTGATGTCTACTGAATTGGATTCCAGGAACTGGACTTGAGCACAGAAGCCTTTTTCTATTTTGAATCTGTAAAGGAGCAAGAGTGGTCCATGGCTGTAGAAAGAGGTTTGCACTCTAAAGCCAAGTATAAGAAAGTTCAACTAGTCCGCCTTGTTGGTATGATGCTCCTTATATATACCAGGAAGGACCAATGGCGGCATATCAGTGATGTTATCACAGAAACAGTTGGAACCGGAATCATGGGAAAAATGGGCAACAAGGGCGGGGTGGCTGTGAGATTTGTATTTCACAACACTACATCCTGCATTGTCAATTCTCACCTGGCTGCCCACCTGGAGGACTTTGAGAGACGGAACCAAGATTATAAGGACATCTGTGCTCGAATGAGTTTTGTGGTCCCAAATCAGACTGTCCCTCAGCGGAACATCACGAAACACGATGGGAAATGTCGAGTTCCAGCCTGGTGTGACAGAATTCTTTGGAGAGGAGCAAATGTTAGTCAACTTCATTACCAGAGTCACATGGAACTGAAAACCAGTGATCACAAACCTGTGATCGCGCTCTTCAATATTGGGGTAAAGGTTGTGGATGAACGGAGGTATCGGAAAGTCTTTGAAGATATTGTCTGCATCATGGACAGGATGGAAAATGAATTCCTTCCTTCGGTAGAACTCAGCAGAAGGGAATTTGTGTTTGAGAATGTGAAGTTTTGGCAACTGCAAAAGGAGAAGTTCCCTGCCATTTTTCTTTCATCCCTAAACTTAATGACAGCCAGTACTGCAAGCCATGGCTTCGGGCTGAACCTTTTGAGGGCTACTTGGAGCCAAATGTAACTATAGACATTTCCCTTGATGTGTATGTCAGCAAAGACTCTGTAACTATCCTGAACTCAGGGGAAGATAAGATTGAAGATATTCTTGTCCTTCACCTGGATCAAGGCAAAGATTACTTCCTGAAGATCAGTGGAAATTACCTCCCAAGTTGCTTTGGAACATCCTTAGAGGCTTTGTGCCGAATGAAGAGATCTATTCAAGAAGTTCCTATTACCAAACTCATAGACTTGGAAGAAGACAGCTTCCTAGAAAAGGAGGAATCTCTCTTCTGTAGATGGTTCCCTTGGAAGAAGGTGCTAGTGAGAGGTCTCTTCAGGTCCCCAAGGAGATCTGGCTCCTAGTTGATCACTTATTTAAATACACCTGCCACCAGGAGGACCTATTCCAGACCCCTGGCATGCAAGAGGAGTTACAGCAGATCATAGACTGTCTGGATACCAGCATTCCCGAGACGATCCCTGGCAGTAATCACTCAGTGACTGAAGCACTGCTCATTTTCCTGGAAGCCCTGCCAGAGCCAGTCATCTGTTACGAGCTGTATCAGTGTTGCCTCGACTCTGCCCATGACCCTTGGGTCTGGCGGCAGGTGATTTCACAACTTCCAAGATGCCATAGAAACGTTTTCCATTACTTGATGGCTTTCCTTCGAGAACTCTTGAAATTCTCGGAATACAACAATGTCAGCGCCAACATGATCACTACTCTCTTCACTAGTCTTCTCCTAAGGCCACCACTCAACCTCATGGCAAGACAGACTCCAAGCAACCGCCAGCATGCTATCCAGTTCCTTCTGAGTTTCCTGCTGGGGAATGATGAAGACTAATTCTCTTCCTCTTACGGTTCTCCAAGATTCCAGAGGTGGAAGAGGTTGGGTTCCAGGTGTTTCACAACAGATTGAAAACTCATGCCATACACAGGATCTGCTGCAGAGTTTCGAGGCTGTAAGGCATGAAGAGGTTTCCTTTATGATGCAAAAGGAAGAGAGTTTCCTAGTCCCTCCTCTACCCCGCCACCATATCCTTCACAGAAAAATACTTTTATTGCCAAGCCAAATTTACCACATTTTGGTGTTTCTGCGTTTTCTCCTTATACAGCAAAGACATCTGTATTTCCATTCGTTTCCTAGAGATGTGTTTGTTGCCCCTCTGCCCAGTTGTCATAATTGCCCTTAGCACCCTCGGCCTAGGCTCTGAGATGCGCCCAATCTAGGTTTACAAGCAGTACTTGCTGTAGCTCAGACTCGTCTGTAATACTTCAGCTAATGCACTTTGGCCTGCCCCCTCTCCTGCCACTCCACTAGCACTATCACTTTAAAAGAAATCTAGGTTAGGCTAGTGACTCTTTGGGTTTTTTCAACAGTGAGTTAACTGTCTACACATGGTGGTCCCATGCTTTTCTGAATTTCTACTGCAGTGGTGTCTTCCTGTATCTTGAACATTGGCCTTTTCATTGGTTTGCACTGAGTGGAGCACTACTCTCTTGTCTTAGGTCACATTTAGTTGCATAACTTTTAGAGGCCATTGAAGATGGCATCACATTGCTGGGAGAGAACACAATCCAAATGGAAGCGTTTTGAGTATTTTCAGGAGTGAGAGAATATTCATTCATTTTTGACAGGCACTGCTTCCTCCTGTCCCATTTCTGTTATTCTTGGGATGATAGATAGGGTGTCTGTGGAACCCGCCCTCAACTTAGAAATCCACCTCCAGAGCGACCTGTGCACAGAGTGAACAGGGGAGTCTGTGCCCTTCACACTGGCCTCTAGAGACATTGCTCCTTTCCACAGCAGGAGGACCGTGAATAGCCCTTCCAGCCCCCTCCCCAGTCTCACGAAGTACTGAGAGCCCCTCCCTTAGCAGAGTTGACTCAGGCTCTACTGCAGCTCCTTCGGTAGAGGGTTTACAGCTTCCCCTCAGCTCCCACCATCACATTGTTCAGTGCTGTGGAAACAAATAGGACAATGGGACCAGCCAAGCACCTTATCTCTCCCACCCGAGACAACCTTCTGGGCTTTTCATGATTCAAGCTCGGAGGAGCAGCCTTTTTTGAAAAAAAAAAAAAAAATTAAAAAAAAAATAATTTTTTTTTTGGTTGGTAAATAAGCCACCAGCCTTGAACTGTACAAAACTGCCTGAGAAAATTGGCTTCTACCTGAGTTTTTATTTAAATCACTCTGAGTTGATTCGGTCTTTCCTGTGAACCTTAAATCTGAGGGGCCTGACACGCAGGCTCTGGGCAGTCTCAGGCATTGGCTCCGTGACTTCCAGGACCTCTAAGGAGAGGGCCATGGAGAAACTACCACTGAATAGCCCTTCAATTCTCCTATCTCTTGAAAGTGGGTTCTGTGGGAAAGACAAGGTAGGTGTGTGTCTTAAAATGTTCCAACTAGATAACTTTCCTGATTGAAAGTTTGGGAAACAGGAGTCGTTCTTGTTGCCAAGTAGCTGAAGATCTGATAAGTCAGAGGATGGGTGTTGAACTTGGTTCATGGAAGACTGAGGTCATCTGCACTAGGCCGTAAGTGATTATAGGAGAGCAGATTATAGGTGCTGGGTCAGAGTAGTGACATAAAGACAGGGATATGCCTCTCCTAGGCATGTTTGCTAGCACACTGCCAATCTGGGGTCTTTGAGAGCCCAGAAGTGTGGCTGGTGGGGGTGGTGTGCAGTGTGTGTGCAGCTGACCTTTGTAAGGTGAAAGCACCAAGTTGCTTTACTGCCTCTACCTTCTTCCCAGCTCTGGCCAGGGGATGTCTACAGGGTTGAGGGTTTTTGACAATCTCTAACAAAATCTACAGTTAGAGACCTTTCCAAATTATTGAGGAATAGTGATGCCAGTTTGAGGACTAAGATGTAGGCCATAGTCTTTCTGTTTACTAGCTATACATACAATATCTGGGCAATGAATAAGGATGACAAAAAAAGAATTGACACCTTTGAGCTGTAGTGTTGGAGAAGAGCACTGAACATCCCATGGAAGGCCAAGAGAAAGAACAGATATGTCTTGGAGTGGGTGCAATTGGAATGCTCTTTGGACGCAAGAATGATGTAGCTTTGCCTCATATCACTTTTGGATATATTGCTAGGAGGTTCTATTCCTTGGAGAGGGACATGATGTTGGGAAGGGTGGAGGGTTGGTGAAGAAGAGGAAGACTCTCAACCAGGTGGATTGACACTGTGACTGCTACAATGAGCTTTTATGTGTCAGGAAGTGTGAGGATGGCACAGGATAGGACTAGGTTCAGATCTTTTGTTCATAGGGTCTTTATAAGTCGTACTCAACGGCACCAAACAACAACAACAACAACAACACATAAATATTGACATACTAGGTATTGGTGTGTCAGAAAAATGGATTTCAGAAGAGACCCTGAATATTACAGTAGAAGCCAAAGCAAAGGTAAGAAATCAGGACGTTAAGGAGCTGAATCGGATATTTCAAAGAGCAGTTTGGGAAGACAAAGCAAAGTATTACAATGAAATGTGCTAGGAGTTGGAGTCAGAAAATCAAAAGGGTTGAACTCACTAAGCATTTCTTAATAAAGGAACTAAAGAACAAATTCAGCTGAGAGTTGCAATACTTAAGGATGCTATGGGCAGAATATTGAATGATCCATTAAAGGAGCATCAAAAGAAGATGTAAAGATTATACATGGCCACTGAACCAAAAAGAATTTGCTGACACAGAGGAATTTCAAGAAACAACATATGATCAAGAAGCAATCGTGATGAAGGATAAAGTACAGGCTTCTCTGAAGGAGTTGGCGAAAAATAAAGTCCCATGAATTGGAATACCAATTGACAATTTTCAACAGACAGATTCTGCCCTAGATGTGCTCACCAGGTTGTGCCAAGAAATCTGGAGGACAACTCCCTGGCTAACTTACTGGAAGAGGTCCATATTTATTCCCATTCCAAAAAAAGGACCCCTAAAAAAGTATGGAAATTATCAAGGAATACTGAAAGCAATGATGTCAGTCTGGCTACCACGGTGTGCCTGATACAGGCTACAGTCTTTGCAATTACTTGATATGTGTTCAAAAGCTGGACAATGACTAGGGATGATCGAAGAATTGATGCCTTTGAGCTATGATGCTGGAAAGAGTACAGAATATACCATGGACAGCTAGAAGAACAAACAGGTTTGACCTAGAGAGGGTGAAACCAGGTTGTTCCTTGGAGGCAAGGATTCTGAAGCTTTGTCTGCTATACTTTAAGCATGTTGCAAAGAAGACCCAGTCCTTGGAGGTGGACATCATGCTTGGAAGGGTGGAAGGGCAGCGCAAAAGAGGAAAACCCTCAATGGGATGAATTGACTCAGTGATGGGGGTAATGAGGATATCAGAGACAGTAAGGTTGGCACAGGATAGAGCAGTTTTTAGGGCTGTTGTACATAGGGTCACTGTGAGTCACAAGTGACTCAATGCATATAACAACAATAAAATCACTAATGTCACATGCAAAGCAAAAACTTGTTGAAGATTATCCAAAATTACTAGAATAGTACATTGATAGTGAAATACCAGAATACAAGCTGGATTTAGAAGAGGCCATGGCCTTAGAAACATTATTGCCAATGACAAATCAATCTTGACCAAAAGCAAAGAGTTCCAGAGGAATGTCAATCTGTGTTTCATTAACTGTGCAAAGGCATTTGACTGTGTGGATCACAACAAACTGTGACTAACCTTGAGAAGAACGGGAATCCTAGAACACTTGCTTGGGCTTCTGTGAAACCTATGCTTTGACCTGAAAGCAGTTCTCAGAACAGAGCAAGGAAACATTGCATAGTTTAAAATCAGGAAAGGAGCGCATCAGGGATGTGTGCTATCTCCGTAACTTTTCATTCTGTATGCAGAATAAATCATTCAGAAAACTGGATTTTATGAGGAGCAGTGTGGCATCAGGATTGAAGGAAGACTTATCAACAACCTGCGTTATGCAGATGACACAAGCAACCTTTCTTGCTGCAACTGAGGATCTGAAGTGCTTTGTGCAGAAGGTCAAGGGCTGTAGTCTTCAATATGGACTGAAGCTCAACATTAAGAAGACAAAGATTCTTACCACCTGGCCAATAGTCAGTACCATGATAGATGGAAAAAAGATTTGAAGTTGTTAATAATTACAGCTTGTTTGACCCCAAAATCAACACTCTTGGCATTAGTAATCAGGAATTCAAAAGATGAATTGCCTTAGAGAAGTCAGCTGTCAGGGACCTCTCCAAAGTCCTAAAGAGTAATAATGTCAATGTAGAGACTAAGGTGCACCTGACCCAGGCCATGGTCTTCACAATTACTTGCTATGTATCAGAGGGCTGGACAATGACTAAGGATGACAGAAGAAGAATCAAAGCATTTGAGTTGTGGTGGAATTGAGTTGAGCTGGAGAAGAGTATTAAACATACCATGGACCACCAAGAGAACACATAGGTCTATCTTGGGGAAGGCAAAGCCAAGTTTCTCCCTGGAGGCTAGGATTTTGAAGCTCCATCTCACATACTTTGAGTATGTAGTCAGGAGGGACTAGTCCTTGGAGAAGGACATCATGCTTGGAAGGGTGAAGGGATAGCATAGGAGAGGAAGACTGGATAAGATGGATTGATGTAGTAACTAGGAAGTGTTGAAGTTAGACTGGATCAGGACAGGGCATTGTACAGAGCTATTGTACATAAGGTTACTATGAGTCACAGGCAACTTGATGGCACATAACTACAACAAGAACAACAAAAGTCCAAACTCTAGGATAAAGTACTCTTTTTCTGTAGAATCTAGAGGAAAGTCTTTGTTTCCCTCAACATCTTTAGGCCTGGCATGCTTTGGAGGAGATCTCTTTAAGTCTTGGCCTTCCACTTATATTGAGGAACTTCCAAGCACAAAGTCAATGATCTAAGTGATGTGTATCACTCTTGGTCTTTCTTGGTGTTACTACGGCCCTCCTCTCTGCTTGTTTCCTCTTTCTTTCTTTTTTTTTATTTCCCATGGGACAAAATATGTTACAGGCCACATTCCAAGGAAACTTCCTTTCCATCATATTAGGGCTGTGACATAAATAAGAGTATTTAGCTCATCCTTATCCCCTTCAAGCTTAGAGGCTAATTATATCATGGAAAATGACTACGTATACATCATTGCATAATTGCCTGTAACTCTGTCTCATTAATATCATGGTGGGTAAGTTATATTATCCTGAGAATCATAGCTTAGCCAAGCTGACTCAAATTTTGTGGGGAGGCATGATTCAATTCATGACAGATGTTTTTCTGCTAGCAGTGAAAGATTTACCCTGAGATGTTTATACGTCACTGCAGTTTCATCTAAGGAAGTCTAATGACCTAAAGGCAGGAAGTTCAAGTCCACCAGCTGCTCATCAGGAAGATGGACACTCTCCTCTCTTGCAATGTACAGCCTCTGAAATCATAGGTTCAGTTATGAGTTGGTTCTGACTCAATGGTATGTAACAACTAGTTCATCTAGAAACAGTTTCAATATTGTTGTTTTGAGTTAGGGTCAGGGATGCATTATAGATACTAACTTGGCTTAACTGATAGCATGAGCTCACTTTCAGATCAGGTAGACAGCCAACAATGCAAAAGTATTTGGCACTGACCCCTGAGGGCTCACTGTTAGTGCTCTGCCTTACTAAACATTTATTCCAGTACTGGGTTTTCATCTATCCACTGCCCATTTTACTTCTTCCTGTCTCTTCCTACTCCGCTAGTCCACTTTGTAATGCACCTCTTGTTCCAAATTGTTGTCATACATACATTCCTTTTAGTCAGTTCTTCCCCTCTTCTGTTCCAATGCAGTGTTTGTTATCGATCCACAGTATCACTATGATTATTAAAGAATAAGCCTGGCCTGCCTCTCACAGTATTTCTGTGCCTAAAAGAAAAAGAAAAAACCAATTGAGTCTTCAAGTGGTATGGAAGAGTCTTGAAGGTTGGATAATCAAGACCACCTTTATTATCATTCTCATTTCATTTCTATATTTTCTATGGTTCTTGAGCTTCATTTCCCCCCACCCCTTCTCTGTTCCTTTTTACTTTTCTCCACATCCACAGATGGAGTGGCTGCATTCCGCGCCTTCTTGAAGACGGAATTCAGTGAGGAGAACCTGGAGTTCTGGTTGGCCTGTGAGGAGTACAAGAAGACCAGGTCAACTGCGAAACTGGTCTCCAAGGCCCACAGGATCTTCGAGGAGTTTGTGGATGTGCAGGCTCCCCGCGAGGTGTGTGGGTAGTGTCTCTCCTCTTTGGGGTCTGAGCTGGATTTTATGAGGACTCTGTTATACTGAACTGAGCCTCGTCACTCTGATGGTTCCTCATGACAAAAACAGGAAAGGGAGCAGAAACCTGGGGCTTCTATAAAAGGATATTTCTCAGGGGTGTTTTGAGGTATCTGCCAATGAAACAAAGAGCTCTGGTGGCGTGGCAGCATGGTTAAACACTCAGCTGGTCAGTGGTTTGAACCCCCCAGCAGCTTCATGGTAGGGTGATAAAGCATTCCTCTTCCATCAGTATTACAGCTCTGAAAACCCTTCTGGGGAGTTCTACTCTGTCCTACAGGTTTGTGATGAGTCAGAATTGACTCAGCGGCAAATTTCTTTGTCATTATTTGTTTTGTCTAAGAAATATATATCATCACAGAGATTTTGCAAAGTGTAGATACCATTGAATCCAGATTATCTTTCCCAGTGGAAGGCAGTAAGGTTTATGAAATGAATACCTTTGAAATCTTGTTCCAATACTTTACCAATTACCAGCTGTATGATATTGATCAAAGTACTAAACCTCTCATTTTTCCCAATTAAAAACAAGAGTATAATATAATCTACCTTTTCAGGTGAGTGTTAGAGGTAAAACACTTCTCACAATATTTGTCACTGCTCATTAACAAGTTGGCATTGCTATTTGCAATATTTTATGGTTAAAATTATTACAATTATTGATGTTATAATAATAAAGTATCAAAGGATTGATATCTTTGGAATCTACTTGGAAATACACAATAACAACAAGATAATAATACATTTAATTTCTTTGTATCACTGCTATGAAACAAAATTTTACTTGGGAAGATTCAATGGGTTTAGGTGTTTTAAGTATCTAGAGCTCTTTAGTTATTCTTTGACTTGGGTGAGATGAGGTCTTTGTCCAGTTGACCAGGATGCTACCGGCCTCTTATAACACTGATTGGAACAGAGATATACTCTCTAGTCAGGGTATTTGTTTCCTTAGTAGTTAAGAAAGAATAGGAGGAAACCAAACTACTTACTAAACAGTCATTCAACGTGGTTTGAATCTAACTTTTTGCATGATTTTATAAAGAGCCCTGGATTAGGAGTCAGGTGACTGGGCCCTTGGGCTAGTCTCTGCTACCAACTTTCCATGCTTCTTTAGGCATCCTTTTCTAGTCTCTCTTCTTCTACCTTGTTGTTGTAGTTAAGTGCCGTTGAGTTGTAGGCAACTCATAGCAACTCTATAAACAGAAAGTCCTCAACACTTGTGTGACTTTCATCCTTTCTTCAGGTTCCTATGGTTTCTGGAGGCAAGCTATTACAGAAGTGGATGTTTTAATCAGGGAGCTCCACCCCCCACTGTCCGCACTGGGTAACCTTTAACATATTCACCTACTCACCCATAAATTGAAAATAAAGACTATCTGCTCTTCTGATCTTGTGGGATTCTTGTATTCATATTCTTTTATATGATTAAAAGGAATTGTCTCCATGAGAGCTGTCTGAAAAGCATAAATCATTTGACTGATAGAAAATTCTGGGGCTGGCTACCAGGTGCCTTGGCCCTTGAAGGCCTGTAACCTTGTTCTGCGTTTCTGTCTCCAGGTAAACATCGACTTCCAGACCCGAGAAGCCACAAGGAAGAACATGCAGGAGCCATCCCTGACTTGCTTTGACCAAGCCCAGGGCAAAGTACACAGCCTCATGGAGAAAGACTCTTACCCCAGGTTCCTGAGGTCCAAAATGTACTTAGATTTGCTGTCCCAAAGCCAGAGGAGGCTCAGTTAGACCTCAGATGGGGACTTTTGGAAATCACTGGCTTTCCCCCTCCCCTTGCTGCCAAAACCATATTCTAATGTGAAATGTCATAGGTGTTCAAAGGCAGTGGCATTGAGGAGGTTGGGGATAAGGAAGGGATGAAGGGTCATCCAGTATGACCAGCTGCCAGGGCTCGAACTCTATTCTATTTATCCACGTTTGTGTCTCAGTTAGTGGTAGCACCTTGCTGCAGTTGCCCTTCCCTGGGTCAGCCACATGCCCTCCATAATGCCTTGAGTCATCTCCACTGAGAAGGCAGATTTGCTATGCTGGGCTAATCTGTAAATAATGCAAATGCAACTTCTACTCTCTCCACACTCTCCTCAGTTAGATTTCCTGGCCATCTACTTTTCCCATGGAGGAATAGCTGGAAGATTCTGGCTCCCATCTGTGACTTGCTGTCACAGTGTACTGGCCAGTCCTGGATACTGGAACCTCACAGAAGCCTGTGGATCACAGGTTTCCAGTGCTGTCACTGGCAGGTGACCTCTCTGAGATGGGGCACACTCCGTGCAGTTGGCTGTTTCTTCCATTTCCATTGGACCGAAGTCAAAAGCTGTGATAACTGCCCACCTTAACCTAGGAAATTTCCAACCCTCGCTCACCCTTCTACTTCCTGACGAGGCCTGAGGAGAAATCCTTCATGACCTCTGATGTGATGTAAGGCTGCTATTAGGGAAGATGCAGCTTGTAAATCTTCCTCAGTTTTACCAAGACATTTTCTAGACGCCGAATGACCAGGGAATGTAGCACCAGTAGACTCATGTGCAACCGGGCACCACATAACTTGTCTGTTCATGGAACCTCTGCCCTCACCTCCCTGTGGTTTCATACGTCACCAGTCTCTTAGAATGACAGACAGCTCGGCAAGGGGAGATGACTTCCCATAGCATGGACAGCTCTCACGGTGCCTAATATTTTCCCTGTCTCTCCCAGTTCCCCTTCCATTCAGGTTACGCAGTTACAATGAGGGAGGAAGGGAACTTAGGCTTGCTTCCCAGGAGCATGCTTTCTTAGAAGGGCTCTCTCATGGGCCATCCTGGCTATTCAGTAGCTTCCCTCTTGATCTCTGACCTTCCTGGGACTGAACATGGAACAGAAGGTATGACTCAGAAGATCACTGTGAACACCTGGCGTGGGGACAGGTGGGCCTGACTGTGGAGAATGTACCTAAAATGCTTTTATGGAACCCCGGAGCTGCTATTGGAAATGTGTCAGGAGACTTGTCCTTGGAGATGAGTGAGCAACACATCCTTCTTCTTCATACCTGTAAAAAAAAAGAAAAAGTTGACTTTGACCCAACAGAGCAGTTTCAAGGAGACGGATCCCTAGAGAGACCAGAAGTGGGAAAGACACCTGGAAGGGTCTGGTCTCTAAGTGGGCTGAAACACAGAAAGCTTGGTGGAGCTGCTTTTGGGGTAATTCATGACTAATGGGTTTGCGTATTGGAGTCACTACAGATCTGTATTTCAAACATGACTAAATGAAACAGCCCATGGACTCCGGCACCAGCTCTGGAGTACAGGTAGTTAAAGAGCTGGACTGAAGCACACTCCTTGGCTACATTAGTGTTTCTATATTTGCATTCCTGTTCAGTAACTTTGCCAACCCCTTCCTTTCTTGGTTACAGTTAGACAAGACCTAGAAATTCCTGGAGCCCCACTAGTGTTGAGGTCTGCTTCCCAGCAGCAGCATATTACAATCTGTGAGTGTGGGTACCACATCTGTATGAATCACAAAGAAGAGAGAAAGCAGACGCCTTTTCACCCTCAGACTGATGAGACCTGTAGAGTTTCACTTCTCCAGAACTCTGAAGCCTCAGATGGATATTTCTAGTTAGATTAGTTAGTATCCTCACACTGGAAAAAGGAAAAAACAAAACAAAACTAAAGCTGCCAGAATTAATTTAATGATAAAATTCTCTAACAGGGTATTTTTCAACACTGTTTACATATGAAATGTGCATGTGCTGCCAACTCTACTGGGGAACATGAGGTGCATCTGAATTGAAACCGCTCAGAGTTATGGAAATAAAACATTCAGAGAGGGGCCTTTTCACCACTTCCACTATCCCAAGAAGAAGAGTCCAAGCAAAACTGTCGTGCAACGGCTTTGCTTGGGACTGGAAGAGCTCGCCAACTCTTGGTAGAATGGAGACTACAGATGGTGGAGCAATGGTGCCTTGGTGACTCCTCCCCAGCAATGAGGAGGTGTAAAGGACCGAGGCTACGTATGCTGAATTTTACAGCTAAGCCAGGGTATGTGGGTGTGTGTCGATGTGTAGAGGAATGTGATAGCTATTTTTATAGTATTTCTACGGCGCAGCCGTGAGAGTGTGTGTGTATGTGTATGTATATGTGCGTGTGTGACAATTGGGAGCAATGGACTAGTAGTATATTCTAGAGATACTCTTCACAATGTGGTGGATCTTGCCCACACCCTCAGTGTCCTGCTTCCTCCCCAGCCCTCCAAGGTACAGAGCTTCCCACTCTGATGTCCACTCTTTGGCACTTTGGTCATGCCAGCCCAGAGTTTGGTCTGAGATGAAACAAAGAGAAATGTTTACAACATCTAGAGCAATATCCAAGCATACCTCATCCCTCACCTTCAGTGTGCCCCCGTCCTGTGCTCCCTCCTGTTCCCTCGTTCGCAGGCCCTCATTTGCCTCTCTTGGTTGGCACCCCCCAGGTGCTGCTCTTCTCATATAACGTCTTCCTGTGCTCCCCATACCGGCTTGTGCTGTGGACTGCCTTCTGGGCTGGGGGCTCCTGGTCCTGGGACCTTTGTGTCTGAGACAATCCCAGGCAGGTAAGCCGGACAGTGCTGTGACTTCTAGAAGTGTCTCCAGCCCCAGAGTGGGCTTCTGGGCTTTGCTGGCATGCTAATCTTTTTGAGGGGCTGGTGTGACGTTTCCTGTTGCCCTTAAAAAAAATCACTGACAACTATTCCAACTCCAGACACCTCTGTGTGAAGAGGGATCCTCTGAGACTATCTGAATTATCAAGCATAAGATACATAGACTTGCCTGGGAAGCCCGTTACAAATGCCTGTTCTCAAATTCTACATCCAGAAAAGAGAAATCAACTGGTTTGGGATTATACTCAGAAATGTACATTTTTTAGTAAACTCCAAGGCAGTAGTGGTTATGGGAGCATAGTTTCTATAAATGGCTGAAGGTTCTCAACCTTGGCTGCTCATTATAGTTATAATCCTGAGAAGCTAAAAAAAAACAACAAACAAACCCAGTAATTTTTCAATCTGTATTCTAAGATGATGAAATCAGAAGCTCTGGGTTGAGACCAAGGCACTAGTATCTTTTTTAAAAGCTTCTTACTTGAATCTGGGGTGCAGATGTGTCCAGGCACCAGTGGTCTAGGGACTGAGGAAGGACACGACAGAGGGTATAACATAGATGGGTGGAGCAAGAGGTTGAGAGCATGTCCTGTTGAAAACAAGCACAAAAACCAGGAAGCGTTCAAGCCCCAGAGACTGACGTCCTGGGGTGGCTGCCTCTGTGTCCTTTCAGTCTGACTTAATCCTCTGAGGGAAAAGTGGTTTTGCCCAACCTACATGCACTGTTTGGCAGTAGGTATGCCAACCTGCTGAGGTAGGGAATTGAAGGGATACTTTAGTCAGAGTTCTTCTACCATGGCTTTCTAGTTTTGTGCTTTCTAGTTTTAGTTCTTCCTCCAAGTTCCCCTCCTGGGCTGTACCCCGTTTGTCTCATGCCATCTTGTATTTGGCCATTTTGGGGCTGTGCCTCTGTAGCCAGTCAAGAGTGGTTTTTGTAGTAATAACAGAAGTAACACAAACAAGTTCAAGTTTCTGCATCTCAAGTGTCACATTTTGAGGAATAGTATAGTCTCTGTGGTGTTGCCAAGGTCTTAGTGGGTTTCAGCCCTTGTTCCATCCTCTTACTTTCCCTTTTGGTTTCCTGGTCAGATGGACAGCTGGGAAGTTCCTAGCTGATTCTCCTCCCCGGTGCTCTCCCCAGCACTTGCTGCTATGAATACACAAACCAAAGCTGTGAAAAGGGGTTCTTCCCAGGCAGCAGGTATAACTCGAGGTGTGGGCTCTGGGTGCTTCTCCTGAGTGTGGCTGGATGTCCAGTTCTTCCAGTGCTGGGACTATGGAGAGATTTGCTCTGCTGGGAGGGAGATATATGAACTCACTGAGCTGAGAACAGGGGGAGGGTGGAAGAGGAGCAGAGAGAGGAAGAAGAATGGGGAGATGTCAAGAAGCTTCAGAGATGTCTGTTTCTCCATCAGCCAGAAGGGAAAGGTGGAGAGTGGCACTTTCAGAGGCAGGATGGTCACCCATCAGCAGGAGTTGTCTGAACTCTTCTCATGTGTCTGTGGCCACCTCCAAGCAGGACAGAAGAATTAACTAGTCAAGAAACAGGCCTTCATCAATCGGCATTCCTTCAGGTGAGGAGAAAGAGGTGGTAGAGTCATCCTGGGCATTGAGAGAGCGTGGCATGAAACTGTGGAGGAAGAAGCCGAGAACAGAGCTGCATTCCTGCCCTGGAGGCCTCTCAAGGTTCCACAGGATTCTGTGGACTAAGATGGCAACTTTAAGATGGCACCACTGATGGGCCTTCTAGGTTTGGGGTTTAGGTCCTTAATAAACTGTCCCCTTCTCGATTCTTATTCCTTTTTAGCCCCTCCTGATCGGTCCCCTCTGCCAGGTGCCGAAAAGGTGGCTGGGCTGGGCGTGCACTCCAACCACTGTGGAGTTGGCTGAGTCACTCGGAGTGCACACCAAATGTGTAGCGGCCCATCCGCCACAGAACACGCCTGGCTGATGGAGTCCTCATTGAGTTGTTTCATTACCGTGTAAAATGGGATAATGTCATTCACCTCTACTATACACAATGCTGTGAGCACATAATAAACAGAACCTGAACAAGCTGCCCTTTGTTCTCTGCCCACATTTCTGGTCGCCTGGCTCTCTATGAGGAAACTCTTCAAATAGCACATGGACTCCGCGAAGGAGAGCATGGCGCCTCACCCCGCCAGTGCCTGGCTTGGGGCTGGCCGTCAGGAAGAACAGACGCGTGGGTGGAAGCAGGCTGGGAACGGGTGGGGCCTGGACAGGGAGGGGAAGGAGGCAGGGTTGTGAAAGTGGTTCTGAGACCGTAGAGTGTTCTACAAATGCTAGATGGTATTTTTATCAGGACCCACCGACTGTTTGGAAATGTGAGGAAGAGAGGATGCTGCCGGATGGCGTGTATGTTTGCTCAGCTGGAGAAATCTGAACATGGAGTGGGCTGATCTTGTTTACGGATACACCTCATTTTAAACAATAATGAGAGGCGTTAGTCATCAAACCTTTGGGTCCCTCCAACAACCGGTCTTGTGGATGAGGCTGAAGAAGAATAAGGCACTCTATCTGCTCTCACAATATTAAAGTGGGCAGATAAGGTACAGCTAGACAAAATCCTAATAATGAAAAGAATTGAAAATTTACTAGGGGCTTTTAAGGAAAATGGATGTAAGGTGAATCTTGTAGAGAGTGAAAAGGCCTTCAAAGTATCACCCCAAAATGCCTGTTTAGTAGTTTGATTAGAATCATTTGTCCTCTAAGCAGGGTTCATTCACCTTTGGGGGTTGCAAGTGAAATAGCATCTCATCTGCTGAAGGGACCCCACACTTGGTCCTTATCCTCCCATTGGCAAAGGAATTGAGTTTTTTCAACTTTTCTTCCCCTTTCCCACTGTTCACAAGTAATTAGGACAGTAAACATAGCTTGTTAGGACTTAGCCCTAAGGTCATGTTCCTACACACTTAAAGTCAAATAGGTCACAGTGGGGTCTTAAGAGACTCCCCAGGAAGGGGTCTTTGTGGATCTTTCTTCTGCCATGGCTTGTAGCTAGGGCATGCACTGAGTGCCTCCACTACACAGAGGACCCTTTCCATGCTGAAATTGCCTATCCTATCCCACCAGCTAAGAGCACAATGGAGGGCCTCTATCTCAGCCCCTAAATTTGAGTCTACTAGATCTTCTTACATGCTTTGCACATGTCAGGAGGAGTCAGTCCTTGCAAAAAAGACTGGGAGGGTCAGAGAGAGGGAGGAAAACCCTCAACAAGATGGACTGACACCAGACAATGAGTTGGACTATATCAGAGCTGGTTGTGGATCAGGTGCAGGATAGGGCAAGATTCAGGTATGTTATTCATAAGGTTGCTGTGACTTGTGAATGACTTGATAGCATCTAATAACACCAACAACAACAGATCCTCTCCCCTGCAAGAGGCGCTCAGGGATGCAGTGGCTAAGAGTTCAGCTGCTCCTGATAAACAAAGAGCTCATGAAATGTGATACAAAATGCAGGACATTATGCTGAGTGAAATATCTCAGTCACATAAAGACAAATATGGCATAAGACCACTGTTATAAAACAGGACTGACATGAGGTGGGAAACAAAAACGGGATAAATAACATACACGGCATTGAAACAGACGAGAGAGAGAACTGTATAAAAGGAACATATGATTAGGTATTATTGACATGACAAGAGTCCAGAATAAAAGCTGCATAGTAAAGGGACGGGGGGCTCTGTATAACAATGAAAGAACTTTTTATCCAAAGAAAAAAAATAACAGGGAGTGGGGGAAGGGAAACGTGCAACAGTGAATGAATGGAAATCCAAGTTCTTAATAAACTTTCCTTAAAATTTCAATTTAAAAAAAGTATTCAACTGCTTACCAAGAGATTGGCAGCTTGAACCCATAAGCTGTTCGAGGGGAGAAAGACGAGACAGCCTGCTTCTGCAGAGATAAAACAGTTCTACCCCTTTCTAAAGGTCACAATGAGCTGGGATCACCTGTTGACAATATTTGTTTATTTGTTTAGATGCCTCCCAAGTCTAATGTTGTTGTCGTTACGTGCCATTGAATCAGAATCAACCCATAGAGACCATCCAGTGGGTTTTCAGAAGGTAAAATCACAAGGGAGGAAAATGCGCCTTTCTCCTGTGGAGCAGCTGGTGGACTTAAACCACTTGCCTTTGGGTTGGCAGTGCAACTTCTTAGCCAATAGGTTGCTAGAGTTTCTTCCTAAGTCTACTACTGAGAGCTAATCTGTTTGTGCTAAGGCTGTGCGTCAGTTAAAATCTCAAGCCCCTAACAGAGAGAGAGCAATGAGTCAGTGATCAGTCACAGAGAGAGTGCAATGAGTCAGTGATCTGTCCCAGAGATCATGAGTGAAAAGAAACTGATGGTCCTTGCCACCATGAGCAAAAAAGAGTGGGCCCCAGGGCAGTGTAACAGCTCTAAGCCAGCTCTAAACAGAGGTAGCTGGGGTGAGAAGGTGGGTCTAAACGAGATGGGAGACTGGGTCACATCCCTGAGAGAGTGCTGGACAATAGGTCCAGGGAGGACAAATACAAGTTTAAACTCACATTTCACTAGCTTTCCAAACTGGACAACCATCAGTGGTTGTTGTTCCATGGATAGTACAGTCACTGCAAGAGACAAGGACCACTCAAGTCCTAGGAGGATCATCTTCACTTCCTACTGCTGTTTCGTTAACATGCCACAAATGAGTGACTTTACAGAATGCAAACCATTACCTTATTGTTCTGGAGGATAAAACTCCAAGTCAGAGTCTTGGCCGAGTTGATTCCTTCATTGTTAGTAGTTCAGGAATTCTCTGGATCCATGGCAGTCTTCACATGGCATCTGTCTTCCCCAGGCGTGTTTCTCTGTCAAATCTGCTCTTTTCATAACTCAGAAGTGACCAGATTATAGCCCATTTTCCTCAGATAGGATCTAATTATCATAGAAAACTCTACCTCAAACATAATTTTATTCACAGGTAAGGGTTAGGAGCCCAACACATAATTTTGAGGGGAGGCACAATTTAATCCATAACAGAGAATCTAGATTTATGTATCTATGACTCAAATACCATCTCCACCTCTTACAACCTTTAAGTCCTCCTATAAGGTACTAACCTCTTCATACCTCAGTTTTTTCATTAACAAAATGAAACTCTTAGTCATTGAAATTAGAACTCTTATTCACTGCTGGTGGAAAAGTAAAATGATAAAACCACTATCGAATGTAGTCTGGCACTTTCTCAAAAAGTTGGAAATAGAGATATTATTTGACCCAGCAATTTCACTACTGAGAATGCATCCTAAAGAAACTAGAGGCATGACTCAAACAGATAGATGCACACCCATGTTTATTGCTGCATTATTCACAATAGCAAAGAGATAGAAGCAAACCAAGTGCCCATCAACAAACAAATGGGTAGAGAAATTAGTACATTCACACGACAGAATTTTATGCAGCATTGAAAAACAATAAACTCATACAACATTACAGAACATAAGTGACCCTGGAAGACATGATTCTGAGTGAAATATCTCAGTCATAAAAGGACAAATTCTGCATACCAGCACTGTTATAAAATAGGACTGATAGGGGGAATTGAGGGGAGAATAGGAAAATAGTGTATGGATAATGGACATTACATTGGAGCAGATGTAGACAAGATCTATCTGAAAGGACTATATGATTAGGCATTATATTGATCACAACAATCTAGAATAAGAGGTACATTGCAAAGTGGATTGGGGGGAAGGGAGAGGGAAGATCATGTGCAACAATGAATGAAAAAGAATTGGGAAAATACCACATTTCTAAAAAAATAATGTTATCATTACTGGATTTATAGTAATGTTTATTAACTGGTCTGTTATCATTTACACTCTCTGATTGCCATGGAGGTGAAACTGATTTCCAACAAAATATAATGGAATGCATGCAGAAGCAATGATTTTGTAAATCACTACCTAACGTGGGAGGGACTGGAGAGCATTATGCTGAGTGAACTAACTCAGTCCCATAAGGACAAATACAGAATAAGACCATCATTGTAGAAATAGAAAGATAACTAGTAAAACTGGTATATGAGGATCCAAGGGGTAGAGGGTAGGAGCAGAGGGACGAGGATGGCAGGCAGGGGAGGGGTTAATCATAGGGTCGCACAATTTGATGGGTGGAGGGAGGGGTGGGTAAAGGACATGAGAAAGATCTGGTGTAAAAAACAACATATATGAACTTTGTAAGTAAACCAGTGTAAAAGAAAAAAATTATTCAAAAAACAAAACAACAAAATGTCTGAAGAATAAAGACAGGAGAAGTACTGAGTCTCCAGAGGAAGGCCTATTCCTCTAGAACCCTCTTCCAGGTCATTCTCCTCACCTTGACAGCTGTCCTCTAACACATTTTCACTCACTCACTCATTGGGGTTGAGTCAGAACCAAGCCACAGGTGGTCCTCCACTGGGTTTCCAAGACTATAAATCTCATGGGAGGAGACTGCCCATCCTTCTCCCTTGGGGCTGCTGGTAGATCTGAACTGCCAAAGAGGCTTGCCAAATGGTGAGCAACACAATTCCCTGAAGACTCCAGCAGCAGAGCTCCTTCTGTTACCCTTAGCTATTATTTTAATTAAAGCAATATTTGAGTAGACATCCCTTAAATAAACACAACTCATGGAACAAACTCAGGAAATAACGCGTGTCAAAACTTTGGGGTTAATGTGTGTGTGTGTGTGTGTGTGTGTGTGTGTGTGTGTCCTCATCTCTGCTATTATTTCTACATTCTTAGTAGAAAACTTAGTTTCCATGAATACTCTGGTCACTGATAGGTAATAGGAAACCTCATGTCACATTAAGTCATAGTCACAGCTCTAATTCAGAAGACCACAGTAGATCCAGAATAATGTGACAATAACTCATCCTAATATCTTGATTTAAAACTAACATTTCTCTCAGGATGAGTGGCTATGGCTTGGGCCTGCCACACACAAGGGCACCCACAGCTGGGGATGAGGACATGACCGTCAGTTTCTCTTTGCCAGTTTTGCACCTTTTTTCCTTTAACCCTGTTGTTACGGGCATTTTTCTTGCCACTCCAGGCCAGTGTGGAGTGCTGGAAGAGAGACCAGGCATAAGGGAGCGTTGCGCCTGAGGTACATGCTTTCAAGGATTGGCCTTAGGCTCTCAGAGCCTGGCAGAACCCAGGAGGGTTCTTCATGGCTTCTCTGGGGAATGGTCCTCTGTACTTCTCAGGAGGTGGGTAACTACCTTCTGGTTCCGGCTGGTGGCCTATTCCTTCCCGAGTACTCTCCCTGCTTCTCTCCTTGGTGGCCTGCTTGCCCCTCCAGGATGACTTCTGGGACAGATCCTAGGATGAACGCAAGCCTGGCCTGTCCCTCACAAAGCCCACAACTGACTGGAAGCATTTGGGCCATATTTACCCCGGAACCACAAGGTAGTTGCAGCTCTTTGCTTTGCTTCCAGAGTTTCCAGCTGGTAGAGTCCCCTAGTCACTTGTTCGACTTACCAGAACGGACCCAGACACCAGTATAATTGGGTTCCCAGGCATCAGAAGACACAAGCTGAGCTCCCATAAGTCTGCTCACCTTGGGAGTAAGGTGAGAGACAGCCACTCCCACGATCCCCTTTCATTAAACACTAACAGCTCTCTCTAAAACTCTGCTTCACACATCTCCCCCTGCTGATCTTTGTCTGTGGGTGAAGGTAATGTTATGTCTTTGAATTGGCCCTTCACTCTCTCCCAAGAGTGTTTCCTGCTTGAGGGTATCTGAGAAGGTATCATAGGCCTTGCCAGAGCCTCTTAAATTTCTAAAAACCATAGTACTATTCTTGACATACATAAATAGAAAAAGAAAGAAGACAAAAAAAAAAAAAGCCTAGACCAAACTCACTGCCACTGAGTTGATTTGACTCTTATGTGGGAAATAAAGTGAAACCCTTCCTGATTCTATTGGGAAGCATGGAAGCACAAAGGCCACAGGCCCGAGAAGGCTGCTTTTGAGGCAAAGTTTCACGGCACACTCTTCTTGATAAGTTGGGTCTGACACTAGACCCAACTTAGTTGTTAAGCCCAGCTTTCGCATTTACAAGCTGTGTGACCTAGGAAAATTACTCATTTTCTTACTTACTAAATACTTCCAGAACAGAAATACCACAAGGGGTAGCTTTGATAAACAGAAATTTACTTTTCCACAGTCCTGCAGGCTAAACTCTCTGGTGCTTTCCAGTAATCTTTGCCATTCTTTGCTTGTACATGACTCCTTATGTGGCATCTGTCAGCTTCCTCTGCGTGTTTCTGCGTCTCTTCTGCTCATTTAGAACTCAGAAGTGATTAAGGTTAGGATCTGCCCTACACAATGATACCTCATTAAGGACAAAAGAAAAACTATTTCTTAATAAGATCCTATTCTCAGGTACAGGGGAAAGAACTTTAATAAATATTTTTGGAGAATGCAATTTAATTCATAAATATTATCTATCTTCCTCTTTAGTTTCCTCTTCTATGAAAGAAACCAAAATAATAATATGTGAGCCAATCACATGAGGCAAGTTTGAGCATTAAATGAGCTGACAGAAGAGAGGCTGCAGGCTGCAGGCACACGGTATGCACCCCATGTGTGTTAACTGATTTCAGCTCTTAAATTGGAACAGTGGGCAGACTGGTCAGCCCTCAGGCATCCTTTGATAACTTTCTTGCTTCTTAGTGTCATGTAGAAGAAAACCACTCAAAGTAGCTGGTATTCGAAAATCAATGTCTCACCCAGCCTGTGATTAGTGAAAAACTCCTGGAGGCAAAGACTGTTGCCTGTCTTGCTCACTGTGCCAGGCCACACAATTTTTACTGAAAGCTTGCCTTCTTTACAAACACTTTTGAGCACCTATTATAGGGAGCTCTGGTGGCTCAGCAGTTAAAGAGTTGAGCTGCTAACCCCAAGGCTTATGGTTTGAATTCACCAGCTGTTCTGCAGGAGAAAAATGGGCAGTCTCTTTCTGTGCCATTTATTGATTCTGAAAACCCCTTGGAGGGTAGCTATGGGTCAGTTCCTCCTTAGCAGTACACAGCAACAACAATGATTTAGATTATTTGGTTAGATTCAGGGGTAGAGGCCTTAAAGAATTTACTTCTTTAACAAATTTAATTCTTTCAAAAGAACTGACATCTTGTTATTAGGTGCCTTTGAGTCAACTATAGCTCATAGCAACTCTATGAACAATGAATCCAAGCCTTGCCCTATCCTACACCTCCTAACCATCTCTCTGAGAGGCTCTCTCTTTCCCTGACCTTCCACTTTCAACAGCATATTTTTTCACCCAAGGATTGGCCTTTCCTGACAACATGAAATAAGAGTTTTGCTATCCTTTCCTCTAAGGAACACCCTGGTTGCACTTTCTCCAAGACACATTTATTTGTTTTTTTTTTGTTTTTTTTTTGCAGTCTACGAGATACTTAGTACTCTTCTCCAAATCTCTATTCAGAGGCATTAATTCTTCTTCTGTTTTCCTTATTCATTGTTAACTTTCAAATGCATAAAGAATGATTAAAATACCATGGCTGACAAAGGCCTTACCAAATGTGTAAGTACTGTGCATTCAGAAGCAGTGATAGATTTTTCTGAGCAATTTCGATGTTTCATTTCCTTGCATCCCCATCACAATTCTATGAGACAGATGCCATTGTTGTCCCTTTTTATGGATGAGGAAAGTGAAGCATAAAGATATTATGTAACATATCTCCAGGTCAGACACTGTGAGTGGCTGAATAGGGATTTAGATCTTGGTCATGGCAAGTCCACGTGGGGAGCTTCTTTTATTTAAAAAAACCATGAGCTTTTTGATAAGAATTGTTGTTAAGTACTGTCAAGTCATAGACTGCTCATAGTGACCCTATGAATGAAAGACCTGAACACTTGTATAACTTTCATCGTTTCTCCACATTCATAGAGTTTCCAGAGACAAGCTATTTTGGAAGTGGATGCTACTCCTGCTTCCAAGCTTGTTTTAATTGGGAAGCTCCACCAAACACTGTCCACCATGGGTAACCATTATCACATTTGACACATCAGAGTCACGGTGTTTAGCATCACAGCAACCACGAGTTACCTCTGTACAGGAAATATATACACCAAAAAATACACCAAAATTCAGTCAAGTTCCAGCCTATTACAGTTTAGGGACATTGATTATATTCTTCAAGTTATGCAATGATTCTCACTTTTCCTTTCTGAATATCCTTCACCCATTAACATTAACTGCCTCGTAAGCTGGGCAATCTCTTTCTCTGTGATTTTTTATTCACTGCCTCTGAAAACTGGAGGATCAGCTATGGATCAGTTCTGATTTGATGATACTCAAGAAGAAGAAGGAGAAAACGAAGAAAAAATTTTCTTATCTATACTTTTGAGTTACTGTTGTCACTTTTATCCCACATAGATAGACATTAAAAGGGCATAATGATCATGGCAGACTTTTGTTTTACCTATTAAGCAAAGTGCTGTTTGGTTTAAAGAAGACTTCAGGGCACAGTTTTGGTTTAGGGTTTTGATACTATCTTAGGGCAATGGTTTTAGGGATCCATCCAACCTTCATGGCTCCAGGAAGCGTAGGGTCAAAAATATTTGAAATTTTGAACCTGATTAAGATTCTACTATGGGAAAATTTGAATAATATGTTCAGTAATGTTTGTCGAGCACCATCCAGTTCTTCTGGTCTCAAAGCAACAGGGATAGTTAATGGAGGTATTTAGTTACACATTCCATGTTCTTCTCTTATTCCTAACTCTCCTTCTCCATCTGTTGCTTTTGACCAATAGGGACCATTTGTGTGTTGGATGGCCGAGTGCAAGCTTTTAAGATCCCAAACATTTCACAATGAACTAGGAGATTGAATAAAAGCGGTAAACACATTTTTAGCTCCATTAACTGGGATGTCTGAAAGGGAGCTCTTGACCTCTAGTACTCTGTGCTCTGGGCAGCAAGCAGGGTGCAGGGGCTCCATGCTTATGGATTAGGAAGGATAAGTATTGGCAGTACAAGTTGGGCAGGCACTGTTATTGTGTACTGTCAAGTTGGAGCCAACTCATAGTTGGCCCTGCAGTGTATGAGACAGACAGTAAATGGCACAGGTGGTGAATGTCCATCTTTCTCCCAGGTTAACAGCTGGTGGACTAGATCCCTGTGCCTTTGGGATGGCAGCACAGCTCCTTACCACTCAGCCACCAAAACTCCCTGGGTGGGCATTAGTGCTCCATATTTGTACATTTCTGGGCTCCTGAAAAAAAAACTGGTAGGACATGACACACAGTAAACATACTGGATATTATTGCTGCTGTGTGTTATCATAGCTAATCCTCCAGGGGCTTTTCAAAGCCAGTAAATTTCATGGGAGAAGATTGTCCATTTTCCTCAGAGCCGCCGGTGGATTCAAACTACCTATTTTTGGGTTATCAGCACAATTCTTTGCTCACTGGACCACCAGAACTGCTTCCTGGATATTGGGCTGCCCAATTACCTGCTCTTGTGGTACCCAGGCAGTGAGTGCCAGTGGGGTTATGAGTGTGTGTTCTGTTCCTGCCCTGCCGTTTGTTACGGTCTAGGGCAGTCTGCCTGCTTCTGTCTCCCACAGCACCACATTGCCACATCCTGGGGACACTCATTCCTCCGAGGTTATGCCCACAGCCTTTTGCACTTGCTTTTGGGAGAGCATATCTGTGGGATGCAGGCTGCAGACATGCCCTTCCTATGAGGTAAAAAATGGTCCCATCTCTTCTAATTTCAGCCTTTTGGACACCAAAAGGTGCTCTCGTTTGGAGACAAGTGGTGGAAAAGAACTTACGCTTTGGATGGAGACAGGCCTGATCCTGAATTCTAACTCTCTAACTTACTCTATGCATGTGTGATCCCGAGGAGGGCACTTTTTGCCTTCCCTAGTCTTTGTTTGATTTTTTAATTAAAAAAAGTGGCACTATCAATACTCATAGTTTTGGGCTGCATGGCTGGGAGGATCACAGACAGTACACATAAAGCACCCGGGCCAGAGCCTGATGTTTTCTTGTTGCTTCTGGTTCTTTCTGCCATCAGGTGGGCCCCCAACTTATAGCAACCCTATGTCCAGAGGAGCCAAATGTAGTCCAGTCTTGAACCATCTCCAGGATGGCTTGCAGCTAGGACTATTGATAATCTGTAGGTTCGGCAGCCTGAATGTTTTCTTTACTCAAGGTGCTCTTCTGAAACGTGTTTACCATCATAACAACTCACAACTCGTGTAGACAGGTGGTGCATTGGTCAGGAGTCCAACCGCAGTCTCTGCCATGGAAAGTGACAATTATACCGCTGATCCACCATTGCCCCCTTGATGGTTGGAGGGTAGCTGTAACTATTACAAATAGGAGGGTGCAGACGCTGGCTTGCAGAAATGCCAGTGCTGAGTTTCTATCCCTTTTCTGTGGATCAGAACCTGCCTTGGAGCTGCCGGCAGCAGATGGTCCATAGAGGTGGGTTGGATGGAAAGGATATTTGTAGAAAAAATAAAGCCTCGATCAGTTAGAGACGGATGTGTGCCATTCAGGAGGGTGTTCCGCCCTGCCTAGAAACAAGCTTCTCTCCTTAGGTGCCCTGTGAGCTAATATCACAGGAGTTACTAGTTCATTACACAGGCTGCTGTACCCCAAATGCAAACAAAAATTAGCTGGAAATTTGAGTTGGCAAAGTTCTAAAAAAAAAAAGCAAACAAAATCCTTGTTTCTTGCAGAGTCAGATGCACTGATCAGGCATTTTCTGCATGCTCTTATCTAATCTGCCCTGGCCCAGAATGATAATTTTGATTTGTAGATTTTGAAGAAACACAGGAAACATAATTGAGGTGGTCACTGCCACTCAAGATGCAGAGTGCGGAAGCAGCTTAGAAGGAGATTTATGTGGAGCCTGTCTTGACAACACATGGCATGGCTGTGCGTAGGCTGGATGACATATTAAGGAAGATTATTTTAATCACGCATTCTAAAAATGAAATTGTCAGTGTTTGCTTAGGCAAGTGATAGCCAATAAGCAAGAGTGATTTAAGCCTGAACCCCTCAGAGCTTAAGCTGGCAGCATCACAAGAAACCTCATGGACGCAGTGAGAAGCTAGGAAGAGAATTCTCAAGGGTGGTTTCTGGGACCTTATATCTAACTATTTGATAGAAACTCATAACAACATCATATGAGAGAGCAGAAATTCCCCAAGGAATAAGAATTTTGACTGAAATCTTGATGAAAACATAACAATTAGTTCTCCCATGCAGCAGCTGGATGGGTTTGAACCGCCAACCTTTGGTTAGCAGTCCTGTACTAGACCTTAAAGTTTGTGATTTCAGAAATTCATAGAAGCCCTGAAGACTATAGCATGATGGTTAAAGGTATCTGGAGAGAAGAATAGGAACATTACCCCTAAACAATTTCAGCCTTCATTTGGACCTTGGGCTGGGTAAAGGGAGATGTCTTAGCTAGCTACTGTTGCTATAACACAAAAAATAGTTGGAAACAACCTAAGTGTCCATCAACATACGAATGGATAGCAAAGCTCTGGTATATTCACACAATGCAATACTATGCTGCACTGAAAAAAAAACAAGGAACTCATGAAATATTATTCAAAATGGGTGGCCCTGGAGGACATTATGCTGAGTGAAATATCTCAGTCACAAAAGGACAAATACTGCCTAGTGCCACTGTTGTAAAGCAGGACTGACCTCGGGGTTGGGGTGAGACTGAGAAAGATGGGATAAATTATATATACTGCATTGAAATAGATGAGGGAGAGAACTGTTTAAAGCAATATATGGTTGGGTATTATGGTTATGATAAGAGTCCAGAATGAAGGTTGCATAGTGGAGTGTACTTGAGTTGGGGGAGGAGATAGTATACCAATGAAAGAATTTTTCTTTTACTTTTCAAAGAGAAGAGTTAACTGGGCAAGGGGGAGAGGGGTGGGCAGGGAGAAAAATGCAACAATGAATGAATGGAAATTCAAAATCTCTGTAAATGTTCATTAAAACCAGAATAGAGCAGGATTCAGATTATGCATACGGTTGCTATGAGTCGTGGTCAACTTGATAGCACATAGCAACACCATGATGTGGGTGAGCCTTAAAAAATATCAAATTGAATGAAGTAAGTTGGTTATAAAAGGACAAGTAAATAAAATAAAAAGGACAAAAAAATAACAAAATTAATAAAAGAACAAATAGGTATTTTATTTTCATGATTCTAAAAGCTGAAGAAGAGAAGGTCGGAGAAGTGGAGGAAGACCTCCTACGAGGTGGATTGACACGGTGACTGCAGCAATGGCTCATGTGTATCAGCACCGATGAGGATGGTACAGGACAGAGCAGGATTCAGGTCTGTTGTTCACAGAATCACTATGAGCTGTACTCTATGGCACCTAACAACAACAACCACAACAGAGGCTGCAAGTCCAAATCAGAGTTTCAGTGGTATTGATTCCTTTTGTGATGGTAACAGGCACCTAGATGGTTGTAGATTATTCTCATATAGATGACTGATTGTCTGGCCTGTCTCAAAATCCCCCTGTCTCCTTCCTAGCCCCCATCCCCATGTATTTATCTTTGTTTATTCTACTTCTTTTCAAATTCAGACATGATTAGATTTACCACCTAGCCTGCCAGGATAAGGTCTAATTAACATTACAAAGAAAAGCCCTTTTCCAAAAGGGTAAAAGGCCAGGGTAGCAATAAAATATTTTGGGGAGGGAGAGCTGTGTGTGAACACAATTCAGTTCAGGAGGTCAAAGAGGATTGCGTTCCTGACTCAGGCGGCAGGTGCTGATACAGAGAGAACACTAGAGAAGAGGGTGAGTAGTACCCAGGCAGCCAGGGGGGATGAAGAGCATTCCTCTTCACTGGCACATGGCCCTTTGCAGGCAGCTCTGTTGAAGCACTTGTCTCGTCCAGGAGGAAACATTCTCACGCAGAGGGGCTGCACCTGGGCCTGCTCCACAGCCAGGGAGACAATCTTACTCTGTGGAGGGAGCAGCTGTTGGCCACCTGCTCACCAGCCTGGCTAAGCCCTTCTCTGAGCGAAGTTTGGGAATGGCGCTCCTAGAATAAGGGGGCTGAGGGACAGCAGAGAGAAGCTGTAGTGCATTCAGCCAGTGCCATCTGTTCCGGGCCATTAGCATGATAAGGTGAGCCAGGGCCCCAGTCCATCCACCTAAGGTTCCATGCACAAAGGACCACTCAACACGCTGGTGACTGTCCTATATCCTGGCTCTTCTGTCTCAGAAATAGCGTGTATCTCAGCTCACACTTCCCTGCACCAGAGGCAGCCTGTGTACCAAGGCTGGGTGGAATAACAGTGAACTGATAGAGGCTGAACACTGAACAGAAGCTGAACACTGAACAGAAGCGAGGACACTGAGAAGATTCCAGAGCTTCAGCCTGTTACCTTTCCTCCTCCATTACACTCTACACAGGTCCCCAAGCAGAGCCAACTGCCTCCAAGGTATCTGTGATCGTGTGTGTGTGTGTGTGTGTGTGTGTGTGTGTGTGTGTGTGTGTGTGTGTAGGGGGGGGGGGTGGGAACAGAGGAGCTGAGAGATGCCCCCTGAAGCTGTAGAGACAACACCGTTCTGGTCTACATTCAC
>NW_006399811.1:13889095-13889734 GCF_000299155.1 Elephantulus edwardii | reverse complement strand
TCAACAAAGGGTCAGAACCAGTATTAGAGTTTCTCGTTGAAAAGGTATGGAGATAGGACACGTCCTTTGAGCATGCCCTTCCCAATTTTGACAACCTACTTCCAAAAATCAATCAGTGAAACCTCTTTGGGTCACAATGACCAGACCTGCTGTCAATGATGGATATGACACAACATTTTGTTCCCTTGAGCCCTAGTCTCTATGCTTGGGGGTCAACTCTATGGCAGCTGTGTGTAATCCTTGTTTGAGCCTCACCACAGCTCCAGGCAGCATTGATTACCTCATTGTATTAATAAGGTAAATGAGGCTCTAAAAGGCTCTAAATGACATTTCTTTAAGGGAATGGCAAGAGGGAATGCAGACTAGACTCTAGAACCAGTGCTCTTCACCAGACCTTCCACCATGACCTAGAGTTGTGCTTTGTCTTCCAGAGGAGAGACAGTCTCTCTAGACCTAGTGAGCAGAGTTGCACTGTCAACCCAAAGGCATGAGGTTCAAACCCACAAGCTGCTCTGAGGGAGAAATATGAACTATCTTCTGTGCAAATGACAGCCTCTGAAAACCTACTGAAAGGTGAGCTATGAGTCAGTTGTGTCTCAATGGCAATAAGTTTTAGTGAGGTGGGATTCCCCCCCCCCC
>NW_006399811.1:13888432-13888995 GCF_000299155.1 Elephantulus edwardii | reverse complement strand
GGGGTGGGAACAGAGGAGCTGAGAGATGCCCCCTGAAGCTGTAGAGACAACACCGTTCTGGTCTACATTCACCCCCAACTAAGAAAAAGAGGGAAGAACCCCTTCAAATCTTATCATCAGAGTTGGACTAGGAAACTTGATGAAGGACATTTAGTTCTTGATGGTAGGCTCACTCATTGCTTTGTAGTTGGAATAGATTCAGAGCTTACCTGCCCTTGGCCTTCCAAGGCTGTAAATCATGCCAAAGATTATGTATTTTCTCCAAGTAGCAGCTGGTGAATCTGAACCACCAGAGAAATATTGTCCTTGGGTCGTGGCACAACTCCCTATGGACTATGCCACCAGAGCTCACTTGAGGGTAGGAAATTCAGTCATTTATCAAACACTGGCTGGGGCAGTGGAGGCTCTGTGTACAATTCTCACTTTCCACTTGGGGGATGCCAGTACTCCCCAAGAGTACTCCTCATGGTCATCCACACCCATCTGTCAGGGAAGACTTGTGCATTGCTGTGGTGCTAAATAGGTTTCTGCAAAGCCTCCAGGCTAAGACAGACAAGAAAGAA
>NW_006399811.1:13838036-13886697 GCF_000299155.1 Elephantulus edwardii | reverse complement strand
GTACCATGGACTGCTAAGAAAACAAACAGATTCAACCTGGAGAGGGTTAAACCACACTGCTCCTTGGAGGCAAGGATCCTGAGGCTTCGTCTAACATATTTTGAACATGTTGTAAGGATGAACTGGTCCTTTGAGAGGGACATCATGCTTGGGAGGGTGGAGGGACAGCACAGGAGGGAAGACCCTCTATGAGGTGGATTGATTCAGTGACTGGGGTAACCAGGATGGTTGTATCAGAGACAGTGTGATCAGCACAGGACAGAGCAGAGTTTAGGGCTGCTGTACATAGGATCACTGTGAGTCACAAGCAACTTGATGGGCACATAACAACAACGACAACAACATAGTTTAAGCTGTCAGAGTACAAGAACCAAGTCTGGAATTAGATAGGCAACCTATGACCAAGATCCCAATGTGCCTTCTATGAACAATTGACCTCTGAATTCCCCATGTTTATTCCAGACAACCTTGGCTGGCATTCTTTTGTGAGGTGATATCTTGATACTATCAGTTGCTGTTAGCTGCCTTTGAGTTGGCTACACACACCAAGAAAATAGGACACTTCCCAGTTCTGAGCCATCCCCATGACTGGTTGCAGATTGCATTACTGAGAGCCAGATCTTTATTTCTAATCCATTTCATCTAGAAACTCTGCTGAAACCTGTTTCACGTCATGCAACACTCCACCCTCCACTGAGGGGTTGAGTGACACATGAAGCTCACTGACAGGGGATTGAACATGAGTCTCTTGCACAGAGTACAAGAATTCTCCTGTTGAACCAATGCTCCCCTTCTCTCTGGGGGACTTGAGTGTTAGATTGTTTTCCCAGTAGGGGTCCTTATTCATTCCTCTAGTCTCCCTTGAAGCCCTCAGCAAATTCCATCAGAAGAAGAAGGGCTGGGGCAGAGGCAGGTCTGTGGTCCTGGGAGAAAGTGAATATCTTGAGGGGTTCTCTGAGCAAGGGTTTTGTAGGCTCTACAATAACTCACACAGACAGAGGGCAGAGAGAGCTGAAAGGCTCAGCCCCAGGCTGTGAACAGCTGGTGTGCTGGGGGGCATGTTTGCCTGGCAATTCTGATTTCTGTTTGAATGCCCATCTGCCCTGTCATTGACATCACAGCGCAGCTGCAGGTCTTGTTTTGCCTTCCTGTTGCATGCGCCTACAGAATGGCCTTCCACATGGCCTTCCACTGGGTGATTAAAGGGCTCTGTGGGTGGCCTCCCTTAGTGTATGTGCAAGAGGGTAGGGGCAGGAAAGGCCCAGAGGGGGAGAGGTTGATGTGGGTGGGGAGCAAGGAGAGGCTCTGGTTTTGTGTGAGCAGAGCATGGTGGGAGGCGGGGGAGTGGGCTTGGCTCGGGCAGAGTCCAGTAGCACACCATTTGGTAGATGGGAGGGAACGCTCTGGAGTCATGGGAGGGAACGCTCTGGAGTCAGCTGTAGCTGAAGCTCAGTGAGTTTGTTGTTTCTGCAGCAAACTGGTCAACAAAGGGTCAGAACCAGTATTAGAGTTTCTCCAGCCTCCAGAGCTTCAGGGCTCAACACACACTATAAATAGAAGTTTTCATCTCAAGACCCAGCCACATATAATTTCTTCAATCCTCTGATTTCTTCCCTGCTTTTCTTATTGCCTGAAGTTCTTAACACTTTCATTTCACTCGGATCCACAATCAACATCCATGCTAGCAACATTTTAGAAATCAAAGGACACCTTGCTTTGGAAAAAAAAACCTCTTCAAAGTCTAAAGAGCCAGGATGTTGAAGACTAAAGTGCACTGGGCCTAAACTATGATCATTTCAGTTGCTGTGTATGCATAGGAAAATTGGACAATGAATAAGGAAGACTGAAGAAAAATCGGTACCTTTGAATCACGATGTTGGTGTAGAATGTTGACTAGCCCATGGACTGCTTGAAGGACAAACAAGTCGGTACACCTTAGAAGCAAGGATGGTGAACCTTTGTCTCATATTTTTAGGTATGTTGTCAGAATGTGCTAGTCCTTGGAAAAGGAAGTTATCTTTAGAAAAGTAGAGTCAGTGAAAGAGAAGAAGACCTTCTTCAGCAAGATGAATTGACACAGTGACTATAACAATGAATTCAAGCAAACTAGAGATCATGAGAATAGTGAGATAGGACGAAGTTCAGATCTGCCTCGGGAAACTATGAATGTTGATAAATGACAATTGTTATAGAAGGCCTTCAGGCATTTTTTTCAAAGCGTCGCTACAAAAGTCATGCTGTGCTTGACTAGATGGCAATCAACAACAGCAAAGAGGTGTGATCAACTTGATGGCACTTAACTGACTTCCCTAACCTCTACTTTTTTTCTTTTCTTTTTACCTTTTGTTCCTTAGACTCTCACTGAGTTCAAATTCTACTTCCTGTTATTCACTAGCTGTCTTATTTAGTGATGCTATAACCTGTGGAGCTCTTGTGGTCTACTGGTAAGGAGTTGCACTGTCAATCTAAAGGTTGGTAGTTCGAATACACCAGCTGCTTCTCAGGAGGAAGATGAGCAAGAAGCCTGTTGTGTGGCTTGTTGTTGTTGTGTGCCATTGAGTTGGAACCGTTCCATAGCTGACCCTCCAGCAGGTTTTCAGAGGCAGTAAATATCACAGGAGGAGATTGCCCATTCCTTTCCTGCAAAGCAGGTGGTAGATTCAAACTACATGACTTTAGGATGGCAGTACAGCTTTTTACCACTGTTCTTGTTGTTGTTAGGTGCTGTCAAGTCGAGTATGACTCATAGTAACCCTATAAACAGAAGATCTGAACCCTGTTCTAGCCTGCGTCATCCTCACACTTCCTGACACACAACAGCCCATTTCAGCAATCACTGTCAATTTACCTAGTTGAAGGTCTTCCTCTCCCTCGCCAGTCTACCCTTTCAAGCATCATGTCCTTCTCCAAGAAATAGCCCCTTTTAGCAACATGCTCAAAGTATGAGGTGAAACCTCATCACTCGTCCTCCAAAGAGTGCTCCAGCTGCACCCTCTCCAAGACATATCTATTCTCTTGGCTGTCCATGGGATGTTCAGGGCTCTTCAACACCACAGCTCAAAGGCATCAATTCTTTTTCTGTCATAGCAACCCTATGAACAACAGATCAAAATCATTATTAAAAGTAATGTTTTCAGGAATTGCACACGTCCATGAATAAGAAAACGCAGTCCTTGGAGAAAGACATCACTCTGGGGAAATCGAGGGGGAGCAAAAGAGAGGAAGACCCTCAACAAGATAGATTGCTACAATGACATTAGCAATGGGCTTGAGCATATCAGAGATTCTGAGGAGGGCAGGATAGGGTAAGGTTTATGTTTGTCATTCATAGGGTCGCTATGAGTTGTAGCCCACTTGACAGCACCTAACAAGAACAAGTATACAAAATGAAATTAATCTTTATAGGACAATATGTAATAATCTCCTAATGCACTATCTGGCACTTAGCAGGTTCTCAAGAAATGAAATGAATCTTTCTGTTCTTTTAGCCAAGCACACTTCATCCTGCTCCTGTATAACCAAGATTCCCAAGGGCTTTGGTCCTTTAAAGCAGAAGCTCACTGAGCCTACTAAGTCCCTTTTACTTCCTTCCTATTCTTTTTATTCTCCTCTCGGTCCCTATTGCTCCTAGGCCATGGAGTTATGAGGACAGTGTAGATGCATGGGCTTTGAGACTCTTAAGTGCTCACAGAAAACATGCTTTTGTATTTGCCCTGCATCCTACCGGAGATGAGAGGATGAGACAAGACACAGCTCCCTCACCAGTTCTTTGTGGCAGCTCACCCACTTTAGAAATAATACTGTTGGAGTTCACAAGGAAAGAATGACATCATATGTAATATGCTTAGAGGTCTGTGGAGGAGGTGGCCTTCAAATGGTGTCTGTGGTCTAAAGGGAAATCCCCTAGACCTGTAAAACTCAGGCTAGACTCCTGACCTTGCGATTCACTGGTTTTAGGAGGGCAAGTCACTTAACCTCAAAGAACCTGCTTTCCTTACCTGTAAAATGGGACATCAGCTCAACAATTCAACTCATTGTTGTCGAGTTGGAACCTAAATCTCGTGTTAGAAGATTACGCATCTTTCTCCCTCTGAGCTGCTGTGATGGGTTCGAACCACTTGCCTTCGGGTGGCAGTGCAACAACGCCTTACTCATTAGGCCAACAGAGGTCTAGAACATGTTGTTGTTAGATGCCTTTGAGTCGAGTATGAGTCATAACAAACCTATTAACAACAGATCTGAACCTTGCCTCATTCTATACCATCATTACCATCCCTGACACATTGGAGCCCATTGTTATAGTCACCATATCAGTCCATCTTTTCGAAGGGCTTCCTCTTAAACTAACCTTCCACCTTTCCAAGCATGAGATCCTCCTCTAAGAACTGCCCTCTCTTAACAACATGCCCAAAGTTTGTGAGATAGAATTAAATTCACTATTCTTGCCTCCAAGGAGCACCCTGACTTCACTTTCTCCAGGACAGAACTGTTATTCTCTTGGAAATCCACAGGATATTCAATACTTTTCTCCAACACCACAACCCAAAATCCATCGATTGTTCTATTGTCAGCTTTTAATCATTCTCCAACTTTCAGAAGCATAGCAAACAGCTGAGAAGACTATGGATCAATTTGATGTCTTTGTTCTCCTCCCCCCTTTTTTAATTGAGATTTAAATGAAAGTTTATAAAGAACTTGGGTTTCCAATTGTTCATTGTTGCACATTTTCCTCCCTGCCTCCCTTCCTCTCAGATAGTTTTTTTCTTTGGGGAAATAAAAGTTCTTTCATTGATGATATCTTTATTCTGTAATTCTGGAGAAGTTCCTGACAGCAGATTTGCCCAATATGCCTTGTCTTTTGATTTCTTGATTGCTGGCCCGAAGGGTGTTGATTGTAAATTCAAGTAAGATGAAATAATTTATAAATTCAATCTTTTCTCCATCTATCACAATGTTGTCTATTAGTCCAATAATGAGGATTTTCTTTTCTTGAGATTGAGATGCAATCCGTATTAAAGGCTGTAGTCCTTGATCTTCTGCAGCAAACCTCTCAAGTCCTCCTTACTCGTAGCAAGCAAGGTCATATCATCTGCATGATGCAGGTTGTTGATAAGTCTTTCTCCAATCCTGATACCACACTCTTTTTCATAAAGTTTGGCTTCTTGAATGATTTTCTCAGCATACAGAATGAATAGACATGGAGAAAAGATACAACCCTGATGCACATCTTTCTTGATTTTAAACCAAGCAGTGTTCTCTTGCTCTGTTTGGACAGCAACCTCTTGGTCTAAGTATAGGTTTCCCATGATGTGTTTTGGGATTCCCACTCTTCTCAGTGTTAGCCATAATTTATTGTGATCCACACATGAAGAAGGACTGTTGTTACAGTGTACTGTAGGTCAGAACCGACCCATAGCTGACCCTCCGGCAGGTTTTCAGAGGCAGTTAATTGCACAGGAGGAGATTGCCCATCTTTCTCCTGTGGAGCAGCTGTTGGGCTCAAACTGTGTGCTTACCAGATTGCAGCGCTGCTTCTTGCCAGTAGGACTAGTAGTCAGAAATTATGGACTTGGTGACAGAAATGGGGCTGGAGACTGAAGAATTGAATTTTGTACAATCAATGAGTTTATAACATGGGATATGAATTAAAAATATGCACAGACACAAACACAAATAACTAAAGCAACAATGCATGACACTTAATGGAGATTTAATAAATATTTGCTGAATCTGAGCTCCATATCATCTTTATTTCTTAATGGTTTTCATTCATTCACTCATTCATATACTTTTTCATTTTATAACATTAATTCCAATCATACAATGTTATTCTTTACAATGCCTTAAAGAAACTTCTCTTTCCCTTCACTCTATCTATCCACTCACCAATCTCTGACCCGTCTCTGCCTCCCCTCCTGTCCCTGTCACTGTCCACAATTGCTTCAGTGTGTGTAAAACTTTCTTTCTCTCTCTTCCTCCCTCTCCTCCATCATTCAATCATGTATGCATGTTCTTTTCCAGATTGTTAATTGCAATATGCATAGTATCTGATTGTCCACTCATTTGAAGTTGAGCTTCTCTTCACCTATTCCATTACATTATTTGTCTGTCAATTCTTTTCCTCCCTTTCCCCAACACCATTCTATCTTTGTAACAGTATTTTTATTTTTCTATAGTATTTGTCCTTTTTATGACTGAGTAATTTCACTCAGCATAATGTCTGCTAGACTTGTCCATGTTAGGTAATGTTTCATTGGGTTGTGGGTTGTTTGGTTGGTGGTTTTGTTTTGTGTTTGGGGGTTGTGTGTGTGTGTATAGGGAGTTTCTGATTTTCTTCAAGGCAGTCTATAACAACAATAAGAAGCCTATAATGTGGCATAGAGCATCTGTAGCACCTCCTAGGAGATTGTAGGTACACTAGCTTCAGCTTGAATGAAAGTACTTTATTGTTGTTGTTGTTGTTGTTAAGTGCCTTCGAGTCATAGACACTTGCGTATGTGACTTTCATCCTTTCTCCAGCTTCATAGGGTTTCCTGAGGCAAGCTATTTATGGAAGATTGTAGGTACACTAGCTTTAGCTTGAATGAAAGTACTTTATTAGATTGGGGGGGGGAAGTACAACTTCTTCTTAGTAACATTATTCCCAATAGCCGAAAAAGGGAAATAGCCCAGATGTCCATCAACAGATACATTAACTAAAAGTGTGGTACATATACACAATGGAATAGCCACAAAAAAAGAATGAGCCACAAAACAACATGGATGAATCTTGGAAATACCTTGAGTACGAGAAGCCATTGCATAAAAGGATTTGTACTGTGATTCTGTGAATATGACAAGGTGAGCTCTGGTGGTGAAGCTGCTAACCCAAAGGTGGTTACCTCCCAGGCAGTTTGAATTCACCTAGCTCTGAGGGAGAGATGTGAGATATTTCCTCTCGTGCAATTTATAGCCTCTGAAAACCCACTGGAAGGTCAGCTATGAGTCATTTCTGACTCAATGGCAGCCATTGTTAATGAGACATATCTGACATATCCAAAAATGGTCAAATTCAGAGAGAGAAGAGGAGAGGCTACCTGGTGTTTGGAGGAGGAGGGAGAAATGATTGCTTTACGGGTACTGAATTTCTGCTTGGGATGGGAAAATTTTATGGAAATAGCTGGCAGAGATAGCTGTTCCACACTGAGAATATAATTTGTGTCACTGGATTGTACATTTGTTGTTATTGATAATTTTTTTTATTTGGAACCACTTATATAGGCTTTTACTAGATTGTCGTAGTTTTGGTTACTGCATGCTGTTGAGTTGGAATCGCGTCATAGCTGACCCTCCAGTGGATTTTCAGAGGCTGTGAACTGCATGCGAAGTTGCCCATCTCTCTCTCATGGAGCAGTGGTGGATTCAAACCTCCTGCCCTTGGGTTGGTAGTGCAACTCCTTACCACGGGGCCACCAGAGCTCCCTCCTACTGGATTAAGATTAAATTTTTTGTCATGTCAATTTCATACTTTGAAACTAATACACAACAAAGAAACAAAAAACCAGGACAGGGAAGGAGGTGCAAAGCACTATTTAATGTATTGACTCTGATAAGTTGATGGGTTGTAAAAGTTGCTCAATGCCCGTTCATGCCTCCTGAGTCATTTCCCTGTCCACTGGAGAACAGGGTGCCTTGAAAAGCTACAGAATACCACATGTGTCAGTATCCTCCTGCTGGAATGAGGCAACAAGGGAGCGCTTGAAAGGAAATCACAGAGAAGGCACAGAAAACTCTAATGGTGGGAGAAGCCAGGGAAGGTTTTGGGGATACCTGTGTATCCTCAAAACACTTATAACCCATATTATTGTTGTTAGGTATCATTGAGTTGATTCCAACCCATAGACACTCCCACAGGAACCACAGGGTTGATCCCTCCCACAGGGTTTTCTAGACTGTAATCCTGACAGGAACAGATTCCTAGAGCTTTTCTACTGTGGTTGGGAGTGAGACAGCTGGTTGCTTAACAATTGTGTCATCAAGGTTTCTTTTATAACCCATATACTATTGAAAAAGCATTAGGTAGGGAGCTCTGGTGGCCTAGTGGCAAGAAGCTGCACTGCAATCCCCGAGGTGCATGGTTCGAATCCACCAGGTGCTCTGCTGGAGAAGGAGGGACAATCTCTTCCTGCACCAGTCAGATCCAATTTGATGGTACACACACAAAAAACAATAAGATAAACAAATTAAAAAAGAAAAAGAAAAATCATTAGGTGTGACCTGGCAGGGAATGCTACTATTTACTTTCTTATAACATTAAAATTTTTTTATAATTGTGATTTTAACAGAAGGTTACTGAAAAATTGGATTTTCATTAATTCATTGTTACACGTTTTCCTCCCTTCTCCTCTTCCAGTTCACTTTAAAAAAATAAATTCATTAATTGTTGCACAATTTTCTTCTCGCCCTCCCTTTCCCCCTCCCCCTAGTCCTCTTTGCAATGTACCTCTTATTCTGGACTGTTGTCTTATATTTAATGCTTAACCACTTATTCCCTTTAAACATGGAGTAGTATGCAGCACTGAAGAATAAATGAACTAATAAAACATTACACAACATGGATAACTGTGGAGGACATGAGGCTGAGTGAAACATCTCTGTCTCAAAAGGACAAATATTGCATAAAACCACTGTTATGAAGCAGAACTGACTGGGGGGAGGTGGTACTGGGAGAAAAATAGGAAAAGATTGGCTAGATAATGAACACTGTATTATTATAACTTTCATTGTGTTTTTGGTTAATGTATACCTTGTTAATTATGATCCCCTGGATTGACACAGTGACTGGAACAGTAGCTTTAAACATATCAGAGATTGTGAGGATGGTGAAGTATTGGGCAGGGTTTGTTGTACACTGTTGTACACTGTTAGTGGAAGTTGAGTTAATGGCACATAACATAGCATAGCATAACATATATATTGTTAGCAGCATTCATTATACATCTCACTTATAAAGCAACTTTCTCATTATTTCTATTATGGTTGTTCTGTTTCTATTAATCTAGCTTCCTTGCCCTGCCACTATCTGTTTCTTAATTAACTATTTCATCTCATCCAGATACTTGTTTTTTAAGAGAGAGCCTGGGAGTTCTAAGTGATGTTGTTTATTATATTAGTCAATTTGTTATTTAGCTGAAAGGTGGCCTCCAGGGGTGGTTTAAGTATAGTTTAAAGGCTCTCCCAGAGAGACAGTCTCAGGGACTGTCATGTTTTGCTAAAAGTATATTTATCAACAATTATGTACTAGGTATGGTGTCAGACTTCACCATATCTAGTCATTGGATTATCTCCAAATAGTTATTTTCTAGGTCAGCAACAGATGCATAATAGTGTCTTAGGCACTCGGGTGATGGAGTTATCCATAAAATAAAAATGTAAGGGCAGTTACTGGACCTGAGGCCTCAGGACCATAGTCTTGGGAGGCATCGAGGTCCATTGGCATAACAGAGTCCACAAAGACAGTGTTCTAAATCCTATTTAGGTGAGTAACTAGCTGGAGTCTTGAAAAACTGATGAACTTTCTAAGATGCAATGATGAATTTTGCCTTATCCAAGGCAAAAAAGAGGGAAGGAAATAAAAGACATGGGAGCAATTAGTCCAAAGGACTAATGGACCACGTGAGCCTCAATCCCCACAATGCTGAGACCAGAAGAACTAGACCGAGCCCAGGTCCTACTCACAGCTCCTCTAAAAGAGATCACTGGAAAAATCTTGAACAGAGTGAGAGGAAAAATGGAGAGCAAAGTTCCAAATCATAACAAAGATCAGTCTTGTTGGTAAAACCTAAAGAATATTGCCTTTAGTCAGCTTTCAAGCCTGAAGCTGAACTCACTGCCCAAGTTGTTCAGCCAAACTTTTAACCAAACAATAAATAGGTTTAACAGATGAACAATAATACCAGGGAGGTATGAACCCCTTAGAAGAATCATACAATATTGTAATTGTAATATTTTCTCTTACATAATACAATATTGTAATTGTAATATTTTCTCTTACATAAAGTTTGAAAGAGAAGAAAGGATAGATTGGAAGGATGAATGGAAACTGGAAACACAGGGAGAAAATGGGATGAGTGCTGCTACAAAGCAAGGATTACCGTCAATGCAGTGAAACAAAATGTGTGTGAATTACTGAATGGAAACATCATTTAATCTTTACACTTTAACCCCAATCACAATAAATAGTTAAAAGAGAAAATATAAGGGCAGAAACCACAGAAGGGAGGTGGGGCTGACTGAATTGTTGATGTTACCCGCCACCGCCATCGATAGGAAGTGAGAGTGTCTGGTTTTAGGTCACATCTGCCTGTCTCACTCAGAGGCGGGGGTGGTGTCTGCAGATTTTGAACCAGGTTGCAGTCATAAAACATGAGAGGAGGCCCCAGTCTGTCAGCAGGAAATGATTCCCCTATTACTGACCTTTGTCATAGCCAGACAGTCACACTGGCAGTGCTTGTATTTAATTGAGATGCAAACCTTCTGCTGAAGGGATGAAGTTGGACGAGATTTGAAGCATCCCTGGGAAATCAGGGAGGTACAGATTAAAGAGGGTCCTTTGGACACTCTACTTATCACTCCAAAGAGATAGAATTCTGTTCTACTTAAAAATGAGGTCTTCCTCTACCGCTTCTCTCATTGATATATTTGAAACCCTGCTTGTCTTGGTGAGGACAAAAGGCCTTCTTATATTAAGGAGCACTTTTTCTCCCCTAGTCCCTGAGATAAGGTATATGAAAGTGCTTTATAAATAGCCAGAGGTTACATAAGTGACAGTGGATGCTTTTATCCTTGCTTCTGTGGGGCCGCTGCCTGGAGCTCTGATCTGGCTCCCACAGGGCCCCCCTCTCCTTTCACAGGAGACTGGCCCAGATTTGAATCTCAGGAAGACATCTTATGTAAGATTCAGCCCCATGGAATAAAGGCCCTCTTCCAGGTCCAACGTGGGTTTGATAGAATTCAGTATAGGAAAATGTATTCAGGAAGTACTCCTGGTGTGCTAGGAAAATGTATTCAGTAAGTGCTCCTGGTGTGCTGAGGTGTGTATACAGGCGAGGACAGAAAGAGAAACAATGCGTTCTGGATTCTGATCTCCAAAGAATTTACAGCTCGATGGAGTGGCTAGAGACAAAGTGGATTTTTTGTTGGGGTGACATTTTAGTCACCCCCTCCCCAAAATAGATAATAGTGAGGGGCAGCTTTGATTGAAGTGGGGGTGGATGATGGAGGTCAGTGAGGCGCAAGGGAGAAGAAGAGAGGTCAGGGTCCTGTCAATGGACTTCCACATTTCCCTCCAGGCACTTCCAGGGCTTCTCATTGGCCAGTTTAAAGAGCAATGATTACCATAAACTTTAATTATAGAGAAAAGAGAATATTTTCCATGACTTAGAGGAAGACAAATATTTCTTAGAACACAGAAAGCAAAAGCCTTAAACAACCTCAGATATAAATTAAGGTTTATAAAAATTTTAGATTATTGCTCATCAATAAAATAAGCCCTAGGTGGCAGATTCTGTTGAGTGTTGCACTGCTAACTGAAAGGTCAGTGATTTGAATCTACTCATCACTCCACAGGAGAAAGATGAGCTGTTGCTACTGTTATGTGCCATTGAATTACTTCCAACTCATCTCAACCCTATATATGACAGCTCTGAAACCTTCTCTATCCTGTACTGGCATTATTGTCTCTGACACACCTATTCCCATTACCCCAGTGACTGAATCAATCCATCACATCCAGGGTCTTCCTCTCCTGTGCTGTCCCTCCACCCTCCCAAGCATAATGTCCCTCTCCAAGCACTGGTTCCTCCTTGCAACATGCCCAACGCATGGCAGATTAATCAAAGATCAGCCTGGTTTTACACTCTTCAGGACAAACCTCTTTGTTCTCCTAGAAGTACATGGCATATTTAATACTCTTCTGCAGCACCACAGCACAAAGGCATCAATTCTTCTTCTAGCATCTCTAGTCATTGTTCAGTTTTCTGATGCATACAAAGTGATTACAAAGACCATGGCCTGTATCAGGCACACCTTAGTCTCCAGACTGATGTTGTTCCTCTTCAGTGCTCTAGAGAGGTCCCTGACAGCAGACTTTTCTAATGAAATTAATCTTTTAACTTCCTGGCTGCTCATACCAAGAGTGTTGATTGTGGAGCCAAGCAAACTAAAGATGTGAACAATCTCAAACTCTTTACTGCCTACCAAGATGCTTCCAGTTGGCCCAGTGATTGAGAATCTTTGTTTTCTTGATGCTGAGCTTCAATCCATATTGAAGGCTGTAGTCCTTGACCTTCTGCAGCAAGTGCTTCATGTCCTCCTCAGTTTCAGCAGGCGGGGTTGTGTTGTCTGCATAACACAGATTGTTGATAAGCAGTCTCCTGTAAATATTTACAGCCCAGGACACTTGATGGAGAGACACTATGAGTTGGAATTGACTCAACAGTGTTGGGGTGAGTCCAGCCAAAGACACTTCTGAAACAAACAGGAAAGCCTGACTGGGAGCAGATATTTGTAGTATGTATACTTGATGATGGGCAGGTTGTCAGGAAGCATTGGTCCTTGGAAAAAGACAACATACTTGGAAAAGCAGAAGGCCTTTAAGAAAGGGAGGAGATGGGTTGGCACAGCGACTGGAACAGTGGGCTTGAGCATGGAGGAGATCGTGAGGGGGGCACATGATAGCACAAGGCTCCGAGTTGTTGTTCAGAAGGTTGCTGAGCCATGGTCAACCCAATGGCACTTCACAACAAATATATTTGGTACAACCACTCTGGAAGGCTTGGGTGTGTCCTCCAAAAAGCTGAACATAGAGATTCCATATGACCCATCTATACCACTGCTAGGAATATACCCCAAAGAAAATATAATTGAGATACAAATGGAGCTTTATATTCATTGAAGCAATATTTACAATAAGAACATGGGAACAGCCCAAATGTCCATCAACAAACGACTACATTGAGAAACTGTGCTACATTCACCTGATGGAATACTATGCAGCACTCAGGAGCAATAATTTTGAAAAGTACTATATAATATGGGAGAGGCTAGAGAGCATTATGCTGAGTGAACTAACTCAGGCACATAAGACGATTATAGTAAAAACAGAAAGAAAATCAGTAAGATGCATAAGGATATCCAAATAGGGCAAGAGAAGAGGAAAGAGAGACCAAGTTGGCAAGGGGAGAATCACAGGGTTGAAGAGTTTGGTGGGTAGAGAGAGGGAGTGGAAAAAATGTACATGAAAGAAGCACAATTTAAAAAAAAAATTCTATTTGGTAATTTTGTTCAGGTTATAAGGAACAGTCTGACACTTCAACAGAAAGCAAAATAAATAAAAAGGTTTAAAAATAGGAAAAAATAATTGAGCAGACGTTTTAGCAACAAGCATATAAAAATAACCAATAAATTACACCAAGACCTGGTCAACATGAAGGAATTGTGAATCAAATGGTGATATGCTGACAGCTTTCTTTGTAAAGAATGGGACAGAATTTCAAATTGTTTTGTGCAGTGAATCCATTTCTTTCCATTTTAATGAGGAATTTTTTTCCCTGTCCTTGTTTGCCTCCAAATTATTATTATTGTTTTTTTAAAATCCACATCTCTAAAGCCATGAAACTAGAACTAGATTATCCATAGATGCCAATGGTTATGTAATCTTTCATTTGCGGCCTCTGGGGCCTCTCTTTTAAGCTCTCTAATGACATCCTAATATTTCGCTTTGCCAGAGAACAGTCTCTCAGTGGGCCAGTTACACCCTCTGTAAACACACAAACCCGCATTTGTGTCCTCTGGCTTCATGGCCGTTCTCTCCTGACCATAAACGGCAGCATTTGTGAAGCAGAAATGACTACCAAGAAGGGAAGAAAGAGATCCCTCCTCGTCAGAGCTCCAGCAGGCTCTGTTAGGGACGAAGAAACAACCCAAAACAAATGTGCCGCCATTGGGTTGCTTCTAACCCACAGCAACCTCATGTGACAGAGCAGATCTTACGTAAGAGAGTCGACCACGTGTGACAGTTGTTGTCAGGTGCTGATGAGTCAGCCATGACTTACAGCGGCCCCATGAAACTCAGATTGGAACCTTGTTCTGTTCTGTGCCATTGTCACAATGACAGAGTAGACTTTACATACATGACAAAATAGTATAACCCCATAGACTTTCCTTTGTGGAAGCAGACAGCCTTATCTTTCTCCCATGGAGACATCCACCTTCCAATTAACAGCCAAACACATTAACCATTGCTTCTTTAGGAAACATTGTTATGTTGTTATGTGCCATTGAGTTGAAACTCAATAGGTGACCCTCTGGCAGGCTTTCAGAGGCTATAAATTGCACAGGGGGGAGAGTATTCATTTTTCTCCTGTGGAGTAGCCAGAGTATTTCAACTGCCTGCCTTTTGGTTGGCATTGCAACTCCTTACCCAGCAGGACTCCTTTTAGGAAATGTTAGGAAAAAGAAAACCTAAACATAGAGTGATGTTCTACTGTACAATCATAAGAATGTGTAAAGTGAAAACACTGAAGGTCCAGTAGGGTTGGCCAGGATGTGGAATAACTGAAACTCTCATACATAATGGATGTGAATGCAAAATGGCCCACATCATTTTGCAAAGCAATGAGACGGTCTCTTATAAAGTTAAATGTTTAGTGCTCACTTTGGCAGCACATGTACTAAAATTGGAACGATACAGAGAAGATTAGCATGGCCCCTGTGCAAGGATGACTCGCAAATTCGTAAAGTCGAATGTTTACCTACCTTTTGACATAGCCATTGCACTCAAGGGTATGAAAACAGAGGTCTTCAAAATTCATGGAGAATATAAACAATAAGCAGTTTTATTCAGGACAACCAAAAAAACCTTAAAATAACCCAAATATGTAGGACTGATGTACATTCACACCATGGAAAACCACTCCGGGTAGCTAAAAAGTTGATGGTTCAGATGCACTCTTAGCTTTTGTGAAGGAGAGCCTTGCAATCTGCCTTGGAAACATGACAGAGCAGCTCTACTCTGCAGACGTGAGCTCACCACGAGTCAGAGTCCAGGCAATGACAACTAATGGAAACAATAACTGATACACGGAACAACGTGGATGAATAAACCTCAAAAATATGGTGAGTGAGAGAAGCCAGAAACAAAAGCTTACATTCTTCATGGTCCTATTTATGCGAAATTCTAGAAATGCAAACACATCTATGGTTAAAAAAAAGAGAAGAAAAACAACCCAGAAAAGTAGTTGCCTAGTTGATAGTCAGTGACCTCTCCAAATTATTAGGGAACAATTGTGTTAGTTTGAGGACTAAAGAGCAGCTGATTCAGGCCATGGTCTTTTCAATCACCTGAGAGCTGGACAATGATTAAGGATGACAGAAGAATTGGTGCCTTTGAGCCTGGTGTTAGAGAAAGTACTGAACATTCCATGGACTGACCAAAGAACAAGCAGGTATTTGGAGAAGGTGAAGCCACAGTAGTCCTTAGAGACAAAGATGATGAATCTTCGTCTCACATACTTTGGGCATGTTGCTGCTGTTGTTGTTATGTGCCGTCGAGTCATTTGCGACTCATAGCGACCCTATGTACAACAGCCCTAAACCCTGCTCTATCCTGTGCCAATCGCATTGCCTCTGACACACCCATCCTCATTACCCCAGTTACTGAATCAATCCACCTCATAGAGGGTCTTCCCCTCCTGCGCTGTCCCTCTACCCTACCAAGCATGATGTCCCTCTCCAAGGACCTGTCTCTCCTTACAACATATCCAAAGTATGTCAGATGAAGTCCCAGAATCCTTGCCTCCAAGGAGAAGCCTGGTTTAACCCTCTCTAGGATGAATCTGTTTGTTTTCCTGGCAGTCCGGGGTACATTCAATACTCTTCTCTAGCACCTAGGAGAGGTTATTCCTTAGAAAAGGTCATCATGCTTGGAAAGGTGTAAGGATGGTCAAGAAGAGGGTGACCCTCAACCAGATGGATTGACAGTGACAGCAGTAATGGGCTAATGTGTGTCAGAGATTGTGAGGATGACCCAGGATAAGATAGGGTTTAGATCTGTTGTTCAAAGGGTCGCTATGAGTCATACTCGACTTGATGGCACCTAACAACAACAACAAAACTGATGGGAGTTGAAAGGAGCTAGGTGGGCAGCAAAGCCTAAGTAGGAAGAGGCCGTCAGGAAACATGTGGAATTATGGAAACATTCTATACATTTACAGGTTACAAACATTAATGTGAATTATTTCAGAACATATTTGCCAAATCACCCTGAACCCAAATAGTTAAGATTGATTCATTTGATTGTATGCAAACAAAATCCCAAGAAAATAACTTTGCCAAGCGAAGACATCATTTGTTTGCAATCTCAAGAAGGCAGAGGAAAGATCTTTCTATATCTTCTCTCTTCAAAGAAAGCAACAGAACCCCCAAATAAAACAAGAACAGCAAAATAAACTTGAGCTCACTGACAGTCTGTGGCATCTGTAACCCACCATGTTAGGTTGGAGACAGAAAGCAGATGGAAGACAGATGATTTAACAGGACAGATGTCAAACCCAAGTCCAGAGGGGCAGGGACAGGAGATGGGAGGGCAGGCAGAATTGATTGATTAATACAAAATGAATTTATTTGTCAGAAGAATATCAAAACGGCTCAGGTATGAGAGGAACTAGCAGTAGATGAGGGAGGAGAACACTGGAGAGCAGGACTTTCAGAAGAGCCTGATGAGAAGTCAAACCTCGCCCTTCCCATGACCTTCCTATCACACCATCTGGAGGAACCCGAACCCACAAGCCCCTTCTCCTTTTCTACAAACCTGAAGCTTCCTAAATGCTTAGGGAAACCCAAAGCCAAGACAATCTTTTGCCTACTTCTGCTTTCCCTTTCCTTCCCATAATTCCCTGATGAAATAAGCTACAGAGTCAATGATGTGCTTGAATGGAGGAAGGAAAGAGGTTACTGTTTCCAAATCTGAGCTCATCAACTACACATGCAGGTGTGATTACGCATTTTCTCATTTCAGTTACTTTATGCAATCTTTATTTTCTACCATATAGTCATCTTAGAGTCAATCTATAAGGTAGTGTAGACACTGCTATGCAGCCTCTTACTGATAAAGGAAACTGAGGCACAGAACAGTTACATAATCTGTGCAAAATCACACATCTAGTTATTGTCTGACCAGAAGGGTGCTGGACTCTCAGTGCTAAGATCATACTTTTGCACTATTCACTTTTCATCCTTCTTTACTCAGAATTAATCATCCTGTCATAACTCAGAACAAGTCTGTGAAAAGGTCCTCATCACAAGACTCCACTATTCACTCTTCAACAATATAAACAGAGGGACAAAAAAAGATAATATATTGTATGATTCCACTTAAAAGCAAGCCTAGAAGATGCAAAGTAATCTGTAGTAATAGGAATTGGATTGAGAGTGGCAGGGGAGGAAGGAGTGGAAGCAGAGAACACAAAAAGATAGGAGGAGAACGTTGAGAGTAATGATTTATTTTTGTTTTGATTATTTCATTGATGTCGATCTCTTCCAGTCAGGAGAAGAGATTGAGATTGTTAACAATCTCTATTTACCCAGTTCCACAATCAACACTCTTAGCATCAGCAGTCAGGAAATCAAAACTTGAATTGTATTAGGAAAATCTGCTAGCAGGGACCTCTCCTGAATGCTGAAGAGAAACAATGTCAGTCAGGAGATGAAAGTGTGCCTGATCCAGGCCATGGTCTTTGCAATTACTTGCTATATATCAGAGAGCTGGACAATGATTAAGGATGATAGAAGAAGAATTGATGCCTTAGAGCTGTGGTGCTGGAGAAGAGTTTTGAACATACATGGACCAAGAGAACAAACAGGGTGAAAGCAAGCTATTTCTTGGAGACAAGGATTTAGAAGCACCATCTCACATACTTTTGGGTATGTTGCCAGAAGAAGCCAGTTTTTGAAGGTTACCATGCTTGGAAGGGTGGAGAGACAGTGCAGGAGAGGAAGATCCTGGATGAGATGAATTGACACAATGACTTGGGTAATGGGGTAGGTGTGTTGGAGTCAGTGAGTTTGGCTCAGATGCAGCAGAGTTCAGAGCTATTATACATAGGGTTATTATGAGTCATAGAAGATTAAATGGCACATAACAACAATTGATGCCAAACTATATCAAACCTCAAGTTGTGAAGATGTTATTGTCCTGTACCTTCTAGTTGGAACCAACTAATAGCTGGCCCTCCATTCAAAGTCAGTTAATTGCACAGGAGTAGATTGCCCACCCTTCTCCCACAGAGGCAGTTTATTGCATTGGAGTAGCTGGTAGATTTGAACCACGCACCTTTGGGTTGGCAGTGCAACTCCTTACCATTAAGCCACCAGTGCTCCCTAATATGGTTCAGTATAATATATAGAGTTTATTTTATGTCAGTTATCCTTTGATAAACCAATGAAACGAACCAGTTTCTGAACCAGCTCTGACTCATGGCAATGCTCCCAGGTATGCAGAGTAGGGTTGTTTTGCCACAAAAAGTCACAAGACTTTTTTGAAGCCTATTTCCAGGCTTTTCTTCCAAGGCATTCCTAGAGGGGTTTGAACCACTGACCTCTCAGTTATTAGCCAAGTCCTTAAACTGTTCTGTCCAGCCACTTGATGGACAGAAATGAATGAGTAACTAGACACTCAACAATTATCGCTTGTACTTTTTTTAACCTTTATGAAACATTTGAAAATACACTATAGATACAATAAATAATAGATCTTGCCTTCACGGATGTCTCCAGCTTTAAAAAAGGACTTCAAAAAAGAGAACATTTGCCAAGCATCTGATGCCTTGTCTGTTTTGATCTTCACTAAGCCCTGTGAGATGGATATTATCATCATCACATTCAATTTACTGGTAAGGAAATTCTCACACCAGAAAGTGTTGAGGTCTGAGGGAATCAGTTACTCACCCCTCTTTTTTCCACCTACTTCCTGAGCTCTGAACTTGCTGTCTGACACAGGAATCAGACACACAGTGATGAAAATGTTAGATTCATTACTGATAAAAGCTGCTTCAAAGGGCTTGGCTGGAGAGGTGCTGCCAAATGGGTCTGCTAATGGTGTTTCCTGAATTGAGTTGAGCTCTCCAATTGCTGTCTCTAGCAGCAGGTGTATGAGAAGAGGAGAGGAGAGGAGGGCTTCCTGGGCTAGGCTGCTCCTAAATGGAAAATAACTCAGCTCAGCTTTTTCCAAACTCACTAGCCAGTGAGTGGCTGTGTTCAAATGGGGGCCTGATATACTGTGGAGAGAGAGCAGAGGAGACAGAACCAAGTGCAAGTTTAAGGCATTCCCTTCACACAAAAGCACCAGATACAGAAAAGTCCATGTCTCCTTGCCAGTGGGCGTCATTCTAAAAGTTGAATGCAGGAAGAGTAAGTTCTGTGCCCAACCAAAGGCAAACCCACTGTCATTAAACCAGTTCTGGCTCACAGTGACCCTCTAGAATGAAGCGGAACTACCCCCATACAATTTCCCAGGATGCATGTCTTTACGGAAGCAAATGGGCTTGTCTTTACTCTGCAGAGTAACTGACAATTTTAAGTTGTTGCCCTTTTGGTTTGCAGCTGAGGGGCTAACCACCAAGACTCCTCAGATAATAATAATAATAATAATAATAATAATAATAATAATAATAATAATAATAATAATAATATAATTGCCACCACAGTTCCAACTCCCAGCAACCTACAGAACAGAGTAGAATTACCCACAGAATTTCCAAGGATCTGTAGAAGCCAATTTTTGTCCTGCAGAGTAGCTGGTGGGTTCCAAGCGCTGCAATTTTGGTTAGCCCTTCTGTGCACTGAGTCCTGAACTGAGCAGACAGGTGTCAGATTTAAAGTAACCTGGTGGTGAACTTTCTGTTAACAGGATGGTGATCTACAGTCTTCCATCCATTTAGGGACTACTTCTTGGTTGCACTAGGCCCTGAATTCAGCTCTGGGCAGGAGAGGGTGTCACATGCCTGTCCTCAGGGAACCTGAGAACTCATCAGGCTCCCCTAATGTACGGCTCTGGCTCCAACATTTTTTTGGAGCATATCATCTGATGGTTGACGACTGGTGCCTCTTTTTCACCAGCATGTAGGAATCACCACTTACTTCCTCTGCACACACTCCGTACTCATTCCCTTTCCTTACCCGTGTTCACGCTATGTCTTTTACCTGAAATGGAATTTATTATACAGTCATTTTCTGTGCACCAGCATGTTAATGGCACTGTGTCTGAATGATAGGAGATGGATCCACAAAGAGGAAGACTCATATCCTGTCCTTTAACTTCACTCTGTCCGTCTGTAGTGCTGTGGTGGCTTGTGGGTTGGTGTGGTGCTGGAAGTGGTACCACCAGTGTTTCAAATACCAGCAGGGTCACCACGGTGGGCAGGTTCCAGCAGAGCTTCTCGGGTAGGAGAGACTTGGAAGAAGAGGCTGGGGATGTATTACCAAAAAGGAAACTAGTGAAAACCCGTGACTCAAAACAGATCAGTGTCTAGCCTAGTGGGTAAGGAGTTGTGCTGCCAATTCAAAGGCAGGTGGTTCCAATCTGCCCACTGCTGTGCTGGAGAAAGATGGACAATTTCCTCCTGTGTGAGTTACAGCCTCTGAAGACTCACTGGAGTGCTGACTATGAGTTGGTTCCGACTCGATGGCAATGTGTGAGAGAGAGAGTGTTGGAAGATGAAGGTGACACAGTGACTCAGGGCAGGGCAGCATTTATTTCTGTAAATGTATGTGGCCACGATGAGTTAGAGCTGACCGGACAGCAATTAGCAACAACAAATGTCAAAAGTCAAAGTCATTACCACAGCTGACCTTCTGGGGGGGGGGTTTGAGGCTGTAAAGCACACAAGAGGAGATTGCTCATCTTTCTCCCATGAAGCAGCTGGATGGCGGATTTGAATCACCTGTCTTTGTGTTGGCAGCGCAAGTCCTTATCCATAAAGCCACCAGAACTCCCTTACCAACAACAACCATCTTATAAATATTTAAATCCTATCCATCTTTCACATGCCTCTGGAAACTATGAATGTAGTAAAATGGCGATAGTTATAGAACAGGGTTCAGGTCTTTTGTTCATAGGGTTGCTATAGGTCGTGCTCACCTCAATGGCACTTAACAACAATAACAACAACACATCTTTCAAGGTCTACTTCCTCCATGAAGTCTTCTGGGTTTTCTGGCCACCTGTAATTTCTGCCCGTATGTACCACTTAATGCCCAAGGTGTGTTCTGTGACAACTTCTAGTTGTTTTCATTACCATCGCTGCTGCTGCTGCCACTGTTAAAGCTGCTGATGGAGGTTAGAGACTGATGTTCCCACACCCCAATTAGCCACCTTTCTGAGCATCAGGAGCAGCCTGGGGCCTGCAGGTGCCTCTGTTGGCCCTGCTGGTTACTCACCAATCAGCTCCTAAGATCCTGTGCCTCACTTGTCTTCATCTCGCCCATGGTCCAGGGCTGGGAGAGTCTGGGTTTGGGTGAATTTGTAATATCCTGTAGGACAGAGTGGAACGGCACACAGGGTTTCCAGGTCATAAATCTTCATAGAGCCAGATTGCCTTGTCTTTCTCCCATAGAGCAGCTGGTGGGTTCAAACAGCTGCCCTTTCGATTTGCAGCTGAATTACTTAACTGCTAAGGCAAGCAGAGCTTCTTTTTAAAAATTTACAGAGGAATAACAATGTTTTAAGAGAGAGAGAAAGAGAGAGAGCGCTGCTTTCCTTTTTATGAACAAACAGAAAAATCTCTTACAGGACCATGGATTACATGTGGTTGAATGTTGTCCGGGAGGATGGTACGTGGGTTTTGACTGCGGCTGTCTAATGGTATTCCCTGCCCCACCCACCAGACCCCCAACTGATAGTTGGTTCCTCATCCACGTCCACTCTACATCTTTTTGAGGGCTGCTGTAACACATTACCACAAACTGGTGGATTTACCAAAACAGAAAGGCTTTCCCCCTTTTACAGCTCTGGAGGCTAGAAGTCTGAAATAAAAGTGTGAGCAGGGCCATGAGCCCTGAGTGGGTTCCAGGGAGAAATCTTTCTTTGTTTCTTCTAGCTTCTGGTGGTTGCTGGTGAGGGTGTGTAGATCTGTGATTCCAATTAGGGCAGGCCCAGGCCCAAGAATACACAAACTAAGCGAAAACAGGAAGCCTGTTTAGGGCAGGCCCAGGCCTAAAAAGATACAGACGAAACTAGAAAACCTACTTCAGGCAGGCCCAGGCCCAAGAAGACACTAGATAAGCAAAACCATAGAACCTGTTTAGCAGACTTGACCCCCAGGAGCAGTGGCAGGTGAACAGCTCTAACCGTATAAGGGAGAGATAAGTTCAACAATAAGTAACAGAAAAACCAGTCCAGCAGGTGGAGGTTGGCTGCCCAGTCACCTACTGAGGGAACTAACCTATGACCTTTCTCCCTGTGTGCCTAACTGACTTAAAGCCCTTTTGCCCAAAAGGTTTAGTTAACCAATCACAATGTATATAAAAACTAACCAATAGAAAAGAGACATCTACTGCTCACTACCTTGTAAGTGTATATAAAGAAAGAATATTTTGCATTTGGGGAGCCTGACCCTGGAGAGGCTGTGGTCTCTGACAGAGCTTCTCACAGACTATAAAGTCTTCCTTGCTTCACCAAAAGAGCTTGTAGCACTGTTTCTTTACCTGGAGATGCCAGACAAGAATTCTAATTCCTGTAACACAATCTCTGTCTCTGTTTGTGTTTCTGTACCAAAAATCTCTTCCTCATTCTCTTTTAGATGACAGGGTTTGGGGTGGGGTAGGTACAAATGGTTTGAACTTAGTTATTAACTTCAAGTTTGGTAATTTGAACCTACATAGTGGCACTGGTGGCTTAATGGTAAGAAGTTGCGCTGCCAACCCAAAGGAACGTGGTTCAAATCCACCAACTGCTTCTCAGAAGAATGGGCAATCTCCTGTGTAATTTACTACCTCTGAAAATCCACTGGAGGGTCGGCTATTAGTCAGTTCTGACTCAACAGTCTACAACAACAACAGCAACAGTGACTCCTTTTATTCTACCCTGTAACACACAGGGTCCCTCTGAGTCAGAACTGACTTCACTGCAATAGGTTCTCTTATAAGGACATCAGACAGTGGATTTCAGGAACTCAGGCGGTGGGTAGTGTGTCATAGACCACAGGTTGTTAGCTGTACTACTAATCCAATGACAGTGCTTCTCTGTCTGGTTCAAATCCATCAGCAGCTCAGCGGTGGATAATTTCCTGTCATGCAATTTACAGCTTCAAAACTCCAATGTGGAAAAATTAATCCAATGGAGGGTAAGCTATGGATTTGTTCCAATAACAGCAATGAGAATGAGTGACCCTTGACTGGGAAAGCACAGAGGAAGCCCCCAGTAATTCCAGGATTCATCCCCAGCAGATCCTTGCAAAGCTGGTCTTTTACTTCCCTGCTCCAGCATATGATGGACAGGGGGACACACAGAGGGCAAAGCAAGCACTTGCTTGGCCTGCCTTTGTTTTTTCTCAGCAATTCCCTCTAGCTCTCACCTTTGCCTCAGTGGCCACTGTTACTCCTTCAGCTCCTGTCATCATGGCTGTCGAGGTCCACTCTATCCTCTCTCCTGCCCTTCCACTGTAACCCCTGTACTGAAAATGGAAATAAACCCTAGCCACAGATGCCCTCACTTCCCCTCCAGCCTAGGACCTTAGCTTTTTCATACCGTCCTTCTATCCCATTGCATAGTGCACGAATGTCCCAGGAAACTGCAGTCACTTTGCCCTGGGCCCAGAGCCAGGTCACATTTCAGTGAAACCCTAGGGACTTCTTTGGGTTTTTCCAAGCACAGATTTACCAAATGTCTCCAAAGCCAAAGAATGTCCTTTTTCCTACTCCCTGGGGAGCAAGGAGTGACTCTTTCTATAATAAGGGCTATTTTTGTTAAAATTCAACTTAAACCAGTATAAGCAAAAGGAGATTTTTGTCAAGAGTACTGGGTAGCCTGTGAATTTGGATGCAGCCTGGCTGGGATGAGAAGCTGCAGCAACAGGGCTAAGGAAGACAGAGGTCTCTTCTTCCCTGCATGTGTCTCCCTGTGTTCTTTCTGTGTGATGTCTTCTTCCAGTAGAGTGTTTCCCTCTTGTTTCCTAGTTCACATGACAAAAAAGTAGTCAGTAGTTCTCTGTCAATGTACTGTTTCAGTTATTTTTGGACAATCAAGGGGTTTTTTTCCATTATTATATTTGCGTGTGTGTGTACCACCAAATCAGATCTGACTGGTACAGGAGGAGATTGTCCCTTCCCTCCAGCAGAGCATCTGGTGGATTCGAACCGTGCACCTCTGGGATTGCAGTGCACCTTGGACAATCAAGATTTTACTTGCATATGATATCAGTGACGCTTTTTAGGGTAATTTCCACAGTCTGTGAGATCACCTTTTCTCGGAGAATAGGAACAAATATGGATCTCTTCCAGTCAGTTGACCAGGTAGCTGTTTTCCAAATTCCTTAGCATAGACTGATGAGCACATCCAGAGCTGCATCATTTCAACTGGTATTTCATCGATTCCTGGGGTCTTCCTTACTTTTTGCCAATACCTCCAGTGTTACACAATTAAAAGAAAAAAATCAGGTATGACAGAGGGACTAGGCCTTGTGATGACATGGGTAGCTTGGCGTTGAGATGGTTCTATGTGGAGGTGGTGATGATGATGATGACCTATTGCTGTTATTGACTAATAGCTACTCTGTCCCATTGTGGACAGATTTTGGTGGAGCTCCCTGATTAAGACAAACTAGCAAACAGGATGGGCCATCTATTTCCTAAATAAAAGGCTTTGAAAAACCCTATGAACGCTACACAAAGAGGATAGTTATAGTAGTGTAGTGGTAGAGTCCAGATTGGAAATCAGTTGAAATGAGGAAAAACAATAACAAATATCATTTAACAATTGGTACACGCAATGTCCATAGCTTGAATGTCGGAAAACAGAATATTGTTAAAAATGAAATGGAACGCATGAGTATCGACTTACTAGTCATTAGTGAGATGCAACAGACCAACTATGGCCACTTTGAATCAGATAATAATAGTATATACAATTCAGGGAATGAAAAACAGAAGAACAGTGTTGCATTCATAGTCAAAATGTCAATTTCAAGTTCTATCCTGAAATACAATGTTGTGAGTGATAGGATAATATCCCTATGCATATAAGGAAGACCAGTTAACATGACTATTATTATTCAAGTATATGCTCCTACATCTAGTGTCAACAAGGAAGAAATTGAGAATTTTTACCAAATTTTGCAGTCTGAAATTGATCAAACATGCAATCAAGATCCATTAATAATGACTAGTGACTAGAATGCAAACGTAGGAAACAGTGAAGAAGGAACAGCAGTTGGAAAATACGGGTTTGGTGATAGAAAGGAAGCTGGAAATAGAATGACTTAATCTTGTATTTACAATGATTTATTCATTGCAAATACTTTTTCTAAAACACACAAAAGATGACTTTACATGTGGATTTCATCAATGGGCTGCATAGGAATCAGATTAACCACATTTGTGGAAGAAATCGTTGGAGAAGCTCAATATCAGCAGTCAAAACTAGGCCAGGGGCCTAGTGGGTCAGATTATCAATTACTTATATACAAATTCAAATTGAGGCAGAAGAAATTAGAATAAGTCCACAGAAACCAAAATATGATCTTGCATCAATTATCATCAATATCACATGCAAGCAAAATACTGCTGAAGATCATTAAAAAATGACTAGAATAGTAGATAGACAGGGAACTGCCAGAAGTTCAAGCAGGATTTAGAAGAGGCCATGGTACCAGGTATCATTGCTGATGTCAGATGGATCCTGGCTGAAAGTAAGGAATATCAGAAGAATGTCTATTTGTGCTGTATTGACTATGCAAAGGCATTTGGCTCTGTGGATCATGACAAGTTGTGGCTGACATTGAGGAGAATGGGAATCCCAGAGCACTTGATTGTGCTCATGAGGAACCTATACCTGGATCAGGAGGCTGTTGTGTGAACGGAGCAGGGGAGCACTGCAAGGTTTGGAATTGGGAAGAGAATTGGTCAGGGATGTATTCTATCTCCATACCTGTTCAATCTATATGCTGAGTAAATTATCTCAGAAGCTGGACTCTATGAAGAGGAATGTGGCATCAGGATTGGAGGGAGACTCATCGATAATGTGGTGTTATGCAGATAATACAACCCTGGTTGCTGAATGTGATGAGGATTTGAAGCACTAGTTGCAGAAGATCAAGGAATGTAGCCTTCATTATGGACTGTGCTTCAATATCGAAAAAAACAAAGATTCTTACCACTGGACCAATACACAGTGTCATGATGGCTGGAGAGGAGATTGAAACTGTCAACAGCTTCATCTTGCTTGGATCCACAATTAACACCCTTGGTATGAGCAGTCAGGAAATAAGGAGATGCACTGCTCTGGGAAAATCTGTAGTTAGGGACCTTTCCAAATTATTGAGGAGTACTGATGCCAGTTTGAGGATTAAGATGCATCTGACTCAGGCCATAGTCTTTCTGATTACTAGATATGCATCTGATATCTGGACAATGAATAGGGATGACAGAAAAAGAATTGACGCCTTTGAACTGTGGTGTTGGAGAAGAGCACTGAACATCCCATGGACAGCCAAAAAAAGAACAGATATGTCTTGGAGCAGGTGCAATTGGAATGCTCTTTGGAGGCAAGAATGATGAGGCTTTGCCTCACATACTTTGGATAAATTGCTAGGAGGTGCTATTCCTAGGAGAGGGACATGATGTTGGGAAGGGTAGAGGGTCGGTGAAGGAGAGGAAGACTCTCATCCAGGTGGATTGACACGGTGACTACTGCAATGGACTTTTGTGTGTCAGGAAGTGTGAGGATGGCACAGGACAGAACTAGGTTCAGATCTTTTGTTCCTAGGGTCGCTAGGAGTCGTATTTGACTTAACAACACCGAACAACAACCACCACCAGTGTAGCTTGAACTTCTTCCTTTATCACCATTGATTCCTGATCATATGCAAGTTCCTGAAGTGGTTTTGTGTCAGCCAATTCTTTTTGGTACAGTGATTCATATTTTTTTGATGTTTCCTGGAACGTTCAAGATTTTGCACATGGCATCCTTCAGTACTGCAACTTGAGTCTTCAATTTCTTTTTCAGTTCTTATGCTTTAACAATGTCATGTGAAGTCTTCTCTTTTTATTTTATAACTCCAGCTCTTTGCATATTTCATTATAATACTTTGTTTTGTCTTCACATGCTGCCCTTTGAAATCTCCTATTCAACTCTTTTTACTTAGCCTTTTTCCTCTTTGTTTTGGCTTCTTGACGGTCTAGTGCAATTTTTAGTGTCTTCTGATATCTATTTTGGTCTTTTGTTTCTCCCTTGTCTTCGCAAAGATGTTTTGCTTTTTTCCTAGATCTTTGATGTCATCTCACAGTTCATCTGGTCTTTGATCATTAGTGTTTAAGTGCTTCAAATCCTATTCTTGAGTAGGCCTTTAAAAGTTGAAGACTGATGCTTTACATTAGGGAAGGTTTACTAACATTATTTCTTTGATACTTTCCTCTCCATTATTTTCTCTGTTCTCTTTCTGGCACTCTTGTTAGTTAAAAATGCATTGTGTACTGATTTATTCTTTCCCTTTGTCCCATTTTTAATCTCTCCTCACCCCCACTTTCTAGGAAATGCTTCAATTATTCTTTGAACACTCCTGGTTTATTTGCTTGTTTTTCCATGCTGTTTCTAATCTCCAAGAGCTTGCTCTTTTTCTCTAATTGTTCCTTAAAAAATTCTTTTGTGTTGTGTGGCTGTACTGTCATCTTCTACTTCTCTGAGGAGATGAAAGACGGCACTTATTTTGTTTTACTTTGTTCTTGTGCTCGCTGCATCGCTTACTTCTCCTGGGTTCTATCACACTGTTTTAGTCTTTCTACTCCATGATTGAGACTTTCTTCTCAGCTCTGGCCGTTCACATATGTCTAAGAGCAGGGCACTGAGAAGGCAGATGGGAGCCTGTGTGGATGCTTAATGCTTTTGGAGCAGCTGAATGGCGTTTCTGCAGAGAATCCCAAGTGTGCCATCATTAAGTGTCTTCTCTAAGGAGGTTTGGACTTCCCATTGAAAGGAGATTCCCTTGGTACAGGGGGCAAAGACTTAATAAGCCAGCAACTCTGTTCACTGCAGATGAATCAGAAGTGACTGGTAGCTGACCCTGTAGTGGATTTTCAGAATCTATAAACCACACAGAAGAAAACTGCTCATCTTTCACCTGTAGGGCAGCTGATGGATTTGCCTTTGGATTGGCATTGCCTCACCCACTAGATCATGAGAGCAAATATGTGCTTCTAATAATCAAAGCAATGGTTGCTCTCAGTTCTGTTTTCTAGGGGTTCCCCTGGAAAGGCAGCAAGACCGTAGAGCTGATGAACTGCATGGTGTGCTGAGGCAAGCTGTCCACAGACAATCCTATAGAATCTTCCTATTCACCAAGAGAAGAGAGGAGACAGCAGAGAGCCCCCGGCTCTGAGGGTTCTGCGACGGGGGCTCAGGCTGTCTCAGCAGATGGGTGTGAACAGAAGACGGAACACCAGAGGGTTGTGCCCTCTGCTGATCATTCGTCCCTGCTACTCAACACATTGGCATTGTTTGTTTTTTTTTTTAATACACACTTCATTGCTGTCAAGTTAGAATCAGCTCATAGCTGATCTTCTAGCGAGTTTTTGGAGGCTGTAAATTGCTTAGAAGGATATTCACCATCTTTCTCCAGGCAGATTCCAACCTTCAGAAGTGGTGCCTTTGTGTTAGCAGCACAACTCCCCAAGAACTAGGCCACCAGAGCTCCCTCGGAGCTGTATAATGTAACTCTGCTAGCATTTTATGGAGCAGTAACTATGGTGGCGTAGCCTGGAAGGAGCTGTATTGTTAACCTTAAGGCCACTCCTCTCTGTAGATCCAATCTACCAGCGGGAAAAAGATGGGTAATATCCTGTGTGCGTTACCGACTCAGAAACCCAATGGAAGTTCAGCTGTGGGTTGGAACAGACATAATGGCAGTGAGTCGGAGTTTCTTTTATTTCAGAAAGATCTGGTTTCTTGTGTTTTATCTGTTGTCTCTAGAAGTTTCAGAGTGAGAAATCAGGTTAATTAGTCCTTAGAAAGACCACAGCCTTTGAAAACTGTACAGAATGTTCCATTCTGACACACGGGGGTGTGGGGGTCATCATAAGTTGGAATTGACAACCATTGGTTGGAGGCCTTGTGTGGCACAGATGGTTAAGGGCTTGGTTACTAACCTAAAGGTTGGCAGTTTGAGTCCCCTAAGAATCACCTCAGAAGAAAGGCCTGGTGGTTTGCTTCTGAAAGGCCACCACCATAACACCTCATGGAGAACGGATTTGCTCTAACACAAGCAAGGGGAGCAACTGTGAATCAGAAGCAACTCGACAGCAACTGTTTTTAAATGAAATAAAGAATATAGTGCTTTGTGAACTGGGGTTCATATACCTGTATGTGTATATTTGTGCATAAACCAATGCTGACTACATTCAACAATAATGGCAAAACAATTTACTAGATTCTAATGTATAAATGTCTGAGATAGGCTTCTGGGCTCCTGGATGTCCTCTAAATCTTGGAGCTTTATCCTTCGTCTGGCCTTGGAAGAGGCTGGGGAACCATTCTCTCTGCATTATCTTGGTCCTAAATAATCAGGAGAACACAAGCTCACCCCTCACAGAAAACCCAAATAAAAGTACGGAAACTGTGCTGCTTCTGAAGATCTTTCCGTTTTTCTGCTTAGAAATCTCACAAATGTGTGCTCATGTATTCATGTATTGGATTCCTAGATCGTGTAGTCAGAGGAGAGACAAGGTAGCAAGCTCACTTCCGGCCCAGTTATCATCACACAGAGCCTTGGAGGCGAAACCACAGTCCCTAACAGGGACGGCTGGATTCAGCCAATAATCTAATAATGGCTGCAGAGAAGCCCTCTGCTGCTGAATCAATTCTGACGCACAGTGGGACTATGCGGCACAGGAGAACTGCCTGTAGGATTTCCAAGGCTGTAAATCATTACAGGGGGTAATCTGCTGGTGTACTGGTTAAAGTGCTTAGATGCTAACTACAAGGTCAGCATTTTGTTTTTGGTTTGTTTTTTTTTTAAGAGTTCAGGATTTTTTATTGAACATGTTACAAAAGGAGTTTAGTCAAAAAGACCAAATCCCATGTCATCATCAGACTCTTCAGATTCTTCTTTCTTTGCTTCCACTTTCTTCTCCTCAACTGGAGCAGCAGCAGTCGTGGGAGCAGGTCCTCCAGCTGGTGCAGCCCCGGCCGCTGGGGCAGGTCCACCAGCACCCACATTGCAGATGAGGCTCCCAATGTTGACATTTGACAGGGCCTTTGCAAACAGCCCAGGCCAGAAAGGTTCAACGTTGACACCGGCTGCCTTAATGAGGGCATTGATTTTATCCTCCGTGACTGTCACCTCATCGTCGTGCAGGATGAGGGCCGAGTAAGGGCTTCGGCAGCACATATACTAAAATTGGAACGATACAGAGAAGATTAGCATGGCCCCTGCGCAAGGATGACACGCAAATTCGTGAAGGTCAGCATTTTGAAGGCACTTTGTAGGAGAAAAATGAGATAATTTACTCCCGTTAAGATTTATGGCCTTGGAAGCCATACTCTGTTTAATAAAGTCACTAGGAATCAGAATGGAATTGAAAGTGGATTATAAATCTTTAGGGAATCAGCTACCTCACCTTCCTCAGAGAGCTGGGTGGGGTCGAACTATTGAACTTTTGGCTAGCAGTTGAATTCTTTAAACACTGTGCCACTAGGGCTCTAGCATGCAAAAGAGAGACAGTGGAAGGGCTAGGAGTCATCAGAAGAACAGCCTTGAGGACAAGGTCCCCTCCTGAGCAAGTGAGGGGTGGTCTCCCCCCCAGCCCCCCTCTAGGAGGGTCCTGGTGCTGATGCAAAGTGTCACCATATTTTCAGCAATTCTGCCAAGTTGTGTCTCTGAGAAGCGAGAGACAAATCTCCAGAGGTTTTCATGTTTGATTCACACCCTCACACGGCAGCTGTCTGCTGTCAGGGGAAACACGGCTGTGCAGATTTCCAGCAGCCACAGTCAGAGACAGAGCCTTCGGTCCTTGGAGCCAGTTAGCTTGTCTTATTGCTTGAACCTTGGGGGAAAGTGTGAAAGCTGCTGTGCCAGCCCTCCTTGCTAGCACTGATGCAGGCACTGTGACTTTGTGGGGATGCTGATCTGGCCCAGAGGACGCAATGGCAGCAATCTCTTCATCGTCCCCATAGGGGAGCTGCAGCTATCTCAACAGAGGCACACAGACAGCATTCTCAAATATTTTGTGCTTATCTCAGACAGCCTTAACCAGAGAGTCTTACTCAATCTCAAGACAGAATCCTGAAACAGACAAGAGATTTTACTGTCTGTATTTCAAAGGAGAAATTGAGTCATGAAAAGGCTGGGTGGAGGCCCAGGTATTTGTGTTCATTCTCCCGCCTTTCCTTTTCTCACTCCATCTTCTCTGACCAAATGAGCCTTTCCAAGTGCTCATTTATTACTAGGCCATTTAGCACTGACAAAGGAGTCCTTTGGTAGTACAAACTGGACAAGAGGCTGGTGACCTAGTGGTAAGGAGCTGTGTTGCAATCCTGAAGGCACGTGGTTCAAATCCACTAGCTGCTCCATTGGAAAAAGATGGGTGTTCTCCTCTTGTGTGATTAAACTGCTTCTGAAACCCGCTGGAGGGTCAGCTATGGATCGGTTCTGACTCATAGGTACACTACAACAACAAACAATCCATTCACCGGTACCTCAGAGACAAGGCTGGTGGTGGGCTTCTGGAAGGTCACAGAAAACTTTGTGGAGAAGTTCTATCCCCCACACATGGCATCACCATGAGTTAAAATCCACTTCCTGGCAACTAACAGCAAGGATATGTAGCAACTTGACTAGGAAAAGCCCAGAAGAAGGAAAAAAAAAATCCAATTCACAACACAAATGCCTGAAGGGGATGATTCTCCTTATCAAGCATGGATCATTTCCCCCCCCCACTTTATAAAACGATTTCCCTTGAGAGCCCATTAGTGGTGAATGCCCGTAGTACACTTAGGTATTGGCTTACAGATCTTTGCTTGCCAAGAAGAGTTGAGAAGGGAGAGGGCGGCGGAGTTTTAAGTGGACGTGCCTGGGTTTCAGTGAGAGCTAAAGAACGGCTGGGAATAAAAGAGTAGTTCTAAAATGATGATAGCGGCTAATGGGTAGACAGCATTGATTTGCAAAAATGCATCTCATGGACAGCTTTGAGGACTTTGTATATTTTGTGTAAATAGAATTTCTTGTTGTTGCTGTTATTGTTGTTGTCATCAGTTCCAACTGAAGGGGCGCTGACTCAGGCAGACCCCTATGTAAAGGGATCCACCCAGTGTGAGCCAGCACCATCCTCACGTCTGCCCCTGTGCTCCAGCCCATTGTTGCAGTCATGGGCTCCACCCCTCTCTTTGAGGGTCTTCCTCTTTTTCATTGACGCTCCACTTTCCCAAGCACATTATCTTTCTCTAGGGCTGACCCCTCCTGATGACATGCCCCAAAATACATGAGGTGAAGCTGCCGCCCCAGCCTCGCTTCTCAGGAGCATTCCAGCTGCTGTTCCAAGACAGATTGGTTTGTTCTTTTGACAGTCCAGTCTCTTCCCATTAATATTCACAGCCTTGGAAATCTGATGGTCATCATGAGTAGGGCTTGACTCAACGGTAGTGGATGCTGCATATTTGTTGTTGTTATGTGCCGTCGAGTCACTTGTGACTTATAGCGACCCTATGTACAACAACCCTAAACCCTGCTCTATCCTGTGCCAATCTCACTGTCTCTGAAACACCTACCCCCATTACCACAGTCACTGAATCAATCCGCCTTATAGGGGGCCTTCCCCTCCTGTGCTGTCCCTCCACCCTACCAAGCATGATGTCCCTCTCCAAGGACCTGTCCCTCCTTACAACATGTCCAAAGTATGTCAGACGAAGCCCCAGAATCCTTGACTGCAAGGATTACCCTTTCCAGGAAGAACTTGTTCTCCTAGCAGTCCATGGTATATTCAATACTCTTCTCCAGCACCACAGCTCAAAGGCATTAATTCTCCATCTATCCTCCCTCATCATTGTCCAGCTCTCTGATGCATAGCAAGTAATGGCAAAAACCGTGGCCTGTATCAGGAGCACTGTAGTCTCCAGACTGACATCATTGCTCCTTGGTACCTTGGAGAGGTCTCTGACAGCAGACTTTTCCAATGCAATTTGTCTCTTAATTTCCTGGCTGCTGGTCTCAAGATTGTTGAGTGTGGAGCCAAGCAAACTGAAGCTGTCAACAATCTCAATCTCTTCACCATCTATCATGATGCTGCCAATGAGCCCAGTGGTGAGAACCTTGGTTTTCTTGACATTGAACTGCAATCCATATTGAAGGCTATAGTCCTTGACCCTCTGCAGCAAGTGCTTCAGGTCCTCCTCAGTTACAGCAAGCAGGGTTGTGTCATCTGCATAATGCAGAACGTTGATGAGTCTACCTCTGATCCTGATGCCACATTTCTTCTCATAGAGCCCAGCCTCCCAGGTAATCTGTTCTGCATATAGATTGAAAAGATATGGAGATAGGACACATCCTTGACACAAACCCTTCCCAATTTTGAACCATGCAATTTTCCTTGCTCTGTTCTGACAATTACCTCCTGGTCCAAGTATAAGTTTCGCATAAGCACAATCAAGTGTTCTGGTTTTCCCATTCTTCAGCTGAAGGGATGCTGTGAAGAGCTCTGAAAAATCTAGATGTATAGAACCATAAGGATGGGCAATCTCCTTCTGTGTGATTAGCTGCCTCTGAAAACCCACCAGAGGGTCAGCTATGGGTCGGTTCCTACTCAATGGTATACAACAACAGAACCATAAAGGGACTTCTTAGAAGCCTTGTGGGCTAAGGTCTTGGAGGGGTCTGACAAAGAAGGAACTGGAGACCACGTCAAATGGCCTCACCTGGTACCCTCTCTACCCGTGATACAGGGACTGCTGGTGACGAAAGGGTGTCAGGAGGCACCAGAGAGGGTGATGACAACCAGGCAAGGGAAAGTAGAGCCATTTTAATAGTCAATGACGTTTACTGTCCCACTCTTGTCATATCAGGGCCAGAATTCCAAAGTGAAGACGTTTTTATCATGTTTGCCTTTTTCATCATCATGCCTGGGAGGCAGTGTGTATGCCCTGGAGAGTGTAACAGAGGCACTTTCAAGTGTGGATTTCCCTGTCCAGTTGAGTGACTCTTTAATGCCTAACCTCTTTAGCAGATCCTGCAACTGAAAATGGAGAGAGTAAATGGTTTGTGCTTGACCACTAAAAGGCAGCTCTAGTGGTGTAGTCCGTAGGGGGTTGTGTTGCCAGTCCAAAGTCAGTGGTGATTTGAATGCACTAACAGCTTCTTAGGAGAAAGACAGGCAATCTCTTCCCATGAGATTTACACTATGGACACCTAATGGATCGCTTAGGTCTCAAAAGTAAGGAGAGGGGCTGGGGAGGGGAGACACAGAAGGAGAGGAGAGGAAAAAAGGGAGAGAGGAGAGAGGGGAGAGGGGAGAGGAGAAGGGAGAAGAGGGAGGGGAGAGGGGAGAGGGGAAAAGGGAGAAGGGAACACATTAACCTAAAGATTGTAGATTTGAACCCACCCAGAAATACTGAGGATGAAAAGGCCTGGTAACCTGTTCCTGGATATTTCAACTACAAAAAGCCTTGAGGAGCAATTTTACTCTATAACACATGGAGTTCTCTTGAGACAAAATCAGCTCAACAAAAAGTAACAACAATAACAATTTCTAACCTGCAAAGGATTAGTAAAATGTGAATTTGCATATAGTTAATCAGTTGCTGGGAAGCTCTGGTGGGTAGGGAGCTGTGCTGGTAACACTAAGGCACACAGTTCAGATCCACCAGCTGCTCCTGTGGAGACAGTGTCCTCCACCCAAGCCTTGTGATAGCCTGAGAAGCCCAGTGGAGGGTCAGCTATGAGTTGGCTCCCATTAAAGGCAATGAATTGATTGATTGGATGACACTGGTTGGTAGTGAGTTGGTTCTAGCATTAGGGGTTTCAGTGGCCAATTTTGGGGAAGTAGAACGCCAGACCTTTATTTTTATGTGCTTCTGAGCACACTAAAATTTCCAAACTTTTGGTTAGCTCCTGAGCACGCTAACTGGTCACAGCTGTCAGGGATTTCCTGCACGTAAAACCAAAATTGAATAGCTGATAGCCATTGAGTTGATTCTGAACCAGAGCAACCCATGTGGTGGGGGTGGTGGTTATGTGCTGTCGAGTCACCTGCGAGTCATAACGACCGTATGTACTCTGGACCTTGCCCTGTCCTGAGCCAGTCTCACTGACTTCGACACACCCACCTCCATTACGTCACTATATCAGTCCATTTCATCCAGGATCTTCCTCTCCGTTTTTGTTGTTATTGTTGTTATTGTGTACCACAGAGTCAGAACCAACCAACGGCTGACCCCTCCGGTGGGTTTCCAGAAGTAGTTAACTGAACGGGAGGAGATTGCCCATCCTTCTCCCATGGAGCAGCTGGTGGCCTCGAACCGCGTGTCTTTGGGATGCAGCACAGCCTCTTGCCACGAGGCATTCAAAATTCGTTCTTTTTATTGGAGAGAGGTAAACTAAAGGATGTCAGTGGGAAGAGTTTGCACTGAATGAATGGGAGAAACTTCGAGGATGAGAAGGATGACAAGTCCCTGCCTTTGCCTGCCTGACCTGGCACTAGATTCAAGTTTACCCTGTGACCCCCAGCGGCAGCACCAGCTACTTACTGACTGAGCACAGGGTGGCTGGCGCTTTGAGTCAGAAGCAGCCAGGTGTCAATTAGTTTCCCCCACTTGGGACTTTGAATCAGAAGCGGATGATGCAAAGCCATGTGATGGCAGAGCTCTAGGGCCTGCGGAGGGCCCCCTCGGTTTCCGGGGCGCCCAGCCGGCGGGGGTGTGTGGGCATTCCAGTCGGTTGCGGAGGAGGCTGTGGTCGGCCACTGCGCAGCCGTGACGCCTGCCAGGCCAGCATCAGACGGCCTTTGTGGAGGGATTTTTGGCAGCCGGGCCTCCCTTTGTTCTTGTCTGTATTCTGAAACTTCCTGAAAATTCTGTGGGTTACCCCAAACTCCTTTTGATTATTTTAAGTCAGAGAAAGTAAACGTTTGTTCTTAGCAACAGAAAGTTGCTTAGCCTACCTCCTCATACCACTGTTCTTAAATTAACACTTCCCTTCACTTTCCAGTTCCTTCATTATACTCATCACTGTTGGTAACAACTTTACCAGTTTGGTACTTATTCCAGGAGGTCTGGTGATGCAGTGGTTAAGTACTTATTTGGTAATAGGAAAGTCAGAGGTTTGAACCCACTCTTCAGAAGAAAATGAGTAGTCTATTTTTGCGAAGACCACGGTTTTGAAAACTCTGAATGGCTCTGTCCTGGCCTAGAGGGTTGTGAGGAGTTGGAATAAACTCAAAGACAATGGTTTGGTTTGCTTTGCTTTGCTTTATAATCTGGGGTTTTTTTTGTCTACACGATGTAAACTACCTCTGGGCTCCTAAAAAACACTTGGAGACAAACTGTGGTTATGCTGTGGGATTCTGGATGCAGACAGGCTGAGTGTGAATCCTGGCTTTGCCCTGAGATACGGTGGACTTCCCTGGTCTCAGCTTCCCCACAGGAAAGCAGGGACCACACCAGTTCCTATAAGTTAGTGTTCAGGTAAGTGCAGTGGCTTCCACCTCCCCTGCTGGGACAAAGAATTGAACCAGGTGAGAGAAGGCCTATGCTGCCAGAGGCAGCAGGGGGTGTACCAGTGGCCTTTAGCAGAACTTCTCAGAGTTACAGCCTCGAAGACTTCAACAGCTGCTAAGCTTACAGACATCAGTTTTACCAAGAAAGAAGGTGAAGAGACAAGAGTAGAGGTCAAAGTTGTTGTTGTTGTAATGTGCCATTGAGTAGCTTCTGACTCATAGTGACCCTTTGTACAACAGCTCTGAACCCTGCTCTATCTTGAGCCAGCCTCATTGTCTCTGACACACCTACCCCTATTATCCCAGTTACTGAGTCAGTCCCTCTTATCCAGGGTATTCCTTTCCTGAGGTGTCCCTCCACCCTTCCAAGCATGATATCCCTCCCCAAGGTCCCTTCTTGCAACATGCCTAAAGTATGTCACACAAGACCTCAGAATCCTTGTCTCCAAAGAGCAGCCTGATTTCACCCTCTCCGGGATGAACCTCTTCGTTCTCCTAGCAGTCCATGGAATATTCAGTGCCCTTCTCCAATACCACAGCTCAAAGGCATCAATTCTTTTTCTATCATCTTTAGTCATTGTCTAGGGGTCTGATGCATAGCAAGTAATTGTGAAGACCATGGCTTGAATCAAGCACATCTTAGTCTCCATATTGACATTGTTGCTCTTCAGTACTCTGGAGAGGTCCCTGACAGCAGATTTTCCCAATGCAATGTGTCGTTTTATTTCCTGGCTGCTGATGCCAAGAGTGTTGATTGTAGAAGTAGTTTATTATAGAAAGTGAAGGTCTGTTCTAGAGAAAGGAATAGATCCCACTAAGAAAGGAAAGGAGTGGACTAGAGGGGAGGGCACGTTGGGCGATGGGATCTTAGGCTAATGTATCCAGTCTTCTTCCTCCTGGGACATGCAAAGATGTTGCTGGAAGTTCCCACACTTCATGATGTCAGAGTCTCATATGGCTAAAATACTAATCAGATTGACTGGCTATTTCCCTCTTGTTTGGTGTTTGGGTTTTTTTTTTAAGTCTTACATGAGCTCAGGCTATGGTCTAATAGTTTGACAAGGTCCAGCTGAAATTGGAGGTCACTTTATGATTTTAGCTCCTGGGGTTTTGCTCCAGAATTCTTTAGCTACTATCCAACTCCTAACCCTATACAGCTGTGGTGAGAATTCAGTGAGTTAAATACCTTTGTGCCTAATACATAGTGTTAGTGAACAAGCAAAGCTGGCAGACAAGCAGAGGAAGAATAACTGTTATTCTTCAGGATTTGAAAATTTCTGGCCCATCATCAAACTCTTGAATAACCTATTTCCTAGGATCAGGCTGAAAGTTTAACAAACTGGAATTGGAAGGACAGCGCAGGAGGGGAAGGCCCTCTACGAGGTGGATTGATTCAGTGACTGGGATAATCGGGATGGGAGTGTCAGAGACAGTGCGATTCGCACAGGACAGAGCAGGGTTTAGGGCTGTTGTACATACGGTTGCTATGAGTCGCAAGCGACTCGACAGCACATAACAACAACAACATAATAATAATAATAATGTTGCCTATTGGTGATAGGGACCTCTCCAAAGTACTGAGGAGCAATGGTGTCTCTCTGGAGACTAAGGTGCGTCTGATACAGGCCATGGTCTTCGCAATCACTTGTTATGCATCAGAGAGTTGGACAATGACCAAGGAGGATAGAAGGAGAATTGATGCCTTTGAGCTGTGGTGCTGGAGAAGAGTATTGAGAATACCATGGACTGCTAGGAAAACAAACAGATTTGTCCTGGAAAGGGTTAAACCGGGTGGCTTCTTGGAGGCAAGGATTCTGAGGCTCCGTCTAACATACTTTGGACATGTTGTGAGGAGAGACTGGCCTTGGAGAGGGACATCATGCTTGGGAGGGTGGAGGGACAGCACAGGAGAGGAAGGCCCTCTATGAGGTGGATTGATTCTGTGACTGGGATAATTGGGATGGGAGTGTCAAAGACAGCGCTATTGGCACAGGACAGAGCGGAGTTTAGGGCTGTTGTACATGGGGTCGCTATGAGTTGCAAGCGACTCGACGGCACATAACAACAACAACAGATTATGGAACTCAGGGTCCAGTCCTCATGGTGGCCCCCAAAGGTTTGTTATCTAAGCATCACTAAGTGTTCTTAAGAAATGAAAAGATACATTGTTTGGGGAAAATCTGCTGTGAAGGGCCTCTTTGAAATGCAAAAGAGCAAGGATGTCAGTTTAAAAACTAAGGTGCACCTGATTCAAGCCATGATATTGTCAATTACTTCCTATTCATCTGGAAGTTGGACGGTGAACGAGAATAACAGAAGAAGAATCAATTCCTATGAGTTGTGGTGTTGGAGAAGAGTGCTGACTATATCCCACGAACTGTCAAAGGAATATATATGTCTTAGAAGATGTGCAACCAGATTGGTCTTTAGAAGCAAGGATAGTAAAACTTCATCCCATGTACTTTGGACATATTGTCAGAAGGGGCCAGGCCTCAGAAAAGGACAGTGTTCTAGGAATAGTGGACGGTCACAGAAAAAGAGGAAGACCCTTCAAGAGATGGATTGACACAGTGACTGTAACAATGGGCATGAGGGTATTGTGAGGATGGTGCTGTGTGGGGCTAAGCTTAGATCTGCTCATAGGTTCACTAGGAGTCACAATTGACTGGATGGCCCCTAACAACAACAACAAGACCAGCAAGCATCACAAACTCACACACTCAGACCCTCAAAATTTGAGAAGCCCAGCTTTTCTGAGGCCATTGAGTCATGGAGCTCCTGCTCCCAGCTGCTCACCACTTTGTGTCTGTTTGTGTCTGGAAGGACAGTCCTGCTTCCAGGAAGGGCTGCTCCTTGAGGAAGCCCCTGGCCTGGCCTCAAGGGACTTCTTAGCATCAGAGCACAGAGTCTCACCCTGAAGGGCTGGGGAAGGGTAGCCAACCCAAACACCAAATTCCAGGAGGACTGTTTTTCACTGGAAGGAATGTGCTGTGTTTTCCATGGCCTCCGTGCTTTCTGAGCTTCCGGAGTAAAAAGGCCAGGTCGTGTGAGCCAAGCTCATGTGTGTGTGTGTGTGTGTGTGTGTGTGTGTACACATGTAAACTGACTGGATGGTGCAACCAGGCCTGGGCTCACGGCCTCGGTCATTCCTTGCTCTATTTTAAGATTTCCAAGCCCCAGGTCCTGTCTGTTTCCCAGCAGTTGTCACTTGGTCAGAGGAAAGGGGAAGTGGGGGTGAGAGACAATGAGGCTGGTCACAGCTCTTATTAATTCCAGCTGGGTGGAAATTCCCATCTGTTATCGAAGCACCTCCTTCTCCCCCTCCCAGCTCCTCCCCCCCCCCCCCGCTCCCCTCCAGTCCATCACTAAATGACACAGAATTCTTCAGTTTAGGGCAAAGTCTTGTGGATATCAATAACAAAAATACATATTTGTATAACAACACAGATCTCCAGAGCACTTGCACACACAGCTCCCCCCTCCCGTTGTTGGGTAAGGCAGAGATAAACAGAGGCACTGAGAGGTTAAGATTACACAAGGTCACACAGCTACTTAACCATAGATACTGTCACAGAGGCCAGATGTCAGGGGCTTCAACTCTGCTCTGCCATTCAGTAAATGGCCATTTATTATTCCCATACCATGGGTCTTTCCTGTGCTGATGAGCTCAGGGTTGTGGAAAATGAAGCATCCAGGCTAGTATGTGGTAATTCCAATGATTTCCTGTCCTCATGGTCAGGTCCAGTCACCCAGGAGAGGGAGTCCATTCATAAAGACAGAGTGCCTCCTGAGTACACCTTACTGTGCTTTTGCAGGTTCACAGTCTGTGGAAGAGAAAGTTGCTCGATATATAATGTTGTTAAAATGTGAAAGAAGCCCTGGTGGTGTAGTGTATTATGTGTTGGCTCTTAACCAAAAAGTTGATGGTTCGAATCCACCAGTTGCTCCAGGGAGAAAGGATGAGGAGACTTCTCCTGTAACGATTTGGCAACCTGATGGAGGGCCATGATTCAGAATGGAAATGATGGCAGGGGCCAATGAGCAAAATTGTGGTACAGCTCTGGAGTGTTGACAAATACAATCAACAACACCGAGTAAGGGGTAATTAGCTTTGTCAAGGGGCAATGAGGCCTCTTTCCACTCAACTTTTTATTATAAAAAATTTCAAGCATGCAAAACCATTGAAAGATGGTTGTAATGAATGCCATACAGATGAGGCCATTTTAGCCTTTGCCATATTGGCTTTGTCTGCATCAACGTGTTGATAGATACTTGTTTCCACTGAGACGGTTCTGAGTCTCCATTGGGCTTATCTGTAAATCTAACAGGAAGAAGTTGTCCATTTTTCTCCAGAGGACTCACTGGTGGATTTGAACCACCAGAATGATTTGACCTTTAGGTTAGCAATGTGACTCCCTGTTGGCTATACCACCAAGCATCCTGTAGAAAGATACAGATACACAACTGTATCTTTTGCAAGGAAGTGAGGGTTATCTTTGTATTCACTCCTACACACTGCAACATGAGAATAAGAGTGTTCAAAGAAGATACTCCTTAAGTTGTGTCTTGGATGAACAGGAGTTTATCAGACAAAAGAAGGAGGTCAATCCATTTATTCTACCAATGTGGTGAAAGCAAATAGGTTTAAGAACATGAAAAGACAAGCCGCAGACTGGAAGAAAATATTTTCAAAACACATGTAGCTAAATGTCTTGTATCCAATGGATACAAAGAACTCTTAAAACCCAGTAGTTTAAAAAAAAACCCTCAGTTACAAAATAGGAAGAAGATCTGAACAGATACCTCACTAAAGAAGATGCACACAGATGCCAACTAAGTATGGGACAAGATGTTCAACATCCTATGCCACTAAAACCAGACAAACCAAGACTCGCCACCACCAAGCCAATTCCTGGTCCATCAGGTGGGAAGGAGAGACCTCTCATCTTTCTCCTGCACAGCCTCTGGTGGATTTGACCTGCCAACTTGTCGGTTAGCTGTCTGACATGTTACACAGTACACTACCAGGCCTCTTTAGGAAACTGGAAATCAAAAGAACAATGAGATACCACTATATAGCTATCAAAATGGGTTAAAATTCAAAATGCCAACACCACCAAATGTTGGAGTAACAGGAACTCTTGTTAATTGTTGGTAATAATCCAAAATGCTACAGCCACTTCTGGCAACATTGTGGCAGTTCCTTACAAAGCTAAACACAAGCTTATCTTGTAAGCTTGCTCTAGATACATATCCAAATGAGTTGAAAATGTCTATCCATATAAAAAGTTCACTCACAGTTGTTTATAACAGCTTTATTTATGATTGCCCCAAACTGGAAGCAACCAAGATGACTTTCAGTAGGTTAATGGATAAACTGTGCCACATTCACACAATGGAATAGTATCCCACGATTTGGAGAAATAAGCTCTAAATCTACAAAAAAAGTTTTGTCATTTTGCCAACATTTTGTCAACAGTTGCTATTTACTTGGATCCACAATCAACACTCATGTTACCAGTAGTAAAGAAATCAAAAGATATGTTGTATTGGGGAAATCTGCTGTGGAAGATCTCTCCAAAGAACAAGGACATCAGTGTAAAAACTAAGGTGTGCCTGATCCAAGTCATGGCTGTGTGTGTGTGTGTGTGTGTGTGTGTGTGTGCGTACCATTATAAAATTGAATCTGACACGCACAGGAGGAGATTGGCCCCTCCTTCTCCAGCAGAGCATCTGGTGGATTCGAACTGCAAACCTTTGGGATTGCAGTGCAGTTCCTTGCCATTAGCCCACCAGAACTTCCTTAATTAAGACATTTTTAATTGCTGCCTATGCATCTGAAAGTTGGACTGTCAATAAGGATGACCAAAGAAGAATTGACACCTTTGAATTGTGGTTTCTGAGAAAAGTGATGAATATCCCTTGGACTTCTAGAAGAACAAGCAAGTCTGTCTTGGAAGTAATGTAACCAGAGTATACCTTGGAGGTAAAGATGGTGACACTTCATTTTACCTGCTTTGAGCATGTTGTCAGAAGGGACCAGTCCTTCGAAAAATACAGTGGGAAAGTGAAGAAGGCCTTCAAAGAGATAGATTGACACAGCGACTCTGTCAGTGGGTCCGAGCATGTGGAGGTTGTGGTGATGGCACAGGATAGGGCAAGGTTCCTCTCTGTTGTTCATAGAGTCGATATGAACTGTTGATTCCATGATACCTAACAATAGACCTAAGGGTATATTATTAAGAGAGGGACACTAGTCTGTGAAAGCTACATATTGTATGGTTGTAATGATACCACATTCCCTAAAGGCAAAATCACAGAAATGGTAAGAGGATTTCAAAGACAGGTAACAAGGGAGGAGGGTGGATAAATGGTGCATAGGGCGTTTTCAGGGCAGTGAAAAGTACCCTTCCTCTACAATGGTGGCTGCGTCACATTCTGCATTTTCAAAAATCTGTAGAACTACATGATATAGAGTGTGGACATAGTCTGTAAACCTGGACCCAAATCACAATGATTAACAAAAAAAGAGTGATCCCTAATGTAAACTATGGCCTTTGGTTAATAATAATAACAACGTATCAATAGTATTATATCGTCTTGTGTAAGAAATCTCCTGTACTGCTATAAAATGTCACTGGTGGAGAAGACTCTGTACAGGGGTAAGAGAGGGAGTGTTTGAGAATGTTCTGTATTTTCTGCTCAATCTTTCTGCAAATATGTTCTGGATAAACAAAGTGTCTTATTAAAAAACAAAAACAAATCAGAAGTAGCATGGAGTATTTGGGGGAAAGGTTCTCGAGTGTGACCAGAGCTGAAGGGTATAGAAAGCCTGTGGAAGAGGAAGTTGGAGGCACTGATTGGAACCAGAGGTTGAGGCTCAGAATGCCTTAGTGAGGTATTTCCGTGTGATCTTGGTGGGTGTTAGGTGCCATTGAGTTAGCTGTGACTCATCTCTTGACCTCATGCACAACAGAATAAAATCCTGCCCAATGCTATACTATCCTTATATCTCTGCTATGTTTAAGCCCATTGTTGTAATTACCATCTCATGAAAGGTCTTCCTCTCCTTTGCTAACCTTCTACTTTTTCAAGCATGATGTCCATCTTTTCCAAAAATTGCTTCCTCCTGATAACATGCCAACCTCGGTGAAGGGGGGAAATGCTGGATCCTTGGAAAGAGGAGGTAATATGCTCTGATGCATCTTCATCCTGAATCAGAAAAGAGGAGCGTAGGCTGGAGAAGATGGAGGAGCGTGTGAGACATTGAGGGCAAGGGCGATGTGAGTGAAAGAGAAGGCTCTAGACAGAATTTGTGTCCTGACTGGCAAACTAGAAGCAGATGGAATGAGAAGTCATTGATGGCAAAGGAGATTTCTTTCAAAAGCAACCGAATAAATCAATGCCATTAATCTAATCGGATATGGTCATGTGTAGAAGACAATGGATTAAGCATAAAGGCAACAAATGCACTGGAAATAGGGGTCTAGAGCCCCATTAAATTCAGAGAGAGCAGCTTAGGGCTCAGCGGCTTACAGGTGGTGGTTGAGACAACGGCAACAGCTGACCTTATTTAAGCAGGGGTTGTAGTAAAAGAACAAGGCATAAGCAACACTCTGGGCAGCATCCACAGCTAGCGAACACATACAAGGCGAAGAGAATCACCTGGGATCTAGCCGACTAGAGTCTGACTTAGTACACCTGGGGTGGAAATGTAAATTCTCAGCAGTTAGATTGGCTCGTTCCTTATGATTATTTTTACGATGCTTTATTATTATTGCAGCAGACGTAGGGTGGGATGCTCAGGGGCTTGAGAAGCCTGAGGATTTGGACCCAGAAGTTTCCCTGGGCCTCACTTTGAGCAGTTCAGCCAGGCAGCTGGTGGAAGCTGGTGGAGAGAGGAAGTGGCTCCCGCAGGCCCAGTCACACTGCACACCGTGTGTCCCCCAGAGCTCAGATGTGTGGGGCTAATTAGAGATGGCTCATTTCTTTCTCTGCAAAAGAGCCTTGACCCTCCTGCCCCTGCTGTGCTCTGCCTCCACCCACCTGGGCTTGTTTCTAGGACAGCTGCTGTATCAGGGCTGATGGCCCAGGAGCTTGTGAAAGGACCACCTGTCTTGGTTGCTGACTCCCGCTTTCTGCAGCCTCCCTCCTACTCCCCGCTCTAGGCTGATCACACTTCAGACCACGTTTCTCCCTCCCCCAGGTGTCACAGGCAGGCACATTGAGAGCAGCATGCTCCCTTACAACTGGTTGCACTTAACTGCTGGGGCTGGTGCTTTTCCAATCTCTTCTGTTTTCCTATAGAGCTGCTTTTCTTTTGAACCTCTGCCTGGGACTTGCCCATTCCCCAACCCACTTCTCCTATTGACATGGATGTTCAGGGAAGGTATAAAGGGGTAATCAAAGATGGGGAGAGGGTTGCTTAGAAAATAGGCTCCTCACCTATTCAGTTTTTACCTGTTCTCCCCTCAACCCCACGTTAGTCCTACTTCATTACTGTGGTGTTATGCAGTATTTGTCCTTTAGTGAGTGACTGAGATATTTCACTTAGCATAATGAAAGGGGGAAGGGAAGGGGAGGGAGGAAAATGTGCAACAATGAATTAATTTTTTAAAATTATGTAGTAAAAAGAAAATAGATTCCTAACTTGCAGGGGGTGGGAGAAGCCCCCAGAGTGCCTCTGATCTGTGCCGCTGAATATGATACTTAAGGTCCTTGTTTCTCACTCCAGGCCTCTAGACAGCCCCACTCACCAGCCTCCCCTGGCCCCTCGCCACCAGGACAGATGGGAAGTGGTGGAAGTAGCCAATAGTGCCTCTGAACAATTAGAGAGGCAAGGGTTCTGTTGAGAGGTCCTGGTTTTGAAAGTGGGGCAGCACCAAGTTTGACTTCCTGTCCGTCTGTTTAGTGGGGGTGTCACTAACCTCACTGGTGTCCCACGTCCCCACCCACGGAGGTATTGCAATTGGGCAGAGCTCAGTATTGGAGCATGGGGAGCTCCACAAATAATAGTTTCCCTCCCTCCAAAACAGAGCCTAAACCAGTGTCGGGTAATAGAGTCCATTGAAATATCTTCTCACAACTTAAAAAGCTTGGTTTTGACTGACAGTTTCTCCTTAGCGCATATGTCTCTGAGAACATGGAAGCAGGATGTGCTGGGGTTTTGCTCACCGCAGGCTGGGAAGAGCTGTGGAGAGGGTAGCTGGGGAGAAGTGGTACTGGTACTGGATTGTACTTCACACTCTGCCCCCAACTCTAGCTGGTTTGGGGGCCACTCATGTCTGCTAGACCCACCCCTGGCTTTGCCCCTGTTTGTTCTGCACCCACAAGCCCACACGTTATGGTGTAGAATAGTCAGTTTCACCATGTGACCCGGTCCTTCTGTCCTCCATTTCCAGGAGGTTGTCTTGCGTAAGCTTAGCCAAGAGTGTCTGTGATCTCAAGGATCTTGGGAAGACTGGGATGACAATGATTCTCCAAAGAGACTCACCATGTGCAGCATGGGATTGGAGCCTTGGTGGTGCAATGACTAAAGCATTCAGCTGCTAACCAATTGTTTGACCATTCGTGGCCACCAGGTGCTCCACAGGAGGAAGACGAAGTGGCCTAAGCAGTCTGCTTCTGTAAAGATGAAGTCTTGGAAACCTTGTGGCACGATTCTGATCTTACAGGCTTACTATGAGTTAGAATAGACTTAAGAGCAATACATTTTTTGAGTTTTAGCACAGGATTAATTAATTCCGTATTTAATGAGTACTGCTAAAAGAACAAACAGGTTTGTTCTGGAGAGGGTGAAGCCAGGCTGCTCCTTGGAGGCAGGGATTCTGAGGCTTCGTCTGACATACTTTGAATATGTTGCAAAGAAGGAGCAGTCCTTGGTGAGGGACGTCATGCTTGGGAGGGTGGAGGGACAGCGCAGGAGAGGAAGATTGATTCAGTGACTAGGGTAATGGGGGTAGGTGTGTCAGAGACAATAAGATTGGCACAGGATAGAGCAGGGTTTAGGGCTATTGTACATAGGGTTGCTATGAGTTGCAGGTGACTCGACAACACATAACAACAACAACAACGTTGAACCAAACACTGTTCTGTGCACTAAGGTTTGGGGTTTCAATTTAGATCTGCTCGTGTGAGAACTGACATCACAAAGGCAGACTCTGAGTGCACGAGAGGGGGCCACATTGAGTTAGGAATCAAAACCCCACTGCCATCCAGTGGACCTAATGCACGGCAGCTGGTTAGGAAAGAGCAGAACTGCTCTATAGTGTTTTAAGGCTATATATTCTAATGAGAGCAGACTGCCTTCTCTTTCCCCCAACAGAGCAACTGGTGGATTCAAACTGCTGACCATATGGTTAACAGCCCAACACATAACCCACTATGCTGTTAAGTCTCCTTTTTGGAATCAGTGAGAGTTTGATTTATTGAAGGCTCCCAAGAAATTAAAGTGAGTCAGCTGGGACCTATAGAGGTTTAGACAGCTGCTTATAAAGGTTCCACTCTGCAAAGGTCTTTCTGTTACATCCCCTACACATATACACACACACACACACTGAGGGAGAGAGAGAGAAAGAGAGAGATGTAAAGTGAGAACAATATTTTCCCTCTACTCTATTCCATCATACCCTTTATTCCCTTGGCACAACAATGAGTCTGTCCACAACAGCCTCCCACGAACAGTGCTTTCTCCTTGCTGTTGATGTTATGTAACAGGGCTGATGTGGCATTCATTGGTGAATAAGATAGGAGGAGCGGGCTGGTCAGGATCTCTATGCCTGAACTTGTGGAGGCGGAGGGTGGCAGCTGTCGGCTTGTCCCTGTACTTGTTTACTGCCTGGAGACAGAGGTGTGCTGGGCAAGCAGAACCTGCCTGACTCTGCCTAGGGAGGAATAGGGACCCCAGAATGAGAACATCACCCTCAGTCACTTAGGAATCCCGGCTTCAAACTGTTTGCCTTTAGTCATCCCTCCTAAGCAGCTTCCCAGAGGCTTGGGAAATTATTGAGAAAAATCCTAATTTTTACTAAGTTTGCTTTTACTAAGTAAGCCTTGGTGAGTGGACACGAGATGCTCTCAGAAGAAAAGGGCATTTGTGACCAAGGTGAAGAGTAACGGGAGAAAGAGGAATATAGTTAGAAACTCAGGATTCTTGGGTAATTCTCCATTCTGAATTCACATGTACTAAGGCGAGATGGGTCCTGTTAACCCACCGTTGACTTAGTTGGGACTTTAGGAAATTCATGTACATGAGACAGGGGTGCTGGAGCTAGAGAAGCATCACCCCCAGGTGAGAGCTGAGGCAGCCAGGGAGGGCTGGAGCCTGGGGAGAAGCAGTGATTGGCCATAGAAATTCAGCAATTTAAAGGCAACGGACACAGCCCAGGTGGCACAGCAGTTAAGTGCTGACAGATGAATGGTTCAAACACCCCCCCCCCCCAGTGACTTCATGGGAGACCTTATGATCTGCTTCTAGAGAATTCCTGCCTTGGAATCCCTCTGGGACAGTTCTAGTCTGTCCTGTAGGGTGGACAAGAGTCATCAGGGACTCAACGTCAGTGAGGACTATTTCTTATTTTTTGTGTATAACAGATTATCCGGGAGGCTGGGCTCTATGAGGAGAAATGTGGGGTCAAGATTGGTGGACGATTTATCAACAACCTGCGTTATGCGGATGACACAACCCTGCTTTCTGAAACTGAAGAGGACCTGAAGC
>NW_006399811.1:13818704-13837289 GCF_000299155.1 Elephantulus edwardii | reverse complement strand
GTGGGCTTTAATATTTATTCTAATGGAGCTCCAATGGCTCACTGGCTTGACTATGACCTGAAAGTTTAGTGGTTTGAACTCACCTGCTTCTCCATGGGAGAAAGATAGTACAGTCTCCATCTGTAAAGATTCTAGCCTTAGTAAACCCCATGGAGCAGTTATATTCTATAATATAGGGTTGCTAGGAGTTGTACTGCCAACCCAAAGGCAGCCCGTTCAAATCCATCAGTGGCTCCAAAGTAGAAAGATAGACATCTCCTCCCATGAGATATACTGTGTCTGAAAACCCGTGGAGAGTCAGCTCCAATGAGTTGGCTCTGCCTTGATAGCACACAACAACACATAAGTCGAAATCCATTCAATGGCAAAGGCCAGTCAGTCTGTGTGCATCAGACTACAAACATAGTCCGGCCAGCATTTGAGAACCAAGAGAGCACAGACATCAAATGAGCAGTCTCCATCTACCAGCAGCCAGGATCCCAGGAGGATGTGGACCAAGGAAAGTCTCTAGGGCCTAGCACATTCCTGAGACTGTGAGAGCTGACGATTTGAATTCCTTAGAAGGGGCCACCAGGCTCCATTCCAGATGGGAAAGGTTCACAGGCAAAACAGAGCTGCGCTCACAGTTTTCCTGCAAAGATAAGTAAAAGTCCAACAACTAGTCACACGCGGGAAGTGCATACACAAGGGACTGGGAAGAGGAGAAGCAGAAAAATCCAGAGCTGATGATGACACACAGCTAAGGACAATGACAGAGAGTGGAAAATATGAATGGGGAGAGAGCAATGGAGAGAGTGGAGAAGAAAACTTTAGGTCAAAGGCCAAGTGCAGAAAGTGAAAAAGACTACAGCCTTCAACATAGATTACATCTCAACATCCAGAAAGGAAAAATCCTCACCACTGAACCAACAGACAGTATCATGATAGACGGAGAAACAGGTGAAGAGGTCAGTGATTTAATCTTGTCTTGGATCCACAATCAACAGCCAAATAACAGCAGTCAAGAAATCACAGGGCATGTCACATTGGGCAAATCTGCTTTTCGGGACCTCTCCAAAGTGCCAAAAGTCAATGATGTCAGATTGAAGGCAAAGATGTGCTTGATCCAAGTCTTTCAATTGTTTCCTATACATCTGAAAGTTGGACAGTGAAGACAGTTGACAGAAGAATCGATGCCTTTGAATTGTGTTGGTGAAGAGGACTGAATATCCCATGAACTGCCAAAAGAACAAACAAGTCCGTGTGATGGAAGTGCAATCAGAGAGCTCCTTGGAGGCAAGGATGTGAAACTTCATCTCACAGGCTATGAGCGTGTCATTAGGAGGGTTCAGTCTTTCAAAGAAGATATCATGCTAGGATAATTAGAAAAATGTAACTTATCCCAGCGGCACCTGACTCTGCTAAGCTTGGGCCCAAATGGGTGTTTCTGCATACCTAGCTCCCTTAGAAATCCAATAAAGCACTCACTCCTGTTTTCTGCCCCAAAGTCACTCAGCATTCTCACTTCTTGGCCAGAAAGCCCATAGCTCTGACTTGTGCCGGTCTCCTGGTCCTGCTGCCCCTGCCACCCCTGCTGCCACTGTTTGACTAATGCCACTTTACCATCCTGTTATAGTGTCTCTTTGGTGTTGCAGAATGCCTCTGGGATAAAAAATGTCAGTGCAAGGATCTTAGGGTCTACCTCATCGCCTGAGTGCTCCTCACCACTTGAGATCAAATGCCAGCGGTGTGGCCTTGTTGTTGTTGTTGTGTGCCATTGGCTTGGAACCAATGCATCGCTGATCATCTAGCAGGTTTTCAGAGGCAGTCAACTCTCAGGAGGAGATTACTCATCCTTCTGCGGAGCAGCTGATAGATTTGAACCACATGCCTTTGGGATTAGACTATGTCTACTGCAATTTGCACACATGGGAAATGAACTCAATAAATGTGTGTGCTGTAATTTTGAGGGTTAAAGCACATAGTTAGTGCTCAGTGAATGTTTAAAAGAATTAACCTTCCATTGAGTTTCCAAGGCTGTAAGATTGCGCCCTTGGAGTTGTTAGTAGATTCATATTGACAGGGATACTTGGTCTGTGGATTTTCAGTGTTGCTCCCTATGGACTATGCCACCAGAGTCTCCTCCATGAACATTAGCTATTGTTATTTGCGCTGAAACATAAGTGATCTATCCAGTCAACATTCATGAAACATACACTGGTGCAAGGGGTCAACGATGAGCATATAATCAGGATGGTGCCTCCTTGCCTCCAGGAGTTCATAGATGAAACAAAACATAAATCAGTTCTATCTTGTTCTTAGAAATGAACAAAGTTCAGGGAAGACTCAGAGGGGGTCCTGGATTGAGGGAATTATAGGAGGCATGGAGACAGAGAAGGCACTTGAAGAAAAAAATGAATGGGAAAAAAAGTGAAGAGTTAACACTGGTCTCCTCTGACTGGATATGGGTTAGAAAGGGGCATGATGGACTGTGCTGTATCCTGGCTGGATGCATGGCCATGTGGATGCATGGCGGTGGCTGTTGCTGCCACAGGTGTAGCTGGTTCAAGAATATCCAGTCCTCAAGGGCATCCTCCATTTATTCAAGCTCATTGAGCCACACCGTTAAGATTAATGCATTTTTATATGGAAAATGTATCCCAGTGAAATGAATTTATCGATAAATATTTTCTTAAAATGAATAGCACAGGGAAGTAGGGACCACCCAGGCTCAGGGGTTTTCAGTCGTCAGGCAGCATGGCATCTGTGTTACCTGCCTATGGATGAGTGTGCTTGGATTTTAGGGTACCAAGTGAAGGAACACGATATCAGATGGTTAGAGTCTTATATGATACAGAGGAGACTGGGCATCATCCTTTAAGTCACAGGTATCACCTAAAGGTTTAAATCTCACTTCCTGGGTGGTAGAGTCTGTAAGGAGTTGTGCTACTAACTCAAAGGTGACTTCTTTAATAGTTCCAATCTACCAGTGACTCAGGTAGAAACCTCCTCTTCTGTGAGTTATGGGCACAGAAACCCAAGGCAGGGTCAGCTATGAGTGGGTTCCAACTTGATGACAGTGAGTTTGAGTTTTTTAAAGTTTCCCAAGAGGCTGACTGTCCTGCCTTAGTGATGGGTATTAATTTCTAGGGCTGGCTGAAGAACAATAAGGCTCTCATATTTCCATGCCCTCAGAACTCCACTCAGACATTTTTATAAGAAAGAAAGAGGGAAGCTAAGTTAGAGGGGAATGATACAGCTGCTGAAGTGAACTACACTCAGTGCCCCAGAGAATAATCAAGGAGAAGCAGTGGGTTTCCTGTACTTAGGCTGAACTCTGTCAACTTTCTCCGTGCAGTCGGGGGAGGGAGTCCAAAGCTCTTGCTGTGACTTTGAAGGGAAATGTGCCCCAGGGATTGCCATGTCACATCTGCTGGGAATGAGTTCTACCTCGTCCTCCAGCTACTTCAGGGTACGTCCCTCCCCCCACCCCACCACTGTTTATATGATATTAAACCACAGGCAGATGATTCAAATCCACCAGCTACTCTTAATGGAGAAAGATGGACAATCTCCTTTTGTACAATTCAGAGCCATTAAAAACCCACCAGAGGGTCAGCTATGAGCTAGTTTCGACTCAACAACAATATCAACAACAAACCTGAAGCACAAGTCCCTTGGTGGATCCAAACAGGGGTTAGTGGGTCAGAGAGGCTTGCAGGAGGTGGAAGGCCAGGACACTGTGTGATGTTTAATCCTGACCTCAGCTTTGTCCAGCGTGGTGACCTCAGATGACTTGGGCAGCAGAACTCTGTCTTCACCTCCTCCATCAAAGAGAGTGCAGCTGCGCTGGGGGAACTAGATAAAAAGTGGTTGGACAATGTCAAAGCCAGTGCAGCTCAAAGGGAAGCTAACTCGCTGGATTTACAGCAACTGTCAACTCATCCCGCATGACTGAAATTGTGGATACCATTGACCTGCTGGGAAGAGAATTTGGGATATATTGTAAACTTAAAAAAATTTCTGCCTGGAAACCTGGAGGGGTAACCATGGTAACCAGGAGGCAGGTTGCGCTCAGAGAGGGCTCTTGAGCTAAGCTGGGAGCTGGTGCTCCTAGACTTGCTTATCTGAGTATCTCCTTATCTAGTCCTTTGTCTCCTTTGCTTTCTTTGTTGAAAGGGAGAAAGTACTTGCTCTGAGACCTATGGATCTGGCCTGGGTCTCAGCTGTCTTAGTGTACTAAGGTTGTCTTGCTTTCTGTAAAACAGGCTTTATCAACTTGTCTGGCCTATTCACGGTTGCAGAAAGGATATAGCAAGGGTTCAGGAAGCCTTTGTAGATTCTCTTCGTAACAGTGTTGTTGTTCTCTTGTGGCCATACCTAGGCTGCTTGGCATAAAGTTCTGTTGAGGATAAGAGCGTGGGAGATTCTCCCATAAATTCATTTTTACTGTGTGAAGAGAAGCTGCCCCACAGACAAGACACTCACTACCTCACCTGACACCTAAATTCTAAACACCTGCCCTGGGGTGTGGGTGGAACCAGGTGAAATAATAACTCCTCACTTTAGCGGGCCGCATATCCAGCAGCATGTCCTATCAGTGAGGACTGGGATGGTGGTTCTAGACAGTGGACGAAAGACAGAGGACTCTGCTGAAACGCACACCATTACCCCACTCCCATCCCGGGCCCATCCACTCTGCCTCACCCCAGCTGAGCCCTGCACTTGCAAGAAATGAAGAACAAAAGCTTAGGTTGGCAGGACATGGACGTGGATGGGCGTGCAGGGTGAGGGACTGCTGTCAGCCCTGCTTCCAGGCTCTGCTAACCCACTGGGAGGTTTGAGAAGGATTGGAGAGGATTATGGCTCTGGCTCTATCAAGCACATGTTATGGTTTTGCCTAACTGGGTCATATTCTGCAGACCCTGCTTAACAACAGAATCTGTTTTGACAAAAAGATGCTCTTTTTTCCCTTCCCTGTTATTTTCTGGTCAGTTTTTTCATTGAATTTTCCCAGGTGGAGGACTGTTTTTGCCCATTTTTTACTAACTCTTCACATCTAGGAAGATGAGCAGGCCTCACTGAGGAGTACCTGTTTGCTATGCCTTGTATAAAAGAAAACCCTTAGGTTGCAAGAGGCGTGAAACTCGAAACTCGAATTGTTCTTCCTTATTGTTTTGACATCCCTGTATCCCTATTAAGTAAACAGTGGAAAGCTAACATTTAAACGTGCTAAGGCAGGCTGAGGACTGTTATAACACCTTAAATGTTTGGCTTGCTGTGGGACACCGCCCAAATACTTGCTTCAGGACCAGCCATCAGTACTGTCTGCTGTAACAGACTTCAAGAAACAAAAATCCTCACCTCTAGACCAACAAGCAACAGCATGATAAATGGAGAACAGATTGAAGTTGTCAAGGATTTCATTTTACTTGGATCTACACTCAACTCCAGTGGAAGCAGCAGGCCAGAAATCCAAAGACTGGGCAGATCTCCTCTTAAGGACCTCTTTAAAGTACTAAAGCACAAGAATATCAGCTAAGACTAAATTGCACGTGACTCAAGCCAGGGGATTTTCAATTGCTTCAGATACACATGCAAGTTGGACAATAAATAAGGAAGACTCACTGCCTTTGAATTGTGGTGTTGGTGAAGAGTATTGAATATACCATGGACTGCTCAAGAATAAACAGATCTGTTTTGGAAGAAGTGCAGGAAAAGTGCTCCTTAAAAGCAAGAAGAAAGAATGGCAAGACTTGGTCTCACATTCTTTGGGCCCATTATCAGAAAGCACCAGTCTTTGGAAAAGAGTATCATGCTTGGAAAGGTGGAGGATCAATGAAAGATCAACCAGATGAATTGATACAGTGACTGCAGCAAGACGCTTAACCACAGCATAGATTGTGAAGATGATGAAGATAGAATGAAGGTTTCTACCTGTCACACATAGTACGGTTGCTATCAGTTGCAGTTGACTTAAAGGCATCTACAACAACAACAACAACAAACAGCTCATAGTAGAAGTCCTGTTAAGGAACTAGAGGCCTTCCAGTTAGGCCATCTTCTGGCGCTGAGCTCTCCCAGCCCCATGGGATCCCAGGGACCTGTCTCAGATCCTGAGGCAAAAGCATGGAGTTCAGTTTGGCTTCCCTCATCGTTTCACAGGTGTTGTTCTATACGAGTCTCCACAGTAAGTCTCCTGGGTGCAATTCTCCTGCAGAGTCTGTACCTCAGGGAATTCAAAAGACGCATTAACTTGTTTATTCTTCACAACAATCGTGGCATATGTGGATCCTGATTCTGTTCTGAGGGATCATGAAAGCCACAAGGGATGATGAACTTTTCCTTTAGGAAAGTTGTTCCTGTTGTCCTAAGTAAGTGGTGGGGGTCATGATTCAAACCCCCAAGGTGTAGCTCAAGATTGCAAACTTTTAATAATATAGCCTCTTAATAACAGTTTCACAGGGAACCCTGGGGCCATGGGAGGCTGTAAAGTCTTTATGGTAAAAGTGAGGGAAGGAAAGAAATAGGGCATTACTTTATAGCAGGCAGAGATGATGATATTAAGCTGCCAGTTGTTTATGCCCAGGTACAGAGTTGTGAAATGACTGTTATTTGGTGGTGGAAAGGAAATATTTAGACTCTAATTCTGCTGCCAACATTATGCAACACTAAAGAAGTTAGTTAACATCCATGAGTCTTGGTAAAAGTACAAGCACTTGGTAGATAGTGCTCAATAAAACCCCCTTGCCCTGCTACAGCTTATTCCCGATTCGATCAACGTGATCAAAGCTCTCTTAACCCTCAGTTTCGTTTGTAAAATGGAACTGATGGGTGATGAGGCTGATTAAAACCTTGGCACCTTGCCGATGGGGATAGGGGCACACAATACACAGCAGTTATCACTGCTTAATCATGGTGCTATCTTGTCCCTGTTAGACGCGGTGCCTCTGACATTCAGGACTCTGCAGATTCAGACTTTCCTGTGACTGACACCTCAAGCGTGTCCCAGACTCGCCACCCACACGCACTCTCCTGACTCCGCTGGCTTGTTTTCTTGCTTTTGTTAGATGTCGGCGAGTTTATTTGCGCGCGCGCGTGTGTGTGTGTGTGTGTGTGTGTGTGTGTGTGTGTGAGTGTGAGTGTGTGTGAGTGTGTGTGTGTGTCCTTCTAGACTGTTCGTGCGCCTCTCATCTCGGCGTTGTTTTTTTTTCTCAGCCACTTCTCCCTTCTCCACCCAGAGGAGGGGGAGCCCGCGTGGCCCAGCGCCCCCAGCTGGCACGGAGCACGCGTCAACGCGGGTGTACTCCCAGTCGGCGCCCCGCCTCCGTAATGCCAGCCTCGCGCTCCTATAGGTCAGGGGCCCACGACCCCGCCCTCCCGGTGCCTGAGAGGAAATAAAAGCCGCCGCAGGCGCGCCTGGATGGAGTCAGTTAGTTAAATCCAAATCGACCCGCAGAAAACAGCGCCTGTCTGCTGCGGCTCCTCGCCACTTAGTCCTCACAGGGCCCGCCACCATTCTTCCCACGACGTACTGTCCTGCTCCCGCAGCCATGTGCCGGACCCTATCCGCCTTCCCCACCACCTGCCTGGAGAGGTAAGTGGAGCTCGCCCTGTGGAGTTTGGTGTCTGCCTGCGGAAGAAGTCTAAGTCTCTAACTCATAGGAAGTGAAGCAGCGGCCCAGGCAACCTTGAGTGGGTGGGCGGGTAAGGTCTGAGAGACTCGAGGAGGGAGGCAGAGGCTAACTTGATGCTGCCTGCTTAGATAATTGTCCCATGGAAGTTAAGAGAAGGCTAGAAACAGGGACCGCTGGTTGTGTTCCCCATCCTCTGATAAACAGTCCTTTTCAGGGGACGACCTGAAGACCCGCTGTAGGAAGACTACATTGACAGAAACGAGTTTTGCCCAGTTTCTGGAACATCGTCTTCCACTTTATGGCTCAGAGCTAGAGCATAGCCTCCTTTCCCCCCTCAAACTCACTACTCTCCGATTCTGCCCTATAACCACCTTCAGGATAGAGTAGAAGTGTCCCATAGAACTTCTAAGACCATAAGTCTTTGAAAGCAGACTGTCTCACCTTTCTCATTTGAGTCAGCCAATGGGTTTCAGCTGCAGTTGGGGAGCCCAGCGCTTCACCACTGCACCACCGGGTTTCTTTATGGAAAGTCAGGGAGATGCTTATCAAGGGTTGTAGAAGGGGATGCTCCCACTTCCCGGAGCTACTCAGCCGTCCCCAGCCTTTCCTGGGGCTTGTGCCAAGAGAGGGCAAAGATGGAAGGCAGAAATCCTTTTCCACAGAGCTCTGGAAATACTGACAAGCCCAGGAGACTGTGCCGGCTGATCAACAGGCACAATGCTCATTCAGTGTTAGACTTAGGTGGGCGAAAACCTATCTCTGAAATACTGTAAACCCTTGTAGAAGTATGACTTAACCTAGGAGCCATTCCTTAAGCAATGGTGGTTGCCAGAAGGTTGGTGGTTTGAATCTACCAGTTACTCAGTAGGAAAAAAAAAATGTGGCAGTCTGCTTCCCTAAAGATTTATAGCTTTGGAAACCTTAATGACAGCTCTGTTCATCAGGGTCTCTGAGAATCTGAATCCATATGCTGGCAGTAGGTGGGGTGCTGCTCACAGGTTGTTTTGCCTGTTGATACCAATGAGGGAGCAAAGTTTGGGCTTGGACACAGCTCTGGGTTTCCCAGAGGCTGGGAAGTTTAGGTGACACCAGCTTAGGATCCCCTGAAACTCCAGAAGCCTCTCTGCACTGGTCATGTGAATGGAGGAAACTTACAGGCTCCTGCTTTGTCTTCCAGAGCTAAAGAGTTCAAGACACGCCTGGGGATCTTCCTCCACAAATCAGACTTGGGCTCTGATACTGGGAATGCCGGCAAGATCGAGTGGGGCAGCAAACACAACAAAGAGAGGTAAGACCTGCTGACCAGCTTCTAGTGGGGAGGGAGTCAGAGTTAAGAAAGGAGCCAGGAAAATGAATACTATACGGAACAGAAACTAGGGTAGACCTAGGTAACCCCTCTCTGAGTTATTGTTTGTGGTGGTGGTCTGTTATGTCTGTTTAGCTCATGGGTGCTTGGGTGGGTAGTTCTGAGGTTCTAAGACCATCAGTAGATGCAAGACCTGAGTGGAAAACTTCAATGTCTAGTTACAAGGCTCTCCTATCTGGAAATGTGCATGTCCTTTGCAGCAAGGACTAGGATAGGGTACCAGACCACTCCAAGCTTCTGTGGATGTCTCTCCTGCCGTCAGCATGTGCCTTGCCTAGGCAGGCCTTTCCTAATGAGTGAACATCAACGCTTTGGCTAGGTGCTGCATTAGGCGCTGGGTAAATGTCTCTATGGGTGAGACCTTGATTTCCTTGGAGAGGAAGACAAAACAAAGCTCAGAGAGGGGGGGAATAGAAACCACTGTGTGTAGAGATGAGCCAGCCTTAGAGTTATTTGCTGAGACCCAAACGTCCCTGAGTTTGGTTTCTGGCTCCTGTATTGTCCTACACAAAATGCTCTTTGTCCTCCACTCTCAGCCTCAACTGGGAGTTTGAGGAATCAGCCTTAGTAATCCCCAGGCAAGCTGTGCACGTGAAAGAGGCAACTTCCCTTTGGAGTTCTGACTAGAGTTTAGGCTAGGCATTGGATTGTTCATTTGTTTGCTTTATATTATAAATATATATGTGCACACATAATTTTTGTTTGTTTGTTTGTTTTCATCAGCAGAAACTTCTCAGAGGATGTCCTGAGGTGGAGAGAGTCTTTCGACTCGCTGCTGGGCAGTAAAAGTGAGTAGGGCCCCTTGGTGTCTGTCTGTGGGTGGCACATGTGTTCTCACGTGCTTTGGAGCCAGGCTGGGGGGGGGGGGGCGATGCTCAATGCATGGGCTAAATAATAGCTGTAGCAATAATAATAATGATCCCCTAGTGAGCCAGCCTCTATTCAGAAAACAAAGGCAGGTCCTTGTTCAAGAAAATGACATCCTAAAAATAGAGCCATTAACTGCAGTTGCTGTCTCTTTCTTTTATTCTCGCCTGTCCCCCGTCTGACCTGCCTCCGCCTCTCTCCCTTCAACCACAGATGGGGTGGCTGCCTTCCATGCTTTTCTGAAGACAGAGTTCAGCGAAGAGAACCTGGAGTTCTGGCTAGCCTGCGAGGAGTTCAAGAAGATCCGCTCGGCTGCCAAGCTGGCCTCCAGGGCACACAGCATCTTTGAGGAGTTCATTCGCAGTGAAGCCCCAAAAGAGGTCAGAGCCCTGGCATGTCTTCTGGATCTTCCAGACCCCCTTCCTTCTGGAAACGGGCATCTGAGGGGGCCAGGAGATGAAGTAGCGGGGTTAGAAGCAGAGCAGCTTTATTTGACATAGGGATGAGTTGGCTTCTATGATAGGAAGTTAGGAAAATCAAGCTCCTTCTAACCTTCAGACCTTCCAATTTGGAATGCCTGTTCATCTTGGGGGACCTCTGCCCACACCCACTTATGTAAACCCAGCCCATGTCATATTCCACACACACAGCTGGAGCGGCAAGGTTCACCTAGGGATCTTACATAACCCAGCACAGTCCGCTGGCCCCTGAGCTCTGGTCAGGAGCCTATGATCGGTGGAATTGAGCAGGTTACCTTGCCTTCAGGCCAGGGCTGCGTGGCAGGTGGTGCATTTGATAAGGAGCATAGGGCCACCTTGTGGACAGATGCAGTAATGCCCCGCTTTGTGTCTTTTTTTTTTTTTCTCCTTTTGCTGAGCACTTTTATTTGTTTGGGAGTCTGCCCTTCCTGGAAGTTTGATAATTCAAATCTACCTGGAAGCACCTTAGAAGAAAGGCCTAGCAATTTACGCCCAATAAAACCAACTCCAAGTAGTACGGTTCTATTCTGACATGTTCATTGCTAGTTTGAATCAGCTCCACAGCAACTTGCATGGATTCATTTAGTGTATGTTGCTAACTCAAAGGCTGAGCCTCTCTGGCAGGCCACATTAGCTGGCAGCTCCATAGGAGGATGAGTGTTCTTCGCCTCTGTAACTGACAGTATTAGAAACGTGCCTGAGCTATGAGTTGGTTCTAACTCCATGACAATGAGTGTGAAAATGAGTAACTCCAAAAAATTAGTCACTGAGCACCAATTAGATGCAAGGCGCTGTTATAGGCACTGGGGATATAGCAGTGAAGAAAACAAAGTCCAGATCCTCATGGGACTTCTAATGAGACGAGGTGAAAATAGTCAATGAAACAAAAGTATGCCAGAGGGTGATATGCATTCTGATAAACATAAAGCCAGGAGATGGGGAATGCCAGAGATAGATGGGAAGGAGAGAGGTGAGGTCATTCCTTGTATGCAGGGAAGTCGGGAAACAGACTGTCTAAACTGATGACTCTTGAGCAGAGACTATACAGGATCAAGAGAAGGGAGACCATTCTAACACAGGAAGCAGCAGGTGCAAAGCTCAGAGGGCTTGCTGTCTGCATAGAGCCACCAGTGGACCCATGGGAGCTGGGTCAGTGAGGCAGAGAGCGAAGGTCAGGTCAGAGAGGTGTCAGTGGCCAGAGTGGGGCCAAGAAGCTATGGGGTCCACCAAGAACTTGAGCTTTTGCTCTGAGTGATGTGGAAGGCAGTGGGATGCATAGTCTTGGTAAAGGTACTGCCAGGTGGACTTGGGTTTTGAAAGGACCACTATTACTGCTGAGTGGAGGATAATGACAGGCCACAGGGGCGAGAGGAAAGGAGAGAGATCTGTCAGGAGTCTCTGGCACTAATCCAGTAGACAGGTGGTGGTTTGGACGAGAATCAATGCAGAGCAAGAGGTTCTTATGCACATCCTTTCTGTTATTGTTGTTAATGGCCCTGAGTCAATTCTAGCTCTGAGCGTGTAGAGTATAGCTGTGCCCCGTAGGGTCTGCCCTTTCAGAAATGGATCAGCAGGCCTGTCTTCTCTGGCCTCTCTGGTGGGTTCAAACAACTAGGCTTTTGGCTAGGAGTCAAGTGCTAAGCTATTTGCATCAACAAAAGACTCCACACATATTAAAATACACACATATAAAATATAAATTTAGAGAGATCAGGGGCTTCATAGAGAAGGAGTTGGCCTGCTAACACAAAACATGGTTCAAATCCACTATCTGCTCCAAGGAAGAAAGATGGACAGTCTCCCCACCGTGAGATTTACAGCCTCTCAAAACCCACTGTAGGGTCAGCTCTGAGTTGGTTCTGAGTCAAAGGCACATAACACCACTACATAAAAATGTGTTTATTTTGTTGTTGCGGTTGGCTCTGCATGTCCTTCATACATCCTTCTTATCAGTATGAGATTTGGGTGCATATGCCGAATGGCAGATGTGGGGACAAGTATGTTTTGGAAAAGCAGTTTGAGAACGACACGGAATCCAGTTCCTGCTTAGTTCGGTATTTTCTCCTGCCCCAGCCCTTGAGTCTCCTCTTGTCTGGTGGGCCCTCACGCTCCCCACTCACCTTGGTGCTCGCCTTCTCCCCACAGGTGAACATAGACCACGAGACCCGGGAGCTTACGAGGACCAACGTGCAGGCTGCCAAGGCCACATGCTTTGATGTGGCCCAGGGGAAGACACGCACCCTAATGGAGAAGGACTCCTACCCACGCTTTCTGAAGTCCCCTACTTACAGGGACCTGGCTGCCCAGGCCACGGTCACCTCACCCTCTCCATCCAGCTGCAGTCTGGCTGCGCCCCTGTGCACCTGAGCCTCCGCAGCAGTTGGGGAGCCAGCCAGGAAGAGGGCCGAAGGCATACTTCCCGCAGCCCCTGGGTGGGAGGCCGGTTCCTCAGAGTGTGCAAGTGGACAGTACAGCACAAGGCTGAGGGAGCTGCCTCTTGCCCAGCAACTGTGGGACTCAATTTATGCATGAGCCCTTGCCCCATTCCTGGGATCTGTGATTCAGGACTGAAGAGGAAGTTTGTGTGAGGTTCCAGGGAAAAGAAAACTGGTTCTTGTTCTCACTGAAGCAGAGAAGTGGTCTGAGGTGGTTTGGGTAAAGGGATAAGGAGGGGAAAGGTGCGGGGTCAGCAGACTCTGAGGGCCTCCTCTTCCTAGTTTTGCTCTGGTTACAGAGGGAGCAAGGGCCTGTGGCCATGTCCGCCTGCCTCCTCACCTGCCTCTGTACTCCCAGGTGCCCTTAGCTTGCACTTGAGTGTCTAGCCTTCTCAGTATTGTCAAGGCCAGCGGCCGCACATGACTCTTGCCCAGGATGAACATTCTATGGCTGAACCATTGACCCATGAGCCCCTTTCTGAGGCGGTAGAGAACCCTCCAAAGGGGCCGTCTTGCTTATGTGAGCTTGGTGCTCTTGGCGACTTCTTCCAAGTGGACTCTGCGCCTGTGTTGAAGCAGGAGCTGCTGTGAGGAAGGGTGCCGAGGGTCCCCTTGGCTGAGAGGTGTTCATGCTCCACTTTGCACCTTGAAAGTGAAGCTCATGAGGCGCTCCAGGTGAAGACCCCCACCTGTTCACAGCATGCTGTGATGGGCACAGCCTCTGAACACATGTGGGGTGGAAACTGGGGCTGAGAGGAGCTGAGGAGGCTAATCTGGGAACCTTTGGGGCACCCCCCTGCCCTTGGTCTATAGCTTCTCCAGCATCTGTGGGATGAGTGGGGAGCATCCCAGAAGAAGCCATGTCTCCTCTGTAGTTTTGGAAATTCTTGTTTATATTGAGCTAGTATTTGCTAAGATGAGGCCCAGCGTGGTGCTGGCGTTCGCTGTGGATGTGAATGCAGTTACGGGGAGGGGGAGCAGCGCCCTCGGACAGAATCTACCAGCAGGTGTGGGGGCCGCAGAGAGGCTGCTAGGGTGTGGAGTGGGGCCTGGGGCTGGGGATGGGGGTGATGGGTGAGACCTTCTTGTCCCCTCAGGGTGTCACTGAACAAACATTCCACAGTGGAGCTTCCTGCACAGGGACCCAGGTGGGGACGAGAACAGATCCCTTAGCTTCTGTTTAACAAATACTGTTTTCTGTACTGTGAGCTCCTCCGGGAGGAAATATTTATTGTACTGTTGGTCGCATGACTATTGCTATAGCATATTGTTACTATGATCCTCGTTGGTGGTGTTGTCGTCATTATTTTTTTATTGTAAGTTCACTTGCCGGGACTGGAGAATCTCAGCAGGAGCTGGCAGTCTGACCACCTCCCTGTGTCCACCTGACTCTACCTCGAACCTGCTGGGAACCCCTCAGCCTGTCAGAAACTCGGCATGGTTTTAATATTTATTTATTATTGACAAATGGAGCCGGTTTCCTGGATATGGATGATGTACACAAGCCCTATTTTCCTGTTTCAGCATGTTATATTCTTGTACAATAAAACAACCTAAATGATAAGATCCTGTCTCCGAGGGCTGTGTTGGGGGGACAAGGGAAGGGAAGTGCTGTGAAACGTCCTCTTTGGCTGGTTGTCTGCAAGCTCCACAGAGCACATGCTTGCTTCCTGAGTGTGTGCTACGTGAGGGGACACATATGTGAAAGACCAGTGTTGGCTTGGCTCTTGGTAGAAAAGAAGAGAAGATGGGTTCTGGTGGTGACCATGATCGGTGACTTCCTTCCCCAACAACCGGGCTGGAACCAGATCCAACCTGCTGCCATTTATGAGCCCCTAAGAAGACCCTTAACCAGGGTGGATGGACACAGTGACCGCCACAATAGGTCTTGTGTGTCAGGAAGTGTGGGGATGGCACAGGCTAGAACAGGGTTCAGATCTTTAGTTCAACGACATGCTCTGTCCACCTGCCTGAACTGAAGACAAACCCAAACCAAGACCACTGCCATTAAGTTGATTTCAACTCATGATGAATGTATAGGACAGAATGGAACTGCTTCATAGGGTTTCCCGAGGCTATACAGAAGCAAACTGCCACATCTTTCTCCTGTAGAGTAGCTGCTTGATCACTGCACCACCAAGGTCTCCCTCATTAGTCTATCCCTCGGCCCATCTTCTTAGACCGGCCTCCTCAGCAGGACAGAGTCCCCTACACTCCTACGTGGGCTCTCCAGACATGCTCCTGCCTCTTTAAACTTGAGTCCTCATCTATATGTATTATGTGGTGCTTTAGGTAATGAGGAAGCTTCGTCTCCCATACTTTGGGCATGTTGCTAGGAGAGGTTATTCCTTAGGGACATCATGCTTAGAAAGGTGGATGGATAGTGAAGGAGAAGAAGACCCTCAACCAGGTGGTGGCTGCAGCAATGAGCTTAAATGTGTCAGGAAGTGTGAGGCTGGCACAGGATAAGACAGGGTTCAGATCTGTTGTTCATAGGGTCGCTATGAGTCGTACTCAACCACACATAACAATAACAACAACTAGGTAGTAAAGGTGACTTGATAGCAACTATTAAGCCCCCAAGAGATCCTTTTACTAGGTCTGCAGCCCATTCAAGTCTGGGAGACCATCCTCAAGGCTTATTCCCTGTCTGACTCCTCTCATTCAAGGAGTCCTTCCTTTCCTATACAGAGTGGTCTTGAAACCAGTAGTATGGCCTGATCATGGTAGATACACGTTGGAGATAAATAGCAAATCTTCTCTGAAGCATACCTCAGTTGACTGGCTCAAATTGTTCCATATTATATTGGTCCTATGAGATGTCTAGTTATTTACTGAAGATTACACAGCCAAATGTTGTCATGAACTGTTGAGTACAACTCACAGCCAGGCTATGAACAACAGGCCTTATATTTGAGTCCACTGTTGTGGCTACTGCATAAATCCATCCCTTTGAGCATTTTCTTTTTTCTGACACCGTGCATAATGGGAGCTATGGTGGTCTAATGGTAAGAAGCTGCCCTGCAATCCCAAAGGCGTGTGGTTTGAATCCACCAGCTGCTTGTTTGGAAAAGGATGGACAATCTCTTTCCATGCATTTACTCCCTTTGAAAACCCACTGGAGAGTCAGCTAGGGGTTGGTTCTGACTTGATGGCACACAACTACAAAAACATAATGTTTTTCTCCAGGACCTTATCCCTCCTGCTAATAATCCCAAAGTGGGTAAAAATTCATCTCCCTAAGCCACTGAACTATAGTTCAACTCGTAAAGAATATCTAATTTGAGCTCTTTTAAAGAAATACATATATGGGTTTCAATAGACAATAACAACTTGAAAGGTTAGATGAGAAGCTGAGGGGACAGTGGTTTATATTGATACTGTTGTTGTTGTTAGGTGTCATTGAGTCAAGTACAATTCAGAGTGAGTTTATGAACAGCGCACCTGTCCGCCCTATTCAGTACAATCTTTATCATCTCTGATATACTAGAGGGCATCGCTGAAGCCACTGGCAGGAGAGGCCCCACTGGCTGCCTGCTGGTCCTCAGGCTTAGTGACCCTTGGGCCTGGGCCAAGCACCAGTACAAAAGATCTAGCTGAGCCACTGTCCATGCAATACTCCCATCTAAGACCCAGCCTGCCACTCCACCATTGGCCTTAGCTGGGTATGAAAAAGTGTCCTGCACCATGATATTTGTATGCCTGGTTGTCTTTATAGTTGATTGTTAGAGGTACGACACCAATTTGTCAGTTCATTTACTAGGGAACAATTTGCATGATGCCAATTATTTTATATATCCTACTCAAAGGTGGGTGATTTTAATCTGTAGCCCTCAGGCCTGATTTTAATGTTTTTGGTCAAACTTTCTTCTAAGTGGTATAGCACTGGTCTGTCCACTTGCTGTACAGAGGTAACTTGTGGTTGGTGAGATGCTAAACACTGTGACACTGATGTGTCAAATGTGTTAATGGTTACCCCTGATGGACAGTGTTTGGTGGAGCTCCCCGATTAAAACAAGCTTGGAAGCAGGAGTGGCATCCACTTCAGAAATAGCTTGCCTCTGGAAACTCTATGAACCTGGAGAAAGGATGAAAGTTATACAAGTGTTCAGGTCTTTTGTTCATAGGGTCACTATGAGTCATCTATGACTCAACGACACTTAACAACAACTACAACGGCTGTGTATAGGCTAGCGTGCTTATTATCTGAACCTATTCACACAGCACTTGTCTGTCTGTTGTTCTGGTGTAGCTTGTGGGATGCTGTAATGCTGGAAGCTGTGCCAACAGTATCTGAAGGACCAGAAGGGTCACCCATGATAGCCAGGTTGCCACAGAGTTGCTAGATTAAGATAGACTAGGAAGAAGGATTGGGTATCCAATGTGAACAATAGTGGGGCTTTTAAAATTCTATGAACAATACATTAATGAGGAAGGAACAGTTCAGAAAAGGAGTGTGAGCAGAGCTGTAAACTTGAAGAATATAGTGAAAGTCACTGAATTTTATACACAAAGATTGTGGAATTATTTGCTGTGTATCTTTGTATCTTAAAAAAAATAACAAATTAAAAAAAAAACAAAAAAACCAACACACAACACACCCAAACAAATCCTTGGGCAGTTTGTTCTCAAGTCCCTCTACTGTGTGAAGCTTCCTCACCTGTGTAGACTGGCTCCATCTTGCTGGGTCCACTGCTCTCAGGGATGCGGACCACGGCTCCTTAGCTGAGTTTCCATCCAATTTCCACAATCTTCTTAAGGGTCTTTCAGGGAGTCTTCTCTGTCCCATGGAATATTATTGATGATTATGATCTGTTTCATGGGATTTTACATAGAGCATTATAAAAACAAACAAATAATCTTACTGACAGCCAGTATCTTATAGTTCATGTTGTTGCGTACTGTCCAGTCGGAACTAACCCATAGGTGGCCCTTCAGTGGGTTTTAGAAGCAGTTAATTAATTACACTGGAGAAGGTTCCCCATCTCTGTCCTGTGGATTCTCTGGTGGATATGAACCGCATACCTTTGGGATAGCAGCGCAGATTCTTACCACTAGGCTCCCAAGACTCTAAATCTTAACTGAGACTGTCCATCTTTCTCCCTTGGAGCACTAGAAGTAGCTGAACTCGCTAGGGAATGTACTACCAAAGCCCCTTAACTGTTTAATTACTTTGAATAAAAATATCGTAACAGATTCTACTTCAGGATTCCAAGTTTTACTTTTCTTTCAAGTATAATAGAGTTCCTTCTGACCTGTATTTAATTTGATGCACATAACAGAAGGGGATGGAGTGTTACAGTCAGGGAGGATGCTCAAATCTGGGTCATCCATCCAGTGCGATTTCCAAGTCTCTGCAGATTCTTCACTACTGTGAAAGAGCCCTTGCTCATTCCTCACCCTCTGCTGCCTCCAAGTGGCCATATTACACAATGCAAACGTTTTCCTTATTTATTTCGCATTGTATATTTTGTTGTTGTTGTTGTAATTTTTTTTTATTTTAATGAACATTTACAGAGATTTTGGATTTCTGTTCATTCATTGCTGTTCTTCTCTCCCTGCCCAGCCCTCCTCGCCCCCTCCCCCACCTCCAGTTGGCTCCTCTCTTCGAAAAATAAAAGGAACACTCCCTCCCTGGTAAACAATCCCCCCACCCCCGCACTCCTCCCACCGCCCCAAGTACATTCAACTGTGCAACCTTAATTGTGGACTCTTGTGATAACCATAATACCCTATCATACATCGTTTTTAAATTATTCTCTCCCTCATCTGTTTCAGTGCAGTATACACAATTTATCCAGTTTTTCTCAGTCTTACCCCAA
>NW_006399811.1:13807235-13814205 GCF_000299155.1 Elephantulus edwardii | reverse complement strand
TTGTGCGAATATACCACAGCTTCTCTAGCCATTCGTTTGTTGATGGGCACTTAGGTTGTTTCCAACTCCTTGCTATTGTGAACAAAGTCCATGATGCTTTCTGTGGTATCTCTGTAAGAAGGACATCTCTGAGTCTTTCCTGCAATGCTGGTCTTGTTTTTACAAACTCTCTTAGGTTCTGCTTTTCTGGGAACATCTTGATCTCTCCTTCATATTTGATGGATAATTTTGCTGGGTACAGTATTCTTGGTTGACAGTTGTGTTCTTTGAGTGATATATGTACTTCCACTCTCTTCTTGCTTGCATGGTTTCTTTTGAGAGAATCGGCACTTAATCTTATCTGTTCTCCCTTATAGGTTACTCTTTGTTTCTCCCTTGCTGCTTTCAGGATTCTCTCCTTATCTTTGATTTTGGAAAATTTAACTATGATATACCTTGATGTTTTTCTTTTGGGGTCTAGTCTATATGGTGTTTGCTGAGCTTCTTGTATATATATTCTCTCATTCTTCATTATGCCTGGGAAGTTTTCCTCTAGTAATTCTTGCACAACTTTTTCAGTGCCTTTACTTGCTTCTTCCTATTCTGGGATTCCAATAGCACGAATGTTATTTCTCTTGATGGTGTCCCACACATTATTCTTAGGTTTTCTTCTTTTCCCTTCCTTTTTGAGTCTGCTTTTTGCTCTAGCAGATCAGTGGTGACAATTTTGTCTTCTATTTCATCTATTTCATGTGTTCCATCTCTTCAACTTTGCTCATATGTCCCTCCATCATGTTGACAGCATCTGAACCATTGGACCTCATATTTTGGATGGTGGTTTCTTGTTTTTCCAGTGCTGCTAATGGCTCATTTGTTTTCTCTATATTGTTCTGGACTGGTGGGGTTTTTTTTTTATTTTTTTGTTTGTTTGTTTTTAGTTCCTCCTGGTTTTTGCTTGTAGTGTCCTGTAATTCTTCAAGTTTGTCTTTCATCCATTGAAAATATGCAATCATTGTTCTTTTAAATTCTGTGTCAGAAAGTTCCATCAGACTTTCTGGCTTCAGGAAATCCACTGATACTGTGTCACCCTTTGGGGGTGACATCTTGCTTTGTGCTTGTGTATTGTGTGGGACAGCTTGCTTTCTTCGAGACATTGATATGTTCTTGATCTGAAGAGAATGCTCTAGAGATCAGTTGGGTACTATCCCACTTGTGTTTTTCTCTGAACATCTGACTCCAGGGAAATGTCAGTTCAGAGCCTGTGAGAGCAGCCTCTTGTTGATAAGACAGGTCAAGGTGCTCCGGATTAAAGGCAGGTTGATTAACCAGATATGTAGACACAGGTGTGGAGCCAAATGGGTTGGGCAAGCATGTGGTTGGGGTGATCACAAGGGCAGTTCAACCACTTGGGGGACCTCACTCAGGCCTCAGTTGTCTGGGTCTGCTTACAATTGGGGTCCTTATTAAAATTGCAGCTGTCCGTCTCCCACCCAGTGGTTTTCATTCACTGGTCCCTGTCCAGTGGTGCTCACGCAGTTGCCCTTGTACAGTGGCCCCTGCCCAGGAAGGTTCCTGGTTCCAAGGGGACTCAACAAGACAAAGTCAAATTCCCACCAACCCACTCACCTCTGGCTGGTCTGCAGTGTCCACAAAAGTTCAGCCAAATTATCACTGGCCCGCTCATTCCTGGGCAGTTGGCATGGTCGAAGAGAGCTTAGCCAAATTCCCACCAGTGGGCTCACCCCTGGGTGCTCTCCCAGACAATTGGCGGTGCCCAAGAAAACCCAATTAGGATCCTTCCAGCCTTTCTCATGGCAGATCAGTCCCACAGCAGCTTGATTGGTGGCTTAAGACAATGGCTGGATGCATGGTGTGCCTTTGTGTGCTGACTCAGAATTGTATTCTCCACAGCTGTTGGTAGGTCTCTGTGCTGCATGAAGGAGTCTCTAGTGGCCCTTGAGCACCGCCAGGGGCGCAGGGTTGTGGCGAGGCCACCAGGGTGTGTCAGAAGTGTGGGGGCCCGGGATGGTGGTGGGGTGGTGTCCCTGGAGCACCACCAGGGGTAGAGGGTTGTGGGGAGGCCACCGGGGTGTGCCAGAAGTGTGGGGGTGTGGGATGGTGGTGGGGTGGTGTCCCTGAACATGGTGCTGTGGTGGGGGTGGGGGTGCAGGGCTGGGAGTTAGGGGTTGCAGTCTATTCCCAGATATTAAGCTGCCAAGTCATCAGTCCTCAGCAAATAATATGCCCTTACTCGCCGTTGCCCTTGCATCCGCCGTCGCCCTTGCATGCCCGCCGTGCTGGGGAAGACACATTGATAATCTCCTCTGGTGGAATTACAGCCTCTGAAAACTCTCTAGAGGGTCAGCTGTGAATTTATTCTGACTTGATAGCAATGAGTTTTGAATTTTTATTCATGTGCAATTACATTCAGGTGATCAAATGTGTCTCACAGTGGTTTTGTTCACTGGTGTATTTTAATAAATATACGGAAATTATTATGTTGTTGTTATGTGCAGTGGAATTGATGCATAGCTGACCCTCCAGGTGGTTTTCAGGGGCTGTAAAATGCCAGAGAGAGATTGAGCCCTAGCTTTTTAACCCGGGACCACTCTGACACAGGCCGCCCTATATGAGTCAGAATCTACTCCAGGACTGCTGGGTTTCCTGCTGCTGCCTTCCACCATCACCACCCTTCCATCATCTGGGTTGTAAGCACCAGTGTTTTTGTCGTTTTTAATTCCTTGATTTTAGCTCCACACTTCAATTGTCTCATCTGATCTTTTTATTGCGAATGGACAGAAAAGGAGATAAAGGAGATAACGTGAATGATTGCTTATAGTGCAAGAAAAGTGGTGAAAATGTAGTCCTGATCAGCCAAGTCTCCATGAGGTGAGAACATCAGAATTCTCCTTGATTCTGTTTGGCCCCACTGTCTTCCCCCTGCCCAGCACCAGGAAGAAGGGCCCCTGGTAAGCAGGAAGTCAAATGCAGTGCATTGTAGGGCTTAGAGCCAATCCCTGCAGTCTTAGGGGTCCTGCTGGGTAAAGGTGGGAAAGTTGAAGGGACTGTGCACCAATTCTAGTACCTTGAGTATGAAAAGTAGAGAGTTATAGGCAAGGAGGGTGATGTCCTCGTCTTTGACCTTGGTTTTCTCTCTCCGTGTTCCTGGCCTAGAGCCTCCACCCCTCCTAGGCCTGTTTGCTCCTGGGACCCCTTTGGATCCTGGAGCTCTAATCCAAGCCAGTGACTGCAGTGTCCTTGTGACTGCTGCAAAGTTGTCAGGCCCCACTTGCTCTGAGGACCTGGTTCAAGATGGTTTGAGGTCACCATGCCTCCTGCCTCATTCTGCCCACCAGACTCACCTTCTTCTGTTTCTGGAGCACACACTTCTCCCTCCTCAGGGGGTGCTGCTGGTAACAGGTAACAGGCCCCACTCTCTTCGCAAATATGATGCTGCCACAGAAGAGAAATTAAAAAGCTTAAACTCATTGCCATTAAGTTAAAGTCAATTCACAGCTGACCCTCCAGCTGCTTTTCAGAGGCTGTAAACTGCATGAGGAGAAGAGCGCCCTCCTTTCTCCCACAAGCTTCTGAGACATTTCAAATAATCACCTTTAGGTTTGCAGTGAAACTCCCTGTAGGCTATGTCACCAGAGGATAAAGTCAGACATAACCCAATCCTGTATTTCCTTCTTCAAACCCTTCTTCAAAGCCTGTTCCGATCACGGGTCTTTCTTTTTTCTTTTCTTTTCTTTTTTCAGTTAATTTTAATGAAAGTTTACAGAGACTTTGGATTTCCATTCATTCATTCTTGCACTTTTCTCCCTGCCCAATCCTCTCCCCAATTTGCTCTTCTCTTTGAAAAGTAAAAGAAAAATTCTTTCACTGTTATACGATCCTTCCCCCTTTGCCCACTCCACTATGCAGCCTTCGTTCTGGACTCCTGTCATGACAATAATAACTAATCACATATCCCTTTTAAATAGTTCTCTCCCTCATCTGTTTCAATGCAGTGTACATTATTTCTTATGTGTTGACAGGACTCGAACCTAGCATTCTACAGTAGTCTCTGTCAAATCATCTCTTCCAAGGAACTGGGATTCTCTGGGTCCTCTATGCTTTTCCCTGCCTGGTCCAGTCACCATTAGCTCTCCACTAGATCATTGCACTCACCATTCATTGCCCTCAAGCCAGAACTGACTCATTGCAGGTTTCCAAGGCTGCGAACCATATAGGAGGGATTGCACATCTTTCTCCCTCAGAGTGAACTGGTGGCTCAAACCGTGAAAGAGGCACTGCCTTTGTGTTAGTAGCACAACTTCCTACAAACTACGCCACCAGAGCTCCCTGGATCATTGGCAATAGTTTTCTGAATGGCTTTCCTTACTTCTTCTTCAGGGACTTCTGGTGGCTTAATAGATAAAGAGTTGCAGTGCTAACCCCAAATCAGGTGGTTCGAATCCACCATCTTGCTCCACAGGAGAAAGATGCTTAGTCTCCTCCAGTGTGGTTTGTGTTGTTGTTGTTGTTGTTAAGCACCATCGACTTGTAGGCGACTCATAGCTACCCTATGACCGAAAGACCTGAACATTTGTATAACTTTCATCCTTCCTCCAGGTTCATAGGGTTTCTGAAAGCAAGCTATTTTGGAAGTGGATGCCACTCCTGTTTCTAAGTTTGTTTTAATCGGAGAGCTCCACCAAACACTGTCCACCATGGGCAACCATTATCACATTTTGACACATCAGTGTCACAGTGTTCAGCTTCACAGCAACCACAACTTACCTCTGTATGGCAAGTGGATAGACCAGTGCTATACCAAGGTTTATAGTCTCTGAAAACTTGCTGGAGAATCTGCTATGAGTCAGTTCTGACTTGGCAGCTCTTAGAAACAACAACTATAGCAAAAACTTTTTTTGTAGTCTCCAATGTCCATGCTACTCTCAATGCACCCCCTAAACTATCCTCTAAAAGTATAACTCAGATGATGGAACTAAGTCAAAACTAATTGCTCTTGAGTCAGTTCTGCCTCATGATGACCCCATAGTGTGCACAGAACTGTTTTATAAGGTTCCCAAAACTGTGATCTTTGCAGAAGATTACCAGACCTCTCTTCTGAGGCACTTCGGGGTGAATTTACCAGCAACATTTTGTGGCGTAGTTGTGGGCTTAACTTGGTGCTACTCAGGGACTTTTAGATCATGATACCAAAGTAGCCCTCATTGCTGTGAAATAGATCCAATCTGGCCTGGTTGGCACATGCAGTTTGCAATCAACCACTAACCTAAAGGATGGAGGTTTGAATCCACCCTTTTGGTCCTTGGGAAAAAGGCTTGGCAAACTCCCATAGAGATTGTTGTTTATTAAGTGCCATCAAGTTAGCACTGATGTGTAGTAGCCCGATGAGCAGCAGAAGGAAATCCTGTCTGATCCTGCTCCGCCTTGCAAACTCCACTGCATTTTGTATTTAGAGTTACATTTTGTATTTAGAGTCCCTTCCAAACAGAAGATGAGGCCCTTCTCTTCTGATCCTAAACAGATTATGGCATTTGTTGTTGTTGTTGTTGTGTGCTGTTGAGTCGGAACTGACCCATAGCTGACCTTCCAGCTGGTTTTCAGAGACAGTAAACCATGTGATAGGAGATTGTCCATCTTTCTCCTGTGAAGCAGCTGGTATATTTGAATCACATGCCTTTGGGATTACAGCACAGTTTTTTACCACCAGGCTATGAAAGCGCCCTTAAAAATAGCATTTTTATATTTTATAGTGAAGCCAGTCCTGCTTCAGTGAAACCTACTGTGGATGAGCCTGCTGTTATTTGAAATATTTGTAGTATAGCTTCCAGTATCACAGCAACATGCAACCATGACATTACAGTAAATTGACCGGTGAGGATGTATGGAGAAGTTCGGGTGGAGTAGTAACATGATCATGTCACTCCATGTATTAAAGTGGAATTGCCCTCTTCCTCCAGAAAGGTTAAACTCCAAAAGGCCCAGCGCTATCCAGTTGGTTTTAACTCATAACAATCCTCCATTCTCCCACAAAGTAGCTGATGGATTCAAACTGCAAACATTTTGGTTAGCAGGGCAGCATGGTATGCACTGTGCTGTGTAACAATAAGAACTAAGAAAATCCTCTGGAGCAGGCCTACTCTGTAGTACAGGGTGGCTCCATGACTGTGTTATATTATCTCTTCCTCTCTCTTATTGTTGTTAAGTAGGAACAGACTCATACCTGACCTTCCACTGGACTTCTCAGACTATAAATGGCACAAAGAAGACCATCCGCCTTTCTCTTATGGATTTGAACAACCGGAGAGGCCCAGTCTCAGGCTTTGGGCTAGCAGCACACCTTTCTAGAGCTCCCTGATCTGTTGTGGTTGTTAAGTGTCTTTGAGTGGGAACCAACTCATAGCTGACTCTCCAGTAGCCATAACCTATGGAGAAGGTGGTGGAATTCAAACTGCCTGCCTTTGGGTTGACAGGTAACTCCTTATCACTAAGCTACCAGAGCTCCTTTGATCATGTTTGTGACTCTACCCCAAAACTCAGATTCTCCAGGGACTCACTATTTTGTTCAGTATAGAAGCTTACACCCTTACGATGATCCCCAAGGCCCTGCTTGACATGAACTTCCCATTCTTTGGTGCCAACAATGTTTGTTCAGCATCTCTCTGCCTTATTCAGTCCAGCTTCATTGCCCCCCTAGCTGCTCCTGGATCACACCAGGCCCACTTCTGCCTCAGGGCTTTTGGACTTGGTGTTCCTGCTGATTACAGTGCTCTTGTTTCTTCATCTTCCTCAAGTCTTTGTCCAAAGGTCACCTTTTAAATGAAGCCCTCTTTGATTGCTCACTCAATCTCTGTTACTCTATTTTGTTATTCTCTGTAGGATTCTTCTCCATTATAAAACATGTCTTAGCTATCCATGCTGCTATAACAGAGATACCATGATTGTTGTTGTTGTTGTCCTTATGTGCTGTCTAGTC
>NW_006399811.1:13803377-13804906 GCF_000299155.1 Elephantulus edwardii | reverse complement strand
TGTTCTGGGATTCCCATTCTTCTCAGAGTCATCCACAGTTTGTTAAGATCCACACAGTCAAACGCCTTTGCATAATCAATGAAATACAGATAGACATTCCTCTGGTACTCCCTGCTTTCAGCTAAGATCCATTTAACATTAGCTACAATATCCCTAGTACCATGACCCCTTCTAAACCCAGCCAGAACTTCCGGCAGTTCTCTGCTGATGTGCTGTTCCAGTCGCTGGCTTTAAGAACAGAAATTTGGTATGGTTTAGGAGCAGCCCTGGCCATGAAACCTAGCAACAGCAGCTCTGGGGAAGGTCCTCAAACTCGGTAAATTGTGAATGAAAGCGTTGTTTAGTCAGGATCTGTAGATGTGGCATTTCTTCTGGTCTTCCCCTGTCTCAAAGAGCTTCATTACGCAGGAGCCTGAGTCCAAAGACTTCCTCCTCTTCTGGTGATCATTTCTTGGTGGTATTGAGCACCCCTCATCTATGCTTTCTTTCTTCCCCTTTTATCTCTGTTGACCATACCCTAGGGGAATTTTCCTTAGAAGGGGAAGGCCCCCTACGAGGTGGATTGATTCGGTGACTGGGGTAATCCGGATGGGTGTATCGGAGACGGTGCAATTGGCACAGGACAGAGCAGAGTTTAGGGCTGTTGTACATAGGGTCGCTATGAGTCGCAAGTGACTCGACAGCACATAACAACAAACAACAACATGATCCAGGTTATGATGGGATTAGAGACTGTTAACATTTCACCCTTAATCCTCCACAACTATTTAGCTTGTTGGGACATGGAGGATCTCTCCATAACTTCCACATTATGGCACTGATGTCATGTGTTGTTGAATTGAGTACGACTCATAATGACCATAAGAAAACACCCCAGCACCCTTTCATATCATCCTGCATCATCCTTGTGATCTCTAATATGCTCAAACCCATTGTTACAGTCACCGTGTCAATCCATCTTGTTGAGAGTCTTTCTCTCTGACCCTCTGCCTTTCCTAAAATGATTTCCTTTTCCAAGGACTCTTGACAACACATCCAAAGTGTGTGAGACCATTCCACCATATTTGCCTCTAAGGAGAACCTTGATTGCATTTCCTCCACGGCAGACTTGTTTGTTCTCTTGGCCATCCATGACATATTCACTACATTTTCTAATGTTACAGTTTAAAAGTATAGGTTCTTCTTCTGTCACTGCCTGAATTACATACTTCTTAGTCTTTAAAATAACATTTTTACTCTTTAGCACTTTGGAAAGGTCCTTGACATATTTTCCAAATAGACTGCCCATTTTGCTTTCTTGACTGATATCTCAGAAGAAGAATTGATGCCTTTGAGTTGTGGTGCTGGAGAAGAGTTTGGAACATACCATGTACTGACAAGAGGATTAACAAGTCTGTCCTGGAGAGGCAGAAACCAAGCTGTTCTTAGAGGCAAGGATTTTGAGACTCTGTCTCACATACTTTGGGCATGTAGCCAGGATGAACCAGTCCCTGGAAAAAGGTATCATACATGGGAAGGTCGAGGGATAG
>NW_006399811.1:13785476-13799077 GCF_000299155.1 Elephantulus edwardii | reverse complement strand
GATCATTTAACATTCTGCCGAAAGCATCCTTGATTACAGCAACTCGAGGTTTGAATTTGTTCTTCAGTTCCTTGAGCTTAAGACATGCTGAGCAAGTTCGACCCTTTTGATTTTCTGACTCCAACTCCTTGCACATTTCATTGTAATATTTTGCTTTGTCATCCCGTGCTGCCTTTTGAAATCTTCTGTTCAACTCTTAATATCTTGAATTCCTCCCTGTGCTTTGGCTTCTCTGTGCTCCAGTGCAATTTTCAGAGTCTCTTCTGACATCCATTTGGGTCTTCGCTTCCTCTTCTGTCTTTGCAATGACCTTTTGCACTCTTCTGGGATGATACCCTTGATATCCTCCCACAACTCATCTGGCCTTCGCTCATCAGTGTTCAAAGCATCAAACCTGTTCCTGAGATGGTTCTGAAATTCAGGTGGGATAGACTCAAAGTCATATTTTGGTTGCCTTGGATTTGGTTTAATTTTCACATAGTAAGTGGAAAAGATTGAAGCACTTACTGAAGAAGATCAATGTCTGCAGCCTTCAATATGGGTTATATCTCAACATCAAGAAAACAACAATTCTTACTACTGGAGGCAACAACATCATTACATCATTATATACATGCATTTTTGGGGAGACACAATGCCATGCATGACAGATTTATTTTATTTGTTCATTGTGGACCTATTTCCCACCAGTTTTTAGCACAGCAAAAATGGTAATTAATGGGAAAATGGTGGTAAACAGAACTTCTAGAGCTAAAAGTGAAACAGCAGAAACCCCATTTTTTATAAACCCCCATTAATGCTAGAGGCAGAAGCAGGCCATAAAAATTCTTAGCTTAGGGCAAACACTGAGTGCCCCAGGTAAGGCCTTGTCTGTCCTTGAAAAGTAAGGAATTAACTAGTGTCTGCGTGACACCAAAGGAGTAAAGGTGGGCAAAGTAGCCAACCCGTTAAAAGTCAGCCCAAATGACTAATTCCCCAGCCCATTAACCAGGATCACAATACCCCTGCCCTAACAGGGGCACTTAAAAGAGCTATAAAAGCAAGTGGGAGGGGAAACTGGGGGCTTTTTCCATTCACCACCTTCCTGAGAAGGAAAAAAGTCTCCATGCATGGAAATAATATAATAAATGCTCTTGAAATTTCAGATGTGTTTTTAGATTTCTTTGAGGGGCATTTTGTGAGCAGAACAAAAGAAAGTTTAAAAACTGGGTTACATGAGAAAACGTGGACCCAGCATGATTAATGCTCTCACCTGAGGGCCACACAGCTGGACTTCACAGTATTGTGTCTGGGACAGCACCTGATCTCTTATACCCACCACACTATCTCGCATAGTGAGTTGAATTGAGTGAATGCAGATGTGTGATAACATCTGGCACTTTGGACTTACTGAGCCTCTCTGAGGCTCAATTTCATCCTCAAGACAGAATATGAGGCCGTCTTACATGAGGTAATGAGCAGTATTTGACACATAGCATACTTTGGACATGTAGCTAGGTGAGGATATTCATCAGAGAGGGACATCATGCTTGGAAAGATGGGCAGGATCAGCAAAGAAGAGGAAGACACACAATGAGATTGATTGACACAGTGACTTCAGCAATAGTTTGACTATATCAGAAATAGTGAGGATGGTACAGGATAGGACAGGGTCCAGGTTGGCTGATTATAGGGTTGCTATGAGTCATACTCAACTTGACGGCACCTAATAAAAACAATTAAAAAAAGTGGTATAGCACTGGTCTGTGTGTTGCTGTACAGAGGTAACCCATGGTTGCTGTGACGCTGAAGTCTGTGACAGTGATGTGCCAATCGTGATAATGGGCACCCATGGTGGACACTGCTGGCTGGCGCTTCCCGACTAAATCAAGCCTGGAAGCAGGAGCGGCATCCACTTCCGAAATGGCTTGCCTCCGGAAACTCTATGTACGAACAGTGCTCAGGCTGTTCATTCATAGGGTTGCTATGAGTCGTCTACAACTCGATGGCATTAAACAACAACAACAAAAGCTTTTATTCCTTAACCCAAGAAGAAAAAGACTTGGGAAACAGAAAAAAAGATACAGAAGTTAAAGAGCAAGCGGAATGCTACAGTCTGAATGGAGGGTTGCTGGTTTGAATTGTATTACTCTACAACGATGCCAAATGGCTCTTGATTTATGTCAGATGGATCTAGGCTGAAAGCAAGGAATATTAGAAAAATGTTTATTTGTCTATTATTGACAGCGAAAATGCGTTTGACTGTGGATTATAATGAATTATGGCTGACATTGAGAAGAATGGGAACTTCAGAACATTCATTGTGCTTATATTAAACCTAAACATAGACCAAGAAGCTGTTGTCCCAACAAAGCTAGAGAACACTGCATGGTATAAAATTAGGAAAGGTGTGAGTCAGGGTTGTATCCTTTTCCCACACTTAGTCAATCTGTATGCTTGGGCAAATAATTTGAAAAGTTGGGTTATGTGAAGAATGTAGCATCAGGATTAGAGGAAGACTAATCAGCAATCTGCATCATGTAACCACCTTGCTTGTTGAAAGTGAAGAGGAGTTGAAGCACTTGCTGCAGAAGATCAATGACTACAGCCTTCAATAAGGATTACATCTCAATATATATATAAAAAAAAAAAACCACACACAAACCCAACAAAAATCCTCACCAATCGACCAATGGGTAACATCATGATAGATGGAGAAAAGATTGAAATTGTCAACGATTTTACTTTACTAGGATCCACAATCAATACTTTTGAAAATGAACAGTCAAGAAATCAAAAGATGTGTTGTATTAGGAAAAATCTGCTGTCAAGGATGTCTTCAAAGTGCTAGAGAACAAAGATGTCAGTTAAAGACTAAGTGTACCTAAGAGCACACTTCATGTGCATTGGAAGTGGGACAATGAATAAGGATGACAGAAGAAGAATCAATTCTTTTCATAGAATTTTTAAGTTGGAGAAAGGACTGAATAACCCATGAACTGCCAAAAGAACAAACAAGTCTGTCTTAGTGGGAATGGAACCGAGGTGTTCCTCAGAGGCAATGATGAGGAAATTTGGTCTCACACACTTTGGGCATCTTGTCAGGAGAGGCCAGTCATTGGAGAAGGACATCATGCTTGGAAAGGTGGAAGGTCATCAAAAGATCCAACATGGATTGACACAGGGACTTTAACAAGTCTTGAGTATATTATAGATCGTGAGGATGGTGTGAGATAGGATAAGGCTGTGTTGTTCATAGGTTACTATGAATCATAGTGGACTCGATAATACCTAAAAGCAACAAAATCTATCTTGTAATCCTGACCCCTGCACCTGCACCTATAAATAGGTACAGGATTAGGGCAGTGTCTCTAGGGTTTTCTTAGTCATCCTGACAGGTCATATCAGTGTAGGGTGTGTCCTAAACATAATCTCTGCACTTCTAAGTGGCCTTGCAGTGGCAGGGACAAGGACATTAACAGAACAGCAAGCAACAAATGCTGGCGAGGTTGTGGAGAAACTGGAACCCTGATTCACTGTTGGTGGGAGTGTAAAATGGTGCAACCCCTGTGGAAAGCAGTATGGCGCTTTCTCAAAAAGTTGCAAATAGAGATACCATTTGACCCAGCAATTCCACTACTGGGAATATACCCTGAAGAGACCATATCTGACATCCAAGCAGATATATGCACACCCATGTTTATTGCAGCTTTGTTCACAATAGCAAGGAGTTGGAAACAACCTAAGTGCCCATCAACAAACGAATGGCTAGAGAAGCTGTGGTATATTCGCACAATGGAATACTATGCTGCATTAAAAAACAAGGAACTTATGCAATATTATTCAAAATGGTTGACTCTGGAGAACATTATGCTGAGTGAAATATCCCAGTCACAAAAGGACAAATATTACATGATGCCACTGTTGTAGAATGGGACTGTCCTTGGGGTTGGGGAGAGAATGAGTAAGATGGGTTCAATAATGTATACTGCACTGAAACAGAGGAGGGAGAGAACCGTCTAAAAGAGAGATGTAACTGGGTATTTCTGTCATCACAGGAGACTAGAGCGAGGGCTGCATGGTGGAGGGGACCTGGGGGAGTGTTTGTAAAACAATGAAAGAATCTTTTCTTTAGTCAAATTTGTGCCTTCTAGGTTGCAACACCCCCATGATACATCTTGAAGGATATGTACATGTACAGCCAAGCACAATCAATAAGAGTGCATCTGAATTCCAAAATCAATCTCCATAATAGTCTATGTGTTTCCTACTGCCAAAGGGGCCCTTTAGAGTAGTGAGAGAAGATCTTCACCCTGAAACCCACAGCGTCCCTTTTCAGCAGGAAGTAGCTAAGAGAATACGCCGTCCCCTTTTCCTTATGACTCAGGGTGAAGTCTCTCTCAGGGAGGAGTGATAGGGAATGGCAAAGGATACACTGACAAAGAAGATTAATCAGAACTGGCTTTGACAAGCACTGTGGCATTTGGACAAGAACAAACTGGGAGGAGGGTAGAGAGAATAGTGCCACAATGAATGAGTGGAAGCCCAAAATCTCTGTAAATGTTTATGAAAATTAATAAAATATAATTATAGAAAAAAAAAAGAAACTGAGGAAGAAAGATGGCAAGCAGAGATCACTGAGGGAGTGAGGAATTCCAGGGCTACAGTGCCTGAGACAAGAATCCCACCCAGAGCCAACAGAGAGCCTTCACTCTGGAGCTGGTGGCCTGAAGTTGGCCTTCTAGAAGGCAGAATGTGAGAAAGACCAAAAAAAAAACCACACAAAAAAAAAACCCACCCAAAAAACCCTACCACCCCATTCTTTAAAGCAATCCACTTCCCACAGTTCTGTCACAGCAACACTAAGATATTATGAGAGATTGCAAAGGTTGAAAGATGAACAAAACGCTTTGCGGCAGCAAGTCTATTTTCAGGAGTCGCCCTGTGCACGCTGGGCGGTCCTCAGCCTGGGTGTGTGCCTGGGCGCTGCTCAGTTTTCTCCTCTCTTCTCCATTCTCTTTGTCTCCGCCCACTCAGCTGGCTCCTGGAGTTTGCCTGGGAGGGAAGATATGCTTCTCTGCTCTCAAAAACTCTTCGAAAATTCAACTGCTGCTCCGGAAATCTTGGAGGAGGGACCTGAAAGGTAAGGTGGGCTCGAGGAAGAGAGCAGGAAAAGCTTGAAAGACTGCCCTTGGAGGGAGATTTCTTGGGTGTTGGGAGCAGAGGGACAGGGACCAAAACCTATAACAGCACTAGAGTACCCTGGTTGCCGGATCCTTTGGTCCAGAGCCCTTTCCTGAACCTTTTTATTTGAGCCCTCACTTTGCCAAACACTTGGACTCTCAGGATGAAAATGAAACTGAAAGTGGGACTTGTTCCCGCTGGGCACTCTTTATTTCCTTCTTTTTTCTTCTCCAGGCTTTCCTAGAGTTGATTTTGTTCTTTTCCTTCCTCTTTGCTGCCTCACACCAGCTCACATTAAACTGCCCACAGACATGATTTGTTCAAAGAGTTCATTGCTTGGTAGAGATCACTATCTCTACCAAGAACAAACAACGAAGTTGTTTGTTTACAATGACCTCCCTCGGAGGATGAAGGTTTTGAGACAGTGGGTCGGGTGAGATTGCTAAAAGAATTTTGTATGTGAATTTTGTAGGAGATGCAATTATTTAAATATGAACATAGAAATTTAACAGTGTAGGGCTGTCTGAGGCTTGAATTGATTTGAGAGCAGTTGGATGAAGTTGAACCTAAGGTCCTCTGTTTGTGTAGCATCTGTATGCAGATGACAGAGGAGTATTGTTGTTATGTGCCCTTAAGTCACTTGCACCTCATAGTGACCCTATTTACAACAGCTCTGAACGCTGCTCTATCCTATGCCAACCTGTCTCTGAAACACCTACCCACATTACCCCAGTCACTGAGTCAGTCCCTCTCACAGAGGGTCTTCCTCTCTTGCGCTCTCTCCCAAGCATTCTGTCCCTCTCTAAGGACTGGTCGCTTCTTGCAGCATGCCCAATGTGAGACAATACTTCAAAATCCTTGCCTTAAAGAAACAGCCTGGTTTCACTCTCTCCAGGACAAAACTGTATGCTCTCCTAGCAGTAAGAAAAAAAAAAAAATCTATTCCTAGTCCTCAATAAAAAGGGACTGAGGAATAGGATTAGTAAAAAAAAAAAAATTAATAAATTTCCCCTTTAAAGAACATCATTAGGTATACTCAGTAAGTGATTGCCTAATTATGTCACTTTGTTTTTGTTGCTAAGTAACATTGATTAGTAAATTACTTATTGCTTACTATCCAGCAGGTTTTCAGAAGCAGTAAATCACAAGGGTGGAGATTGCCCATCTTTCTCTTACAGAGTAGCTGGTGGATTTGAACCATGTACCTTTGTGCTGGCAGCACAGTTCTTTACCAATAAGCTACCAGCAGTTTATGTTCTTTTAGTGGGTGGGGGTAGGGGTCTTTCTTTCTTAAAATTAATTCTGTTTCCTCACTTGTGTATACAAGTGCTAATTGTACTACTAATTGAATCCATCAGCAGCTCCATGAAAGAAAGCTGGATGATCCTCTTCCGTGCGATTTACAGCCTCCCAAGACCCACTGGAAGTTCAGTTATGAGTTGTTTCTGACTTGGTATCATTGAATTTTGGATTTAATTTCTTGAGTGCCTAATTCATGTCACCTACTGTACTTTAATGCACTTTACACTCACACTCACCCCTGGGGAGAAAGATAGTCTGCTCCCTTTAAGATTTGTGGCCTCAGAAATCCTCCAGAGTCATTATATGTGAGACTAGACTAGATGATGTGGCTCTGGTTTGGTTGGTATTTTCAAAATATTATTATGTACAGTCGAGTTGGAAATGACCCATAGCTGACCTTCTAGCAGGTTTTAAGAGACTGAATTGCATGAGAGGAGATTACCTATCTTTCTCCCAAGAAACATCTGGTAGATTTGACCACTGTGCCTTTGGGCTGGAGGCCCAGTTCCTTAACACTAGGCTACTAGAGCTCCTATTTTCAAAATTTATCTTAAAACAAGCTCTCTCGTGAACTACAAACACCAACAGATACACGTGGACTTCACCTAATGGTCTACACAGGAATCAGATTGATTATATCTGTGGGGAAAAAATAATTGTAGAAGCTCAATGTCAGCTGTGAAAACTAGGCCACATTCTGATTGTGGAACAGACCATCAACTGCTCATATACAAATTCAAACTGAAGCCAAAGAAAATGAAATCAAACCCACAAGAACCAAAGTGTCTATCTTACCTGAATTTAAAAATCAACTCAGGAATAGATTTGAGGCCTTGAACACACTAATGCATGAAGAAGACCAGATGAGCTGTGGAAGGATATAAAAATTATCATCCGTGAAGAATGCAAAATGTCACTACAAATACAGGAAGAAGAAAAGACCAAAATGGATGTCGAAGAGACTCTGAATATTTCACTAGAGCACTGAGAAAACAAAGCAGAGGGAAGAAATCAAGGTGTTAGGAGCTGAACAGAAGATTTCAAAGGGCAGCTTGGGAAGACAGAGCAAAGTATTATAATGAAATGTGCAAAGAACTGGAGTCAGAAATCAAAAGGAACTAACTTGCTTGGCATTTCTTAAGCTCAAGGAACTGAGGAACAAATTCAAGCCTTGAGATATAATACTTTAAGGATGATATGGGCAGAATGTTGAATGATCCAGGAAGCATCAGAAGAAGATGGGAGGAGTACATGGAGGCACCGTACCAAAAAGATTTGGCGGACACAGAATTTCATGAAACGACACATGATCAAGAGGCAGTGGGGATTGTTAGGGCCGCGAAGCTGCTCTCCCTCCCTTTCCCCAGAACAGCCACAGAAATGATCAAAGCAGCAGCTGCAACTCTGTTTATCTCTGTTAGGGCAGCAAAACGGTTTCACCTCCCTTGCCCAAAAATAACGATCTACAACCCTTGACCTGCTTCTTTAACTTGTACCAAGCAGCTGCATGCATTTCAACCCCCCAATTACCTTGTAAGAAAACAGAGAACTCCACTCTAAGTAACTGTTAGTCTCTGTAGAGTCAGCCTGATAGTTTCTCCTCAGTACACTGTCTTTTCTTGGCCTGAACTGGGTTCTGTCCTTCCTCAGAGACCTTACAGTGGTGAAGAAGGAAGTTGAAGCTGCTCTGAAGGACTTGGCAAAAACAAGGGCCCAGAAATTGATGGAATGCCAATTGACATATTTCAACAAACAGGTGCAGCCCAGGACATGCTCCCCAGGTTGTGCCAAGGAATCTGGAGGACTACCACGTGACCAACTGACTGGAAGAGATCTATGTTTATTCCCATTTCAAAAAAAGGTGACCTGACAAAGTGTGGAAATTATAGAACAGTATCACACATAAGTAAGATCCTGCTGAAGATTACCCAGAAATAATTGGAACAGTACTTTGACAAAGAACTGCCTGATGTACAAGCAGGGTGTAGAAGAGCTTGTGGCACTAGGGACATGATAGCCAATGTTAGATGGATGTTAACTGAAAGCAGAGAGTACCAGAGGAGTGTGTGTTTGTGTTTCATTGACTATGCAAAAGCATTTGACTATGTGGATCACAGTCTCCCCAATTACTTGCTGTGTAACAGACAAATTGTGACTAACCTTGAGAAGAATGGGAATTGCAGAACACTTAATTGTGCTTATGTTAAACCTATATTCAGACTAGGAAGCAGTGATCACAACAGAGCAAAGGAGGATTGCATAGTTAGGTGTATGTTGGGGATGCATCCTATTTCCATACCTTTTCAATCTATATAGGGAACAGATCATTTAGGAGGTTGTACTTTGTAAGGTGGAATGTGGCATCAGAATTGGAGGAAGACTCATTAACAACCTGCACTATGCAGATGACACAACCTTGCTTGCTGAAACCGAGGAGGACCTGAAGAATTTGCTGCAGAAGGTCAAGGATGGTAGTCTGCAGTATGGTTTGAAGCTCAACATCAAGAAAGTGAAGATTCTCACCACTGGGCCAATTGGCAGCATCATGATAGACAGTAAAGAGGTTGAGATTGTTAACACCTGCGGCTTGCTAGGCTCCACAATCAACTCTCTTCGTACCAGTAGCCAGGAAATAAAAAGATGAATTGCATTGGGAAAATCTGCTGTCAAGGACCTCTCCAGAGTATTGAAAAGCATTGATGTTAGTCTAGAGACTAGGGTGCGCCTGATCTAGGCCATAGTCTTCACAATTAGTTGCTATGTACCAGAGAGCTGGAACAATGACTAGGGATGATAGAAGAAGAATTAATAGCTTTGAGCTGTGGTGTTGGAGAAGGGTATTGAATATACCATGCACTGCTAAGAGAACAAACAGGTTTGTCCTGGAGAGGGTATAGCTAGGCTGCTCCTTGAAGGATTTTAAGCTCCGTCTGACATATTTTGACCATGTGGCCAGGAGAGACCAGTTCTTGAAGAAGAACATCATTCTTGGAAAGGTGGAGGGACAGCACAGGAAAGGAAGACCCCAAACGAGATGGATTGACAGAGTTACTAGGGTGATGGCAGTAGGTGTGTAAGAGACAGTGAGATTGGCTCAGGATAGAGCAGCATTCAGAGCTATTTTACATAGGATCAGTATGAGTCACAAGTGACTCAGTGGCACATAACAACAACATAGTGAATCAGGAGATGCAGATTGAAAGGATTGCTAGTCTAAGTTTTATGATTCAGATGTCTTCTCTTTGTGTTAAATATTTCAAGTATCTCTCTCTTCCCCAGGTGTCAACTGCTTGAAGCTTTGAGCTTTGTCCTTTCAAGAATTTCTACTTCCACATGGCTCCTTCAAGAAGTCCAAAGGAAGTATATTTTCATATTTTTTAAAAAAAGAGCAAAAGTTTGTAGCCTAGGGTATTCACCATCATGGAGAGTCAGAGCCCTAATAGCACACAGGAGAGACTTCTGCCCTCCAGCGATGAGAACAAGGCAGATGAAGAAAATCACCCGCTGATCAGTGCTATAGTAGAAGAAGATGTAGAGAAAGTCAAGCAACTGCTGGAACGAGGGACTGATGTCAATTTCCAACAGGCAGGGGGCTGGACTCCCCTGCATAATGCAGTGGTAAATTGCAACACATTGCACAAATCGGAGGAAATTGTGGCTCTTCTACTGCAGTATGGTGCTGATCCACTTCAGAGGAAGGACAATGGGGCCACTCCCTTCATTCTTGCTGGAATTTCTGGAAATGTGAATCTACTACGTCTTTTCCTTTCTAAGGGATCAGAGGTCAATGAGTGTGATTTCAATGGCTTCACAGCTTTCATGGAAGCCGCTACGTATGGTAAGACAGAAGCCTTAAGATTCCTGAAGAAAGAAGGAGCAGATGTAAATTTGGCTCGAGTAGCAAAGGAGAACAAAAAGAAACTTGGGAAAGGAGGGGCCACAGCTCTCATGGACGCTGCCTCCAATGGCCACCTCGATGCTGTGAAGGCCCTCCTTGATGAGATGGAACCAGATGTTAATGCCCGTGACAATATGGGCAGAAATGCCTTAATCCATGTACTTCGGGAGTTTCCAGATGAGAAGGCAAAGGCCCAGACCCGAGAGGCCATCATCCGCCTTCTGCTGAAAAACGGAGTGGATGTGGAAGTGAGAGGAGAAGGAAGGAAGACACCCCTGATCCTGGCGGTTGAGACCAAGGAGTTGAGTTTGGTACGGATGCTTCTGGAGCAAGAGAATATAAAAATTGATGACACGGATGGGGAGAATAGAACAGCTCTGCTAGTTGCTGTCCAGTTGGGACTGGATGAAATTGCCCTTGTGCTGTGTGACCACGGAGCCAGCTTGGATTGTGGGGATCTTGTTAAGCTAGCGAGGCTGAACCACAGGTTCTACCTTGCAAACTATCTCATCAGCAAAGGAGCCAGAAAGGATTTCCTTTCTTCTGCTGCTGACTGGGAGCCTCAGAGTTCACGCTGGAGGGAGGCCCTGAGAAAACTGCACCAGCTAGCCCATCCTATGACTGGTAAACTCAAGATCTTTATTGATGACAAGTATAAAATTGCTGACACGTCTAAAGGGGGTGTCTACTTGGGCTTCTATAATGGGAAAGAGGCAGCTGTGAAGCTGTTCCAAGAAAGCAGCGAGGAGGCACAGAAAGAACTCTCCTGTCTGAAAAACAACTATCTTAACAGTCACTTGGTGACTTTCTATGAGAAGGAGACTCAAGGGGGCTGTTTGTATGTGTGCCTTGCCCTCTGTGAACGAACCCTGCAGGAACACTTTGCCAACCACAAGGAGACAGAAGCTGCAGGAAACGGGGAGGATGTGTTTGCCCGGAAAACCCTATTATCTGTTTTTAAGGCTCTTGAAGAACTACATCTGGTATACATCCACCAGGATCTGCACCCAAAAAATATCTTAATAGGTGAGTCTCCATACTCTCTTCCTCTTTAGACATTTGTTAGGTCTGTCTCACAAGGAATAGTTTCCATTGTAATTTGGAAAGGGCTAAGGTCAATTTTCTCGTGTAGGTTATTCAATCCAAAGACTCTTGCAATGACTTCCCAAGTTCAGCCTCTCCTAGCTAGTTACTAGTTAAGCTGAGTTCCCGTAGACTACCTATGGAGCTTTGACAGCTTTGTGGTAGGGCATTGTTCTGCCAACCTAATAGTCATATGGTTTGAATCCACAGCAGCTTGGACGGGCATTCTCTTCCCATGCTTTTTATTGCCTCTCATAACCTGCTGGAGGGTCAGCTGTGAATTGGTTCTAACTCTATAGCAATGAGTTTGAATTTTTGTTTGCAAACTACCCCTTAGATTCTAAGAATGCAGTTCGTCTAGCAGATTTTGACAAAAGCATCAAGTGGGCTGGAGATACACAGAAAATTATGAGAGATCTACAGGTAATTTCTAAAATTGTATTTGTCTTTTTCATTTTTCTATCTGCTTCCTCATACATTAGCTTACTTTCTTCAGCCTATGGGAATGTCTGGTTTTATTTTTGGTTTTTTTTGGTGGTTTTTTTTTTGTTAGTTTGGGTTTTTTTAGAATGTCTGTTTTAACTAACAAGGAAAGTACATTTATACTTCTTTCTGATTTTAGATTGAATTTTAGATTTACAATAGACTCAAGGTTTGAGAAGGGTGCCAGATTTCCAAGGCAGGCAATGCATACCTGTCAAATTCATGAAGAGAGTTCTGGTGGCTTAGAGGTAAGGAGTTGCACTGCCAACACAAAGGCACGCAGTTTGAATCCACCGGCTGCTCCACAGAAGGAAGATGGGCAGTCTCCTCCACTGTGATTTACAACCTCTGAAAACTTGCTGGAGGGTCACTGTGAGTCTTTTCCAACTCGATGGTACTTAAAAACAACAAATTAAAGATAGTTCACTTTAAGCCTTGTGGATGGCATTTTGGTGTTTTGTTTTTTTTTGTTTTTTTTTTTTTTTGTCTTGCGTATTAAGTTGAGAAATGAAAATCAGAACTAAAATAAAACTTCAAAAGTATTCAGAATTATCAAAGTGATGGGGTCAGTGGCAGGTCATTGATAGAATTCCAACTTTCGATGTGGGAATCCCAGGTTTGATTCCTGGCCAGTGCCCTTTGCATGCAGCTGCTAGTTGCCAATGAAGGCTTGCTATGGTGATAACCAGGTTTCAGTGTAGTTTCTGGACTAAGATGGACTAGGATGAAAGACCCAGTGATTTGCTTCTAAAAACTCAGCAAGTGGTCTTGTTTCATTTTACATGGGGTCCCTATGAGTTAGAGCTGACTCCATGCCAGCTAAGAATGACAGTCATAGTGTAATTGTTGATATCATGAGAGGTTCAAGGCATTCTGCAATATCACTCCTGTTCTCATTCCCCAGCAGACAACAAACATTTCACTGAGCTTCTTACTGGAGTTGGGCCTTCAGTGTGGCTTGGTGTTGCTTTGTCCTTTTCTGATCTCCCACTTCCTTCACTAGCTAAATAACTAGCTAAATTGAACACACCACACACCACACTAAGCTCTTCTCCATCCAAGTATCTTCTACCTAAGGAAAGACAAATGAGATTTTTCTTTGACTTCCAACAGACTTGTGTGCTCAGCTCCATAGGGGCCAAATACTAAGGTCTTTTGAAAGTGTTTGGAAGGATGGAGCCAGTTCACTCATTGCTGTTGAGTTGGAACTGACTCATAGCTGATCCATCAGTGAGCTTTTAGAGGTTTTTAGGTACTGTTTTTCAGTCAGCAGTGAAACCCCAAATAACTATGCCGTCAGAGTGTAATAATCTAATGTTGACTAAAAAGTTAACACCTGAAAGTAGTGACTATTACTCTCCTGAAGGGGGCAGCTAGTGTTTGCAGACTATGGCCCTGTCATACACTCTTGGGGAGTGTGCCCAGATAGTTCAGTGTGCTGAACTATCAACCGGTAACAAGCACTCTCTTTGTATTGGGTGGGCCTCTTGCCTTAGTTGACTTTACATTTTTGCCTTTGTGATTCTGTGACTTCAGATGTCAGCTCTGACTATGTCTTAATTGGGCAGAGTTTCCACAACGGCCTGATTCTGACTTTCCTTCCTGCCTGATTCTGACTTTCCTTCCTGCCATGGTCTGTTCCATAGGTTCTCTCTCTCTCTCTCTCTCTCTC
>NW_006399811.1:13783113-13785367 GCF_000299155.1 Elephantulus edwardii | reverse complement strand
TCCTGGAGAGGTTCCTTAGCTTTTCTGCATTTTCATTTTCTCTTCTGAAACTTTAAAAGACCCTGAAATTCTGCTTATTTAAAACATTTGCCTCTTTCCCATTTATCTAAATTTAATCCACACTTTAAGACCTACATCACATCCCTCTTCTTCCAGTCTTCTGCCTTGACAACCTCAGCTTAGGGTTGCCTTTTACTCTTCCCATTTTACTTTTACAATTCATACTTGAATTGTATGAACCGTTTACTGCAAAGAAGAGAAGACATAAAGTAGTGTCTTCTCATCCTGACAAGATTACAGATTCCTCACATCTTCCACGTATGCAGTTTACACTTTACCCTTCAAAGTCACCTGAGGAGAGAATCTTTCAGCCTCTGTGTCTTGATTTGTGTCTTCTGTGCAGGCCCTTGGACGGCTGGTCCTGTATGTTGTACGGAAGGGAGGCATCCCTTTTGAGGAGCTAGAGGCTAAAAGTAATGAAGAGGTGATTAAAGACTCTCCGGATGAGGAAACAAGAGATCTTATTTGTCACCTATTTTGTCCCGGGGAAAACTTGGAGAGACGACTGAGTAGCTTGCTGGGTCACCCCTTCTTTTGGAGTTGGGAGAGGTAAGTGGGCTTCAAGAATGAAGATGGTGTGGGCCAGGATCTTGGCTGCCCATTCGGTTCCCACCCCTTTCTACCTAAATTTCCATATACACTTTACTTGTAACCTTATATTTTTACAATAATGGTCTTATGCAGTATTTGTCCTTATGAGACTGAGTTAGTTCACTCAGCATAATGTTCTCCAGTCTCTCCCACCTTATGTGGAATTTTCAAATTGTTGCTTCTGTCTGTTGCATAGTATTCTTTTGTGTGAATATACTTCAATTTCTCAATCCATTTGGTTGTGATTGGACATTTGGACTGTTTCCATGTGCTCGTGGTGGTGAATCATGCTACTATGAACATTGGTGTACAAATCTGTGTTTGTGTCTTTATTCTAATTTCCTTGGGGTATATTCCCAGTAATGAAATAGCTAGGTCATATGTTCTAAGTTTTTATGTTCAGCTTTTTGAAGGAATGCCTAACTGCCTCCAGAGTGGTTGTACCATTTTACAATCCCACCAACAGTGTATGAGAGTTCCCAACTCTCCACATCCTCTCCAACATTTATTGCCTGCTAATTTACTTAGCGTTGCCTCTCCTACTGGGTTGAGATGGTATTTCATTGCGGTTGCCAGTGATTTCAACATTTCTTCATGTGCCATCCAAATGTCTTCCTCTGTTAAAAGTCTTTCCATATCTTTTGCCAATTTTATAAATGGGTTATCAGGCTTTTTCTTGTGGAGACCCTGTTGTTGTTAGGTGCTGTCGAGGTCAGTACAGCTCATAGTGACCCTGTGAATAGCAGATCTGAACCTCATCCTATCCTGTATTATCTTCACACTTCCTGACACACTAGCGGCCATTGAGTAGTTACCACGTCCATCCTCCTGGTTGAGGACCTTCCACCCTTCCAAGCATCATATCCCTTTCCAAGGAATATCACCCTCTAGCAACATGTCCAAGTATGTGAGGTGAAGCCTCATCATCCTTGTCTCCAAAGAGTACTCTGGCTGCAGGCTCTCCAAGATATATTTGTGGGGTTTTTTGGGGGGGGGAGGGTTTGTTTTTTGTTTGTTTGTTTTGGCTGACTGTGGGATGTTCAGTGCTTCTAACACCACAGTTCAAAAGCATCAATTTTTCTCCTGTCATCCCTATTCATTGTCCAGCTCATATAGCAAGTAATCAGGAAAACCATGGCCTGAATCAGAGGTATCTTAGTTCTCAAGCTGATGTTATTACTCTTCAGTAGTTTGGAGAGGTCCCTAACTGCAGACTTTCCCAGTGCAATATGTTTACCGATTTCCTGACTGCTGGTACCAAGGGTGTTAATTGTGGATCCAAGTAAGATGAAGTTGTGGACAGTTTCAAGCTCCTCTCTATCCATCATGATGTTGCCTATCAGTCCAGTGGTAGGAATCTTTGATTTCTTGAAATTGAGATCTTCTGCAACAAGTGCTTTAAGTCCTCCTGCCAGGAAATCTGGAGGACAGCCAGCTGGCCAACTGACTGGAAGAGATCGATATTTGTTCCCATTCCAAAAAAGGTGATGCAGCAGAGTGTGGAAATTATTGAACAATATCATTGATATCACATTCACGCAAGATTCTGCTGAAAATTATCCAAAAATGTTTGAAACAATATGTCAACAGAGAACTGCCAGAT
>NW_006399811.1:13774089-13778758 GCF_000299155.1 Elephantulus edwardii | reverse complement strand
TTTCCTTCATTCATGGCTCTCACATTCCATGTTCCAATCACTAGGGTCTGCTTACAACTGTTCCTCCTCCTTTGTATTTCCATACTTGATAGTTCTCCCTAGGTTGCCCTTTCTGTTAATCTGCGTGTGTTCTGTTGTGCATATACATTATTCACTATGTTGAGGAAGTTTCCTTTGATTCCTGTCTGGCTGAGTGTTTTAATCAGGAAGAAGTGTTGGATTTTGTTGAAGGTCTTTTTTGAATCAGTTGCTAGGATCATATATTTCTTATTATTTTCTTTATTAGTGTGGTGAATTATGTTGATTGTTAGGTATTCTTATGTTAAACCATCCTTGCATACCTGTTATGAATGCCATTTGGTCAAAATGAATCCTGATAGGGCAGCATTTCAAGGAATTTATCTATTTCCTCTGTTTTCAAATTTATCAGAGTGTAGCTTTTCATAATATTCTGATATTATAAATTTAATTTTTTCTGATTCTGATTTTCTGATTTTGTGATTTTTAGTTCTTTCATTCCTTAATTGAATTTTTTGCGTCTTCTCCTTTTTTCTTTTGTTAAATTTGCCAATGGTTTGTCAATTTTATTGAGCCTTTTGAAAAACCAGTTCTTGGTCTTGTTGATGATTTTAATTGTTTTTATGTTTTTTATTTCATTGATTTCAGCTCTTCTTATAATTTCCTTTTTTCTAGAGGCTGTTGGGTTAGATGGTTGGGTTTTTTTTCTGTTTAATGAAAGTGTTGAGTTAGGTCATTAATTTTGCTTCTTTCTTCCTTTTTTATGTGTTTGCTTATTGCTATGTACTGCCCTTGAGGACTGCCTTAGCTGCATCCCAGAGGTTTTGGTATGTTGTATTTTCATTATTATTTGTTATGAGAAACTTTTTTATTTCGTTCTTTATTTCTTCTATAAATAATGTTCTGTTGTTATTCTTTAGTATTGAGTTTGAACCAACCATAGCTGACTCTAAAATCCTGCGGGTTTTCAGAGGCAGTAATTGCCAAGGAGGAGATTGCCCATTCTTCCCCTGTGGAGCAGCTGCTGGTCTCGAACCACATGCCTTCAGGATTGCCGCACAGGTTTTCGCCACGAGGCCACCAAAATCATGTTCTTGCAGGGTGTTATTTAGATTCCACATGGGTGTTTTTATAAGCTTTATTCTCTTATTAATTTCTAATTTTATTGTGGTCTGAGGACATACTTTGTATGGTTTCCATGTTTTTTTGCTTTGTTGAGCTTTGCTCTGTGCCCTAATATGTGATCAAGTCTGGAGAATGTATTATGAGCATTTAAGAAGAAAGTGAATTGAGTTTAAGTTGGGTGCAGTACCTGAAATACAACCCCAGGATTGAGATGGCTGATTATATAGTATAGATCTTTGCATCTTTGTTAATTTTCTTTTGAGTTGACTTCTCCTTTGTTGAGACTAGTGTGTTAAAATCTTCTGCTGCTATTGTGGTATTGTCTATTTCTTGCTTCAATTTTGATAACCATCATTTTAGGTATGATGCTTGAGAAAACTATTGAATATACCATGAACGACTAGGAGAACAAGCATATTTGTTCTAGAGAAGGTGAAAGGAAGCTGCTCCTTAGAGAGAAGGATTGTAAGGCATCATTTGACATATTTTGGACATGTTACAAGGAGGGACCGGTCCTTGGAGAGAGACGTCATGCTTGTGAGGGTGGAGGGACAGCGCAAGAGAGGAAGACCCTAGATGAGATGGATTGATTCAGTGACTGGGATAATTGGAGCAGGTAGTCAGAGACAATAAGATTGGCACAGGGTAGAGCAGAGTATAGGGCTATTGTATGTAGGGTTGCTATGAGTTGCAAGCACCTTATCAGCACATAACAACAAGCATCGTTTGGTGCATAGATGTTGACCAAGGTTAAGTCTTCTTGATCTGCTGTGCCTTCAACCATTATATAGTGCTCTTCTTTTTCTTTTATGATAGTTTACATTGTGAAGTCTATCAGAGATTAATGTTGTCATTCCTGCTTTCTAAAAATTTTTAAAATTTTTATATTATTTTTTTAGCGGAGATTTTAATGACAGTTTATAGAGAACATGGATTTCCATTCATTCATTGTTGCACATTTTCCTCCCTGTCTATCCCTACTCCCCAGTTCACTTTTCTCTTTGAAAAAAAAATTCTTTCATTGTTATACAATCCCCCGCCCCCCGCCCCCCAGTCCACTTTACTATGCAGCTCTTATTCTGGACTGTTGTCATACAAATAATACCTAATCATATATTCCGTTTAAGCAGTTCTCTCCCTCCTCTGTTTCAATACAGTGTACATTATTTATTCCCTCTTTGCTTAGTTTCCCCCCGCCCCCAGGTTTGATGTCAGTCTTGTTATTAGTGGTATTATGCAGTATTTGTCCTTTTGTGACTGAGATATTTCACTCAGCATAATGTCCTCCATGGTCACCCATTTTGTATAACATTTCATGAGTTCCTTGTTTTTCGATGCTGCATAGTATTGCATTGTATGAATATACCACAACTTCTTTAGCCATTCATTTGTTGATGGGCACTTGTTTTCAGCTCTTTGCTATTGTAAACAATACAGCAGTAAACATGAGTGTGCATATATCTGCTTGGGTGGCAGTTCTGGTTTCTTTAGGGTATATTCTCAGTAGTGGAATTGCTGGGTCAAACAGTATTTCTATTTCCAACTTTTAGAGAAAGCGCCATATCACCTTCCTGAGTGGTTGCACCATTTTACACTTCCACTTACAGTGTATTAGGGTCCCAGTTTATCCACAACCTCACCAGCAATTGTTGTTTGCTATTTTGTTAAATTTCGCTATTCTTACTAGGGTGAGATGATATCTCATAATTGTTTTGATTTACATCTGTCTTAGAGCTAGGGATTTTGAACATTTCTTCATGTGTTTGTTTGCCATCTTAATATCTTCTTTGTTCATATCCTGTACCCATTTTGCAATTGGGTTGTTTACCTGTATCTTCTTGTGGTGCTCGAGTATTCGATAAAATCTAGATAGAAATTCTTTATCCGATATGTCATTATCAAATATTCTTTCCCAGTCTGTGTCTTTCCTTTTTAAACTGTTGGAGAAGTTTTGGATGTGCATAGGGATTTTATTCTTAGAAGGTCCCATTCATCTATTTTATCTTTTCCTGGTTAAAGGTTTTTCAGAATGCTTGGAAGATTGTTCATGTTGTGGATTATGGCTTCTAGAGTTCTTCCAAGTCTTTCTCTGATGGAGTTTTTTAGTCCTTGGTTTTAGTCCTAGGTCATTGATCCATTCTGAGTTGTTTTTTGTGTATGGTTTGAGTTTTATGCAGATAGTTTTCCAATTTTGCCAACACCATTTGTTAAAAAGGCTGTTGTTTCCCCACTTAACTGATTTAATCTCCTTGTCAAATATCAGCTGACCATAGATAGATGGGCTTATTTCTGGGTTCTCAATTCTATCCCATTGATCTATGTGTGTCTGTCATTGTATGAGATCCATACTTTCTTGACCACACAACAGTGTAGTAGGATTTAAAATCAATGAGTGAGATGCCTCCTACCTTGTTTCTTTTTTTAAGGAGTGTTTTGCTTATTCAGGGTCTCCTTCCATTACAAATAAAATTGGATATCTCCATCTCGTTGAAGAATAGAATTAGTATTTGTATTGGGATTGCATTGAACGTGTAGATTGCCTTTGGTAGAATTGTCATTTTCACAATATTGAGTCTTCTTATCCAAGAGAAAGGTATATTCTTTAATTTCTCCAGATTTATTTTTGTTTCTTGTAGTAATGTTTTGTACTTTTCTTTGACTAGGCATTTTGTGTTTCTAGTTAGATTTACTCACAAGTATTTAATCTTGTGTTTAGCTATTGTGATGAATATTTATTTTCTTAGCTCCACTTCTGTATTCTCTTTGTCACTGTAGAGAAATTGAATTGATTTTTGTATGCTAATCTTGTATCATGCCACTTTATGGAATTAGTCAACTATGCCTAGTAGTGTTCTTGCTGAGTCTTTACGATTTTGTAAATATACTATATCATTTGCATAGAGAGAAACTCTTTTTTTCTCTTTTGCTACTTTCAGAATTCTTTCCTTATCATTGGTTCTGGCAAATTTGACGATGATATGCCTTGATGTTTTTCTTTTGGGGTCTCTTCTATATGGTATTTGCTCAGCTTCTTGAATATATATTCTCTCAGTCTTCATTATGCCTAGAAAGTTTTCTTCTAGTAATTCTTTCAAAACGTTTTCAGTGCCTTTACTTGCTTTATCCTGTCGTGGAATTCTGATTCCTCTTGATGGTGTCTCACATTATTCTTAAGTTTTCTGTTTTTCATTCCTTTTTGATTCTGCCTTTTGTTCTAACAAATCAGTGGTGACAATTCTTTTTTTTCACTGGTTCTGTGTTCCATCTCAACTCTTTTCATGTTTCCCTCCAACATATTGACAGCATCTGAAACATTGGTTCTCATATTTTGGATTGTGTTTTCTTGTTTTTACAGAGCCTCTAATGCTTTGTTTGTTTTATCTGCATTGTACTGGATTTTTTTTTAAGCTCCTTTTGGTTTTTTCTTGCTGTTGTTGTTGTTATGTGCCGTCGAGTCGTTTCCGACTCATAGCGACCCTATGCACAACAGCCCTAAACCCTGCTCTATCCTGCGCCAACCGCACCG
>NW_006399811.1:13752914-13767034 GCF_000299155.1 Elephantulus edwardii | reverse complement strand
AAAAAAAAAAAGTTCTTACAGATTTGGCCTTATTTTCACAAATTTCTTATGTCTCTTCAGCAAAGGATCTAACCTTTCTCTCATGTTTCACAAACAGCTTTTCTGGGTTACAGGATCCTTGGTTGGCAGTTGTTTTCTTTAAACGTTCTATATTTGCCGTTTCATTGTCTTCTTGCTCACATGGTTTCTGCTGAGAAATCAGTACTTAATCTAATTGTTTTTCCTTTGTAGGTGACACTTTGTTTTCCTCCTGCTGCTTTTGGTATTATATCCTTATCTCTTATTTTGAAGAATTGACTATGATATGTTTTAATGATTTCCTTTTTGGTTTAGTCTATTTGGTATTTGCTGAACTTCATGAATGTTGATTTCCTTGTACTTCATAATACCTGAGAAGTTTTCTTCTGGTACCTCTTCCACAATTTTTTCAGTGACTTCTCTGTCTCTCTTGTATTCTGAAACTCCAGTCATATGTATGTTGTACTTTTTGATGTCATCCTACATGATTATAATGTTTCTTCATTTTCTTTATGTCTCATTTCAAATTTCTCTTCTGCTGTTTTTTTCACTGAAGCTTTTTAAATTCAGAACACTAATTCTCTGCTCTATATCATATGGTGTTTTGTTTTGTTTTGTTTTTGTCCCTTCAGCATGTTGGACACTTCTGCCATTTCAGTCTTAATATTTTGGATTGCATTTTCATGCATTTCTTTTCTTTCCAGTACTGTGCTGGCTGTACCATCTTTGTCTTGTGGTGACTTTTTAAGTTCTTATACCTCTTTAACTATAGTTTAAATTCTTTCTTCCATCTTTTGCATTTTCTCCCATAGTTGTACAAGTTCCTCTTCATTAATATATTTTTTTCTTGATCCCTGCCTCTTTGCTTCCCTAATGGCTTCCATTATTTCTTCTGTCATTTACACCTTCTTCTATAGCTGTTCAAGTAAACCCACATCCATATATTTCTTCTGGTTCTCTACTTCTAGGGTATTCCCTTTATTTCTGCCTTCCATTGTTTCTTCCATCATTTGTACCTTCTTTGGTAGTTCTTTGAATGCTATCAACATATATCTTCTGCCTTCCTGACTCTGGGATATTCATTGAGTCAGCAGTATTCTTTTTTTTTTCTGTAGAAGGCTTAATTTGGTGTTTGTTGGTGTGTTGTTGTTGTTGTTGTTGTTCTTGTTTTCCAGAGTGTCTGAGGCTGCCTGCTGCTTTCTTGACATTATCTTGAAATTTTTCTTGGTAAGTGGTAGGCCATTTCTATTGTGTCTGTGTAAGTTTTGTGTGTGTGTAAGTTTTGATAGTTCTTATCTTTATGATGTTATTGATTAATTACCCCTTTAATTCAGTGGGTGATTTAAGAGTTGTTGAATCTATGGAATGATCCACTCACTATAATAGAACTCCTTTCTGGGAAAATTTGCCTTTCCTTAAGTCTTTCAGGTTTTCTCTGGTCTGCAATGCAACCCTGCAGGAATCTCACCTTATTGTAGTCCCTCTCCTCCAAATTCTAGTGTCCTCCTTTGTCTGAAGAGTTGACTGAGTGGTGGGAGACTAGCTGCTCCACTTGAGCAGTTTCTGTTCAGCAGAGTTTCAAGTCAGCTCTCTTTCTTGCAGCTCAGCATGCCAGCTGAGAAAGAGGAGAAAGTCTTTCCCCTTCTTGTAGCTTTCTGTCTCAAACTCTTTTGTCCTGTATGGTCCTAGGATGGCCCCATGGCTGCAGGGATCCCCCAGTTGAGGGACCTTTTTCCAGGGATGTTTCAGTCCCTTCTCTTCCTCACACCTGAAAGTGTTGACCCTGGAGAAGAGGGTCTCACCTGATAGTATCTTCTCTCCTGAAGCCTAATGTTTTCCTTTGTCCCTGGAATGGCAGGAGATCAGGAATGCCAACTTAAGCAGTTTGTGTCCAGGGGGGCTTCAACTCAGCTCTCATTTTCCCAATTCAGCACGCCAGCTAAGAAACTTAGAAAGTCTTTCCCCTGCTTATAGTTCTCTGTCCCAAACTCTCTGTCCTGTTTGACTACTGTGATGGCCCTGCAGTCCAGATATAGGTTTTGCATGAGCACAATCAAGTATTCTGGGATTCCCATTCTTCTCAATGTTGTTGTTGTTGATTGCTATTGAGTCCAGCATAGTTTTTTTATGATCCATGCAGTCATCTTTTAGTGCTGTCTTTTGTTTGGCTGAACGTTGAATCAGGAAGTGATTTCATTTCCATGCTGAGGGATGACTACAGGAGTTCTGGTGGTCTAGTGGGCAAAGAGTTGCATTGCTAATCTAAAGGTAGGTGGTTTGCATCCACCAGCTGCTTCAAGGGAGAAGTATGGGCAGTCTCCTTCTGTGTGATTTACAGCCTCTGCAAACCTATTAGAGGGTCATCTATGAGTCAATTCCAATTCAGCAGCATATAACAACGATGACTTAAAGTATCTCTTTAGGTACTTATTTTATATCCGCTTTCAAGAAATGACTATTCAATATCTTTGTCTATTTTTATTCTTGCATTTATTATTGTTGTTCTTGCTGTTGTTGAGTGCCGTTGAGTTGAGCACAACTCATAGTGACCCTATGAACAAAAGACTTGAACCCTGTTCTATAACTATTGTTGTTTCTCTAAGTTCATAGAATTTCCAGGGGCATGTTGTTTAGGAAGTGGATGCCACTCACACTCATGCTTCCAAGCCCTTCTTAATCTGGGAGGTATACCAAACACTGTCTACTATGGGTGATCATTATGGCATTTTACACACAAGTGGCACAGCATTCATTATCACAGCAACCCCAAGTTACCTCAGTACAGTGAATTGACAGACCATTGCTGTATGCATTTGTTATTAGTTTTATTAAAAAGAAAAAATATAGAGGTTTTTCTCTTTTTGGAAATGATGGAATGACCCTGATAATTCTAATATCCTATTATCCTTAGCCGATATCGGACTCTTCGGAATGTAGGAAATGAATCTGACCTCAAACAGAGAAAATCAGAAAGCAACATCCTCCAGATACTGAATCTGAAGACATCTGAAAGTTTTAGTTTTGCCAATTGGACTACTAAGGTATGGGATATTCCTAAGGTCTCGAAGTTATTTTAGGAATAAAAATCTGTATACTGGAGTTTTAATAGCTTCCAACAAGTGACTGTACATTTTTATGCAAGTTTTTTCCAACTTGTCTTATACCGTAGACCTGGCCCAACCAAGTGAAAGAGGTGATATTCTCTCCTTTCCCTTGTCTTTCTTTTCTCTTGATAGGGTTCTCTATACACCAGTGACTCTGAGGGACAAAGATGGACAACCTCCACCTGTGTAATTTACAACCTCCTGAAAATGTGCCTGAGGGTCAGCTATGAGTTGGTTCAGTCTTGCCAGTATTGAGTTTGAGTTTTATATCTATAAGAGAGAAAGTTATCTTTATGGAATGCCTCATGCCTTTGTAGAGGCTAGTACATCTTTAAGTTCATGAGTCAGATGTCACAACATAGAGGCTTCTTCTGACTTACATAGCAGCAGGAGTTGATGAACCCAAGATGAATAGATCAGAAGCCAAATGCTCGTATTAGAGGCTAAGATTAATCTTTAGGCAATATGATAGTTTTACGTCTAAACAGCTGAAGGACAGGTGTTAAGGAAATTTGATGCAGGCCATGCCCCTGAGGAAACATCCTTTCACCTGATTAGCCATCCATAGAAATGATACCATAGGATCAGATCTCATCAAGAGAATGACTGCATCATAACTATCAAACTAGAGATTGATTATCCACCAAGCTAATACAGAAGTCATCTGCAGCAGCCAGATTCTACAAAGACTTGTTTGCTGGTTCTGGTGAGGATTAGGGTGGAATGTTGACTCTCTAATGGATGTGAGAGGATGTGATTCGGCCTCCTATTTAAAAATGCATCTGGTCAGCAATATGGGGCTGGAAGTCAGTTTGGAAGTCGTCTGCAGCAGCTTGGTTCTGCAGAGGCTTGTTTGCTGGTTCTGGTGAGGATTAGGGTGGAATGTTGACTCACTAATGCGTGTGAAATGATAGAATTCGACTTCATATTTAAAAACACATTTGGCCTTCAGGACTGGTATTAATTGTTTTTGATCAAACACTATTCTAAGCAGTATAATACTGGGTCTGTCCATTTGCTGTATGAAAGTAACTTTTGGTTGCTGTGATACTAAACACTGTGACATTGGTGTGGCAAATGTGATAACGGTAACCCATGGTGGACTTGAAGTCATTCAACAACAACAACAGGCTTGCAGGGACAGTGTAGGAGAGGAAGAACCTGGATGAGATGGATTGAAACAATAACTGATTCAGAGATAGTGAAATTGGCTTAGGCTAGAGCAGGGTTCAGAACTATTGTGCATAGGATTGCTATGAGTCATAGTCAACTCAATAACACATAACTACAACAACAGCAGGAGGCTAAAGACAGGGCATTTGGTCTGTGTAGCAATTTCTTTGGCCTGAGAGCAAGATACATGGTCTTTCAATTATATTTTTCTGACTAGAGGCTAACTAGGGGCAGGGTTCTAAATCTCCTTAGAAAAATGTTCTTTCAGCCCAGGTGTTGGCTAGGAATAGGGTGTTTACACTCAAGAGGTCTCTGGCCAGGTGAGTGAGGGAGAGAGTCTGGCACTATGATCCATTGGCCTGAGGAGGCAGAGAACATATACCTCCAAATGCAGGGGGGCATAAACATAGCAACTGATTCAGTTTGGGCAGAGAAGGGCTTTATAAGAGGAGAGATGTGAGAGTTAGAATGGGCAACGGCCATGCTTCTGGTTACCAGGAGTATGTGTGTGGGGTAATAAGGATAGGGTCATATTTTTCTGATCACTAGTCACCAGTATTAGTGCTCATGTAGTCCTGGGTGATCAAAACTGATTATCAGGTTTCCAAGCCAATCAAAATGCTGATCCACTTTCAGTCTTTTGCTTTGATAGTCAGGCTTCTGGAGTTACCATCTCATGCTGGTTTTAATTTTTTCGTGTGTGTGTGTGTGTTTACAGTTTGATAACTTTATTTGATAATTAGCTATTAGTTTTCAACCACACTGATGCTCTGTAGAGTTTTGAAAGTGGTGACAGGTACATTGGTAACCAGTGTTTGGGGAATCTTCATCCGCTTGCATTTTTGGACAACTGTACATGGATGCAGTATGGGAAATTACTTAATTCTTTTGGCCCAGATAGATTTGTTAAGCCTGGTATCATTGTGAACATCTGGTGTTCCTATCTCCTTCATGGAAAATTTCTGGATCTCCTTGAATGTCCGAGGGGCGTGCGTCTTAAAGTCCACTCTGCAGATGTGCATGTGAATGTTGATGGTGTACTCTCCTGACACCACTTCATTGATGGCAGAATAGCCCTTATTCTTTTCACCACCCTTCTTTGCAGGAGCCATAGTGCCAGGCTCTTGTGTCTTTTTTATAGTGTCTAGTTTGCCTTATTTTCAAACTTAGCAGAAGTTCTCTAGCCAAATATTTAAAAACTGTTGTTTCATATACTTAAGCATTGTTTTCTAAAAACAATCTTCTTGAAAACAACTATGAGATATCATCTGACCCCAGTAAGAATAGCAAAATTTAACAGAGCAGCAAACATCAAATGCTGGTGAGGTGGTGGAGAATCTGGGACCCATATTCACTGCTGGTGGGAGTGTAAAATGGTGCAACCACTGTGGAAGGCTGTATGGGGCTCTCTTAAAAAGTTGGAAATAGAAACACCATTTGATCCAGCAATTCCTCTACTGGGAATATACCCTAAAGAAACCAGAACTGCCACCCAGGCAGATATATGTACATTCATGTTTATTACAGCTTTGTTCACAATAGCAAAGAGTTGGAAACAACCTAAGTGCCCGTCAACAAACGAATGGATAGAGAAGCTCTGGTATATTCACACAATGGAATACTATGCTGCATTGAAAAACAAATAACTTAAGAAATATTATTAAAAATGGATGACCCTGGAGGACAGTATGCTGAGTGAAATATCTCAGTCACAAAAGGACAAATATTGCATAGTGCCATGTTGTGAAACGGAATTGATGTCAGGGTTGGGGGAAGACTGAGAAAGATTGGATAAATTATGTATACTGCATTGAAACAGATGAGTGAGAGAACTGTTTAAAAACAATATATTATTAGGTATTATTATCATGACAGGGGTCCAGAATGAAGGCTGCCTAGTGGAATGGACTCAATGGCAGGGGAGGGGGAATTGTATAACAATGAAAGAATTTTTCTTTTACTTTTCAAAGAGAAGCACAAACTGGGGTTGGGGGGAGAGGGGTGGTCAGGGAGAAAAATGCAACAATGAATGAATGGAAATCCAAAGTCTCTGTAAATGTTTATTAAAATTAATAATAATTTTTAAAAATGCACAAGCAGAAAAACAACAACAACAAACAACAAAAAACAATCTACTTGGAAAACAGTGGTATGTATTAAGTTACTTAAAATCCTATGTCCTAATAGAACTCCACTTAAGCTTGTAGAAACTCTGTTGGCATAGCTGGTCCCTGCTGGCCCGCTAACTTAAAGCTTGCTGGTTTTAATGCATCAGCTGCTCTGATAGAGTGATGAAGCAGTCTGTTCTTAATAATCACAGCCTCAAAAATCCAGTGGAGGGCCATCATGAATTAGAATGGATTCTGTGGGAGTTGGTGGATGGGTAAAAAAATCCCATATATCTTGAAAGGACTACACTTAACATTTTGTTGTTGTTAGGTACCATCAAGTCGAGTCCACTCATAGCAACTCTATGAAGGACAGATCTGAGCCTTGTCCTAACCTGTGCCATCCTCATCGTCTTTGATACAGTTGCGATCATTGCTAGAGTCACTTTATCAATCTATCTGGTAGAGAGTTTTCTTCTCTTTCACTGACCCTCCCACTTTTCCAAGCATGACATCCCTTTCCAAGAAATAGCCTCTCCTAGCAACATGGCATGTCTAAAGTATGTGAAATGAATCTTCATTATCCTTGTCTCCAAGGAGTATTCTGACTGCACTTTATTCAAGATGTATCTGTTTGTTCTTTTGGCAACCCATGATTCATTAGTCTTCTCCAGCACCAAAAGTCAAAGGCATGAATTCTTTTTCTGTTATCCTTATTCATTGTCCATCTCTCAGATGTATAGCATGTAATTTGAATAGACCATGACCTGAATCAGGCAGACTTCAGTGATCAAACTGACATCATTGTTCCTCAGTAATTTGGAGAAGTCCCTGAGTTACCCAGTGCAATTTGTCTCATGGTCTCCTGACTGCTGATATCTAGAAAGTTGATTGTGGATCCAAGTAAGATGAAATTGTTGACCATTTCCATATATTATCTCCATCTGCCATGGAGTTCTGGTGGCCAGTGGTAAGAATCTGTGCTTCAATCCCAAATGCAGAAGGTTTGAATCCACCAGCTGCTCTGTGGGAGAAGGATGGGAAATCTCCTTCTGTGCAATTATTGCCTCTGAAAACCCATTGGAGGGTCAGGTGTGAGTCCATTAGATTTAATGGTACAAAACAATGACAACAAGAACAACAACAACAACACGAGGTTGCTTATCAGTCCAGTGGTGAGGACTTACTTCACTTAACATTTTGGTAAACAGTATTTACTTCCATTCTTTTATTTCTGTCCATTTACTTTATTAATTAGTAGTAATTATGTCATATTAGAAAATTTATATTTTGTCTTTTCCTATGAGAAGTTCATTAGTATTGATTTTGTGTTGTCACCATATCTTTACATAATACTTTTGCTTCTTAGGTTGACAAATGTGTTATGATTAAAATGAACTCATTCTATAAAGGCAAACGCAAATTCTACAAGAACACTGTGGGTGACCTGCTAAAGTTCATTCGGAATCTTGGAGAACATTATCATGAGGAAAGGAATAATGAGTAAGTATTTACTTACTTGCCCACTCTACTCAGCTATCAGTTTTGTTACTATGGTGGTTTGCTTGTTGCTGTAAACTATGTTGTTAGGTGCTTTTGAGTTAAGTACAACTAACAGTGACCCTATGAGATCAATCTGTTGTTCTACAAACTATGCAACAAGTATTTTAGATACCAGCAGGGTGTCTGATGGTGGTGGATAGGTTTCAGTGGAGACTGCAGGTAAACTAGGAAGCAATACCAGAAGTTGACTTCTGACTTAATTGTTTTTGTTGTTATGGGCCGTCGAGTCGCTTGCGACTCATAGCGACCCTATGTACAACAGCCCTAAACTCTGTTCTGTCCTGTGCCAATCGCACTGTCTCTGACACTCCATCCCGATTATCCCAGTCACTGAATCAGTCCACCTCATAGAGGGCCTTCCCCTCCTGCGCTGTCCCTCCACCCTCTCAAGCATGATGTCCTTCTCCAAGGACCGGTCTCTCCTCACAACATGTCCAAAGTATGTTAGACGGAGCCTCAGAATCCTTGTCTCCAAGGAGCCACATGCAAATTGAAGCTGAAGCTGAGGAAAATTAAACCAAATCCAAGGCAACCAAAATATGACTTTGAGTCTCTCCCACCTGAATTTCAGAACCATCTCAGGAACAGGTTTGAGTCTTTGAACACTAACGAGCAAAGGCCAAATGAGTTGTGGGAGGATATCAAGGGTATCATCCAGGAAGAGTGCAAACGGTCATTGCAAAGACAGAAGAGGAAGCGAAGACCAAAATGGATGTCAGAAGAGACTCTGAAAATTGCACTGGAGCGCAGAGAAGCCAAAGCACAAGGAAGAATTCAAGATACTAAAGAGTTGAATAGAAGATTTCAAAAGGCAGCACGGGATGACAAAGCAAAATATTACAATGAAATGTGCAAGGAGTTGGAGTCAGAAGATCAAAAGGGCCGAACTCGCTCAGCATATCTTAAGCTCAAGGAACTGAAGAACAAATTCAAACCTCAAGTTGCTATAATCAAGGATGCTTTCGGCAGAATGTTAAATGATCCAGGAAGTATTAAAAGAAGATGGAAGGAATATACTGAGTCACTGTATCGAAAGGAATTGGAAGACACAGAAGAATTTCATGAAACAACATATGAGCAAGAGCCTATGGTGATGAAAGAAGAAGTTCAGGCTGTTTTGAAGGAAATGGCAAAAAATAAGGCTCCAGGAATAGATGGTATACCAATTGACATATTTCAGTTAACAGATGCCCTGCATGTGCTCACCAAGTTGTGCCAAGAAATCTGGAGAACGACCACTTGGCCAGCTGACTGGAAGAGATCGATATCTGTTCCTATCCCAAAGAAAGGTGACCCAACAGAATGTGGAAACTACAGAACAATCTCACTGATCTCACATGCAAGCAAGATTTGACTGAAGATTATTCAAAAATGACTGGAACAACACATCAATAGAGAACTACCAGAAGTCCAGGCTGGGTTTAGAAGGGGTCGTGGTACTATGGATATTGTAGCTGATGTTAGCTGACTTAATTAGCCAGGGAAAACATTGACATAGTGCTGGGCAATGAGCCCATTTATTGAAAGGCATGGAATTTATGAGTAGGAAATAGCTGCCTCTTCAAAGTAGCATTGACATTGATGATGTTCATGAAATAAAACTTCATTTGCTGGTGGACTTTCATAAGCTGATATGGCATGATTTAAAATGGGAGGTGGACCCACCTGAAGGCATCTTTTAATAATTGAAATGTGGACTGTATTAAGTATGAAAATTGAAAGTTGTCAACAATGAAACTTCACACATGATCCTCCAAAGTGAAGTCTCACTCAGAACACAGCTGACCTTTCAATGCCCATGCCCATTCCCCAGGCCCTGATTTGCTTTAAACAGGAGGCTTCAATTGCTTTTAATTGTGTTTAGAATGAATGTTCTAAATGGCCTGTCAGTTTGCTCTATTAAGGTAACTTAGGGTTGCTGTGATATTGAGTGCTGTGCCACTAGTGTGTCAAATGTCATAATGGTCACCCATGGTGGACAGTGTTTGGTGGAGCTCCCAGTGTAGGACAGGCTTGGAAGCAGGAGTGGTATCCATTTCATGAACAACATGCCCCTGGAAACTCTATGAACTTAGAGAAACGACGATAGTTATAGAACAGGATTTAGGTCTTTTGTTCATAAGGGTCACTATGAGTCATGTTCGACTCAATGGCACTTAACAATAACAATAACAACAACAACAAAATAGAAACATGCACATTAATACCGTAGGCATTAGCCTTAGGGATCTCTGGTTGTTTAGTGGTAAGGAGTGATGCTGTCTACTCAAAGGCTCACAGTTTGAATCCTCCAGTTGCTCTATGGAATGATAGTCATTCTCCTCTTGTGCGATTTACTGCCTCTGAAAACCTGCTGGAGTATCAGCTGTGAGTTGGTTACAACTAGACAGCACATAACAATACCACAATAGGCATTAACCCACTGTTGTCTAGTTGATCTAAGTCACAATGATCCTCTGGGAGTCTGTCAGTCCTTCTCTTGTGAAGGAACTATTGGATTCAAACTGCCAACTTTTCACTAAGGAGCCTAATACACTACATGTACACTATCCCACCAAGTCTCTTTTATCCTTGGCATTAGTGAATCTTTATTTTTTACATTTTTATTTAATATTTTTGTCATTCTAATATGTTATATTTCATGCATGTATGTTGTGTTTTATAGTCTTTCATTTACTTTATGTTTCATACATATATTTTTTTTCCTTTTGGTAGAATCACATTTTTTGTAGGTTTTTTCCTCAGATTCATCTTACTGATAACTGCATTTATGTAAGCATGGAAGCCAGCTACTTCAGGCCTCATTCCCTAACATCCTTCTTTTAAATAGCCAATTTCTGGTTTGCCCATTCTGATCAAACCAGTGCTTTGAGGGAACAAGCGTGCTCCTTTTGCTGAAGAATCCTCAGTTCAGCTTGGAAATTTTGAGCATCTGTATCCACAAGCAAAGTTCAGTCCAGGGCAAGCAGCATTTGGCCCTACCTCTCTGCGTAGATCATCTTCTCTTCTTCTGGTTGAGTTCTGGTCAACTCATCCTCAGCCATCTGTAGCTAGGTTCAAATGGGCATGCACTACAAGTTCAGAAGTCCATACTTCTCCCTGATTTCCAGACCTGCTGATCTCCTCATTCAGCCCCAGCCCCAACATGAGGCCAAGTTGGCAAGTCAACCCTTCAGACAATTATATAGTCTATCATGTTGGGTATAGTGTCCTGCAGAGAAATGGTGTTTCATTCATTACCAAAAAGAATATCTCAGTGCCTATCCTGAAGTATAATGTTGTTGTTGTTGTCATCCTGGTTATATGTCATTGAGTCAGAACTGACTTATAGCTGACCCTCCAAACTGGCAGAGGCTGTAAAACACATGGGAAGAGATTGCTCATCTTTCTCCTTTGGAGCAGCTGGTGGATTTGAACCACTTAATTTGGGTTGGCAATGCAAGTTCTTGCCAGTAGGTCACCAGAACATCACAATGTTGCTGTTGTTATGTGACATCAAGTCACCTGTGACTCATAGAGACCTTATGTACAATTGCTCTGAACTCTGTTCTATCCTGAGCTATAAGTCAGTTCTGTACATAGGGTCATTTTGATTCACAGGTGACTCAATGGCACATAACAACAACAGCAGCACCAACTGTCCACCCTTTATAAATCACTCTTAAGAAGTCTGTCTTGGAGGAAGAGCAACTGCCCTGTTTCTTAGAGGCAAGAATGGTGAAACTTCATCTCACATACTTTGGGCATGTTTTCAGGAAGGACTGGTCCTTGAAAAAGTACATTATAATAGGGAAGGTGAAGATCATAGAAAGAGAGGAAGACCCTCAATACGACAAACAGACACAGTGACTGTAACAATGGGATTGAGCATATCCAAGATTGCGACTCAGAGTGACCTTAAGTAAAGCAGCTTTGAAGCCTTCCCTGTCCATAGCCAGTCTCACTCTGACACACCAACCCCCAATGCCCCAGTTACTGTATCAGTCCATCTCATCTACCTCTCCTGTGTTCACCCCCCCCGCTCCAATTGGGCATGTTGTCCTTCTCCAAGGACCTCTTGGCCACATGCCCAAATTAAGTGAGACAGAGCTTCAAAATCCTAGCCTCCAAGGAGAAAGTTTCCCTGAGTTTAAAAACCAATTCTGTAACAGATTGTGAGCACTAATGAATGAAGACCAGATGAGCTGTGGGAAGATATCAAGAATATCGTCCATGAAGAATGCCAGGAGTCATTACAAAGGTGGAGGAAGGAGACCAAAATGCATGTAAGAAGAGACTCTGAATATTGCACAATGCACAAGAAGTCAATACAAAGGGAAGAAATCAATAAGAAGCTGAATGTAAGATTTCAAAGGGCAGCTCGGAAAGATAAGACAAAGTATTAAAATGAAATGTGCAAGGAGCTGGAGTCAGAAAATCAAAAGGGATAACTTGCTAAGCATTTCTTAAGCTGAAGGAACTAAAGAACAAATTCAATCTGTGAGTTGCAATGCTTAAGGATGCTGAGGGCAGAATGTGGAATGATCCAGGATGTATTAAAAGAAGATGGAAAGGGTATACAGAGTCATTGTACTAAAAAGAAAGGCTGAGCTATAATCTTCCTTGTCAGTCTGTCTGAGTCCCCTTGACAATGGGTTACTGACCTTTTTTGTATGTGAAGAGACACAAGGGAACTGGGGATCTGAGTGAAATGTTGTAGAATCATAGAAATCTGAAAAATAGCACATGCAAGCTAATTTTGTCAACTTTTTCAACCAAAAACATTAGCTACAAACTTAAAACTTTTCTATATGCAGAGATATTTTCTTTTCTACAGATCATTTTGGACTCACTGATGGTGAAATTGTTTTATCTCTATTTTATGCTTGATAAAACTATGCTTCAAAAAGATTAAGTCCCCAAAGATTAATGGAAGTGACAGGATCTGACTCTTGTTCTATCAAATTCTAAAGTCCCTTCCCATTTTGCTATGGAAATGAATGAAGTAAAGAGCTCCTCAGGTTAATGTGTTGTGAAGTGGGGAAGAAAGTATGCTAAACTGCTTATGTTTCCTTTCAGTTTACAACAGATAATTGGAGATCCTTGCAGATATTTTCAGAAGCTATTTCCAGATCTGGTGATCTATGTCTATACGAAATTGAAGGATACAGACTACAAGAAACATTTCCCCCAAACGGAGAATCCTCACAGGCTCACTGTGGAGGAGGAGGAAATGGTGAGCAGGGTCAATGCCCTGAGTACTGACCGAGACTAAATATTGATGAAATCGTGGGTGAAGCATTGCCTAACTGTAATTCTTGAAAGCTATAATTCTTTAGGGCTGTGGTATCTAACCAGGTGACATGTGGGAGGCATGGATTGGAGAGCTTGTGTGTCAGTTCCTGCCACAGTGACACCTAGCATTCCACATATACTTTACACTTGTATATAATAAATTATACCTAAAGCATCCAATCAACTTCAGAAGGAAATTCATAGGAGTGACTAAGCTCTTTGTGCTATGTTTTACATCAATTATATAATTTAATTCTCCTAACTGCCTTATAATGCAAAAAGTTATTGAGCCCCAAAGTGTTGTAAATCTTTGCTGCTTAATTTTTTACAAATTTAAGGAAAGGTAAAATGAACTAGTACTCTTTTACATGTTACCCATGGTGGACAGTGTTTGGTGGAGCTCCCAGATTAAAACAGGCTTAGAAGCAGGAGTGATATCCACTTCCTAAATAACTTGCCTCTGGAAACTCTATGAATTCAGAGAAACTATGAAAGTTATAAAAGTGTTCAGGTCTTTCATTCATAGGGTTGCTATGAGTTGTCTACAACTTGACAGCACTTAGCAATAACAACAACAACCTTATAATGTAGGGTTTAGAGTCCCCACTTCAGTGAAGAATCTGAGACTCAAAGAGCCTGAGCTACGTGATCATACAGATTTTGCAGAGCTCTAGAAAATTAGTTGGGCAGCTGTTGTTACCTCCACTTTAGTGCCTGTGAACTAAATGAACAGTCCAGGACTCTTCTGGATTAGACCGAAAAGAAATATGTTAGAGGAGCTCCAGACAGCAACTCTAACTTATTCAATGAATTAATTCATCATTTACTATTTACTGAGCACCTAGTATAATTCTCCAAACATTAATTGTGTGGTAGTTTT
>NW_006399811.1:13747192-13752814 GCF_000299155.1 Elephantulus edwardii | reverse complement strand
TTTTTTTTTTTTTTTGTAACACTGGTGCCATAGTCGCAAGCTGTGTTGCAATCCTGAAGGCATGCAGTTCAAGTCTACCAGCCTTTCCGTGGGAGAAGGATGGGCAGTCTCCTCCTGTATGATTAACTGCCTCTGAAAACCCACCAGAGGGTCAGCTATAGGTCGGTTCCGACCCAACTGTAAACAACAACAACAACCTATAATGGTTAGAGAGTTACACCTCCCCTCACTCACTCACTGCTGTTGAGGCTCATAGCAAGCCTCCTCTGGGTTTTGAAGGCTGTAAATCATGCTCATAGGAGCACATCTATCATTCTCCCTCAGAGCTGTTGGTGGAATTGAACCACTGGAGGTGTGCCACTTCTGTGATCTTAAGGCAGTCATTTAAACTGGCAACAAATTTGGTCCCCAGGACCATTGATAATATCTGGAGACATGTTTGGTTGTCACAGATAGGGTGAAGATGCTACTAGAATCTTATGTTGAGAAGCAGAAGTGCTGTTAAACATCATAGGATATACACAACAGTTCCCTCTGACAAAGACTTACCTGGCCCAGAGTATCAGTACAGCTGAAGTTGAGACACTGTTTTAAGGAACTGGAAACTTTTGATCTAGCGGAGTCCTAGCACTATAGAGGGTCAGGACCATCTCTGGAATGAATTGGTTTCAACTTGCTGTACTGAGATTTTTCCAGAGTTATCTTGTCACCAAATCTTCTACCCCCTTCACCTTCCAGCCCCAGTATGAGCACTCCTGGCTCCCTAGCACCCACCTTCACTTACTGCTAATGAGCCTCATAGCAAGCCTTCACTGATGTTTCCAATGCCATAAATCATGGTGGTAGAAGGCTGTCCATCTTTCTCCCTCAGAGCTATTGGTGGACTCGAACCACTAGTGTGTCACTTTTTGGTTAGCAGGGTAACTCAATAGGGACTACTGACTATACCACTAGAGCTCCCTTCACGAGCACCCAGAGCCATAAAAAACCTTGTGGTTTTGTTTTCCCCACTGGAGTCTAAATTTGTTAGGGCCAAATGACTCTCTGTGTTTTGAATTTGTATCTTCCCCATCTAGAAAAATGTCTGTCACATGATAATGCTCAGTAAATGTTTATTGAATAACAAATGGATGATCTTTGTACATATATAATAATATGCCTTAGTCATTTTTCTGTTGCTTTATACTTTTTAATTGGTATATTTTATTAGAATATGTTTAGAATAACTCTTTAAGGCGAATGTTGTTATTTTCATTTTGCAGATGAAGAAATGAAGTTTGGAATCATGTTAATTTGCTGTATGGCAAAGTGCTAGCAAGTGTCATTGCCTTGAAGTGAATCAGTTTTCTGGTACTAAAACTTAATTACTTTCTACTTGTTTTTATGGTGGTGAAATCAAGCTCATAATAGAGAAGCTGGTAGTACACTGAGTCTTAGATTCTTTTCTGAAAAGGATGGTAGTCCATTAATGGACAAATGAGTATCATTGAATGAAGATGATAAATTCTAGAAGAAACAAACTTAAGACTTTTCCAGAGATTTATGAACGACTATCATTGAATGAAAATGATAAATTCTGCAAGAAACAAGCCTTTTCTCAGAGATTTATGAACTTCAGGAGTGCTTTTGACTTTAAAATGAAGCTTTAGTTTTCTGATTTGTATTGAGTCCTGGATATGTGATCAAAATACCTTTTGTAAATTTTATTCAGTACAACTTTGAATGATCTATGAAACCTGATGTTCTCTAAGTGACTTTTCCACTTCAGAGAGCAGAGATATCTTCAGTAGAAAATGCTCAAGGGATAATTCTTGAGTTAGTTTTATGAAAAGGACACCTGTTCTTTACTTATGGGGAGAGGAGCAGATGCTCAGCACCGAAACCATTCCAGGACAGTGTGGGCCTTGGGTGTTTTTGCAGAGAAAAGGAAGGAACTGATGCTTTTATTCTCTGCTTTCATTCCCTAAAGTTCTGTGCTGGCAGAGAACTTCTAACTCTTTGCCAATATGGTTCTCACTCTGCTGTCATGACACAGATGAGCAAGTAGGGTTCTGTGTCAGGTGAAAGGATTTTGTGCTTGGGCTTCTCAAGATACACAGAAAAAAGGGAAAGTGCTGATCTGGAGTGTACTAAACAAGCAACCTGTGGGGTGATGATAAAAATGATAATGTAGTCTGAAAATTATTGATTTGTTAGCTTTCATTACATATTACTTCATTAGTTTTTGCATATTGTAAAAAAGGTAATAAAACTATCGTCTACTGACTGACAGTGCCTCATTTTTTCACAATGATGTCTGTCAATATGTGTAACAAATCTATCACAAGCAAGTAAGGATAGAAAAGAGTGGTAAATTTCCCAAGTTCACAAAGGTAGAAAAACATGAATGCAAACTCAGGTCTTTAATTATAAAAGCTGTGGCCTTTCTGGAGTGCTTTACACAGTGCAGGCTAGGCTGAGGATTGTTTATATGGATAGAAGATCTTCTCTAGTGCAACCAAGAAGGTCAAGGCCACTGATTGACATTCATAGTGTCAAAACCAATGGTGACTGCTTGGTCTTCAATCTCAGCTGAGTATTCTCTTGCTCCTGAACTATTATTTTCTTTGATTTCCTCAACAACATACTCACCTGGCTTTCTCTTTGCTAGTCATTCCTTCTCAGTGATCTTTGTTGGCTCTTTCTATGCTCAACTTAATATTCATCACCCCAGGCTCAATCCTCAAGCTATTACCACTTTTTCTTCTCTGGTTTCATAATATCTTTGTAAATTGGGATTAATATAATAAAAAATAGGCAGATTTATGTACAAGAGAATGGAATCTGCACATAGACCAATGGAACAGAATTGAGAACCCAGAAATGGACTTAGCTATCTATGGTCAACTGATATTTGACAAGGAAATAAAACCTATCAAATGGGGATATGACAACCTCTTCAATAAATGGTGCTGATAAAACTGGACTGCTACCTGAAGAAAGCAGAAACAGGATCCACATCTCACACCATATACAAAATCAATTCAAGGTGGATCAGAGACCTGGGAGTAAAACCCAAAACCATAAAGTTCATAAGAGACAAACTTGGATCAAACGTAGACAGCCTAGTTAAAGAGACTGCCAAATACAACCAGAAATGCACAGACTGGAGAGGATAAAATTGGTGAATGGGACCTTCTAAAGATTAAATCCCTGTGTGCATCAAAAACATTTTCTAATAGAGTGAAATGAAATCATAGTCACTGGGAACAAACAATTGACAATACCGTTTCAGATAAGGGTCTCATATCAAATGTTTACAGAATCCTGCAGGGCTTCCACAAGAAAAAGACTGATCACGCAATTACAAAATGGGTGAAAGACATAGAAAAAATTTTCACAGAGGAAGATACTCAGATGGCCAACAGACACATGCAGAAATTCTCAAAACCACTGGCAATAAGAAAGATGCAAATCAAAACCACAATGAGATACCATCTCACTAGCAGTGACAAAGTTTAACAAGACAGCAAGTAATAAATGTTGGAGAGGATGAGGCAAGATAGGAACTCTTAAACATTGTTGGTGGGATTGAAAAGAGTACAACCACTCTTGAAGGCAGTTTGGTGCATTCTCAAAGAACCGATCATAGAAATTCCACATGACCCTGCTATTCCATTGCTTGGAATATATTCTGAGAGAATGAGAAGTTAGGCCCAAATGGAGACTTATACATCAATGTTCATAGCAGCATTATTCACCATCACAAGAAGATGGAAACAGCCCAAATGTCCAAACACAGTTGCATGAATTGAGAAATTATGGTACATTCCAAGCAGTAAGCAGGGGCAATGATTTTGTAAATTACTACCTAAATTGGGAGGGACTAGGGAGTATTATGTTGAGTAACTAAGTCTCATAAGGACAAATATTGTATAAAGCCTTTACTGTAGAATGAGTATGAGGATCCAAGGTGGGGAAGAGGAGGGAAGCATAGGGCTGAGGATGGGGGTGGATGGGATACATTAATCATAAGGTTGCGCAATTTGATGGGTGGAGGGAGGTTGAAGAAATGGAAAGGATCTGGTGTGAAAAGCAATATATTTATATATATATAGTAAATAAACCAGTATTAAAAAAGAGAGAGAGATGGAACCTGATCCTGCACTCTAATAATTTCTGCTGTTCTTAAACCTATTGTGGTCACCGTGTCAATCCAGCACTTACTACACCAATGCCAGTTTTAAAATTTTACTTCCTCTGTTACAACCATCCATTTATTTGCCTCTATAAACAATGAGTCTTTTTTTATTTTTCCTTGCTCTTTCTATTAAAAGTCAAACTATTTTCATCACCAAAAGATATCCCAAATCTGTTTAAAAGCATTCATAGTATGGCTTGATTGAAGCCACCATCATGCATGTCTCATTTGGTTTGAAATATGAGCCTTAAAATTGATCCTTCTGCTTACATACTTGTCCCCTAAAATTTTCAGACTCCACAAAGTGACATTTCAAAAATGCAAATTGGATTAGGTCAATTCTTTGCTTAAAATCCTGTATGGTTTTTCATTGCAGATAAAAAGAAAATCTGTTTACCTTAATTTTCATGGACTTATTTTGTGAATTTACTATCTGTTTGTTTGTGGTACCCTGATAGCTTGGATATTGTTTTGAATCTATAAAGTATATCTTCAGTATTTCAAATACCAACAGCTTCACTTATGGCAGACAGGATTCCATTAAACTTCTAAACCACAGCAGACTAAGAAGAAGAATTTGATGATCTATTTTTCAAAATTAGGCAGTGAAAAATTTTGTGAATCACAACAGAACCTTGTCTAATATATATGTGGTCCAGAAAGATCAATGGTTAGAGGAGATCATAATGTTTATGATAGTGTTTATCATAATGTTTATGAATAGAAGGCTAATGGTGGTGAAGAAGACTCTAAGTGAGATAAACTGGCAAAAAACCTTAATGACAGACTTTAACATGTTGACAATGGACTGAACAGTGCTTCATTCTGTTGTACATAAAGTCAGTCTTTGTTAAGGTGAAGTCAACTTGATAGACAATGACAACGACCATTTAAATGGAATGAACATCCACAAGGTCGAGTTGATTGATTTTGCGATTTAAGTGTTCTGCATCTTTGTTAAGTTTCTTTTGAGTGCACCTATCCTTTGGAGAGAGTGGTGTGTTAAAGTCTCCTACCACTATTGTGGTGCTGTCAATTGCTTTCTTCTGTTAACAGTTTTATGTATTTAGCAAGTCTATCATTTGGTGCATAGATGTTGACCAATGTTACATCTTCTTGATCTACTATATCTTTAATCATGATAGAGTGTCCTTCCCTATCTTCTATGGTGATTTTCATTTGAAGCCTATTTTATCAGAGAGTACTATTGCCACTCCTGCTTTTTTGTGGATGCCATTTACTTGGTATATTTTTGTCCAGCCTTTGATTTTGAGTCTTTCTCTTCATTTATTAGATGTCTTTCTTGTAGACAACATATTTATGGGCTTTGCTTTTTTATCCATTCTGCTAATTTTTTTCTCTTGCTTGGTGAATTAAGTCAATTCACATTAAGTGTGATTACTGACAGGACAGGTTTTATCATTGTCATTTTGCTGTGTTTC
>NW_006399811.1:13735767-13740369 GCF_000299155.1 Elephantulus edwardii | reverse complement strand
CAAAAACAGCCTAGAATTCCAACCACAATCAAATGGATTGAGAAATTATGGTACATTCACACAATGGAATACTATGCAGCATGCAGGAGTAATGATTTTGTAAATTACTGCCTAACATGGAAGGGACTGGAGAGCATTAAGTGAACTAACTCAGTCTCATAAAGACAAATACTGTATAAGGCCATTATTATAGGATGAGTACAAGGATCCAAGGAGGGTAGGGAGGGGTTTAATCATAGGGTCACACAATTTGATGGGTGGAGGAGGGATGGGTAAAGGAAAGGGGAAAGAACTGGTGTGAAAAACAATGTATACGACCTTTATGAACTTTGTATGTAAGCCAGTATAAAATAAAAATAAAAGAGTTAGGAAAATCACAGATAAGCTTGCATATGTTTAATTAAATTCTATTAATGGAGGGATGGGGTGGAAATAAATGGAATGATCAGGCAATGCCTGTTCCAATGTAAGCAAGTCATCATAAATTGGAGCTAACAAAAACAGCATGAAAATTATCATGTCTACTATCAAAGTTTACAGTTCATTTCCATTTACTCTTCTACCGCACACATTTAAATTCTCCTTACACTGGCCTTAGTTCTGTCTATGAAGAAAGTTGAGACCATTCTCTCCTCAGGGCTATTGCTCTTGCCGACCCCCCTGCCCAGTGTCTAATCCTAGCAATCTTTGCATACTAGTTCCTTCTTACCCTACAGATCTCAGCCACAATGTCTGTCCCTTAGATAGCCCTTCTTCAGAAACTACAGACTATATCCTGACAACAAAAATATATAGAAAACTTCAACAGTAACAAAGAAAAAGACCACTCAATCATAATATGGCAAAATACTAGAATAGGTTTTTCACCAAAGATGGTATTCAAATGGTCAGTGTACACATAAAAAGATGTACAGTGCTATTTGCCACCTGAGAGATGTAAATAAAAACCTCAATGAGATACAATTTCATTCTCACTAGGGTGCATACAAACAAAACCTAGAAAACAACAAATGTTGCCTAGGATGTTGGGAAATTAGAACTCTACCCATTATTGTTGGGAATGCAAAATGGCACAATCATTGTGGACACAGTGTGGTGGCTCCTCAAAACATTAAAAATAGAGCTAACATATTATCTAGCAATTCCATGCCTATGTTCAATATAATTCAATACCCAAAGCCTTGAAAGCAAAGACTAAAGCAGAGGCATAGAGGCCAGTGTTCATGGCAGCACAATTCACAATACCCAAAGGTGTAAATGATCTAGATGTCAATTACTATATGAAGAGAAAAAAAGATTGTGATATATATCAAAGGACTGTTACGTAGAGAATACATGTAATTTGAATGCATGAATAATACCTATGGAGATAGAAGATACTTATACTAAGTGAAATACATCAACCACAAAACAACAAATATTATGACCTAGTTTATCTTTTAAATGAGAAAAGACAATCATCTACTGACTAATTTATTAGTAAGTACTTACTAGGGGCAGGATACTTAATTGTTATTGTTGTTTGCCTTCGAGTGGAGCACGACTCAGCAACCATATGAACAAAAGGCCTGAAGCCCCTCTACAACTATCAACATTTATCAATGTTCATAGGGTTTCTGGAGGCATGTTGTTTAGGAAGTGGATGCCACTCCTGCTTCCAAATAGTGGCAGAAATACTGTATTGATTGAGGGTAGACTTGCACAGCTGATGGTTATAATTGCTGACATCAAGTTGTAAACACGTAAAAATGTTAATTGGCAAAAGTTCTGTGGTAGACTTACACACAGCAAGAACAAAAATGACAAAGAGCAGCTATTGCAACTTACCAAGTAAAATAAAGCATAACTACTTAACAGAACAAGTTGTTGTGTCTGACACTGAGAAGAAATGGAATCCCAGAGCACTTAATTGTGCTCACGTAAAACCTGGACCAGGAAGCTGTTCTGCGAACAAAGCTGGGGAACACTGCAAGGTTTAAAATTAAGAAGAGAGTGCATCAGAGTTGTGTTCTTTCTCCATACCTATTTAACTTGCATACTAAGTGAATTATTTTAGAGGCTGGATTCTATGAAGAGGAATGTGGCATGCAGATGACACGAACTTGGTTGCTTGCTTGCTTGCTTGGGGCTCTTGTTTGAAGGGGATCAAGGAACATACCCTTCAATTTGGATTTCATCTTAATGTCAAGAAAACAAAGATTCTTAACTGGGCCAATAGGCAAAATCATGGTGAATGAAGAAGAGATTGAAACTGTCAAAAATTCTTATTACTTGGATCCACAAATAACACCCTTGGTACTAGCAGTCAGGAAATCAGGAGATGTATTGCATTGGGAAAGTCCGAAGTTAGGGATTTCTCCAAATTATTGAGGAGTATTGATGTCAGTTTGAGGCCTAAATTGCGGCTGATTCACGCCATGGTCTTTCCAGTCACTTACTATGCATCTGAAAGCTGGACAATGAATAAGGATGGCAGAAGAATTGATGCCTTTGAGTTGTGGTGTTGGAGAAGAGCACTGAACATCCCATGGATAGCTGTAAGAAAAATTGTCCTGGAGAGAGTACAGCTAGAGTGCTCTTTTGAGGCAAGGATGATGAAGGCTTCGCATCACATATTTATGGTATATTGCTAGGAGGGGTTATTCCTTGGAGAAGGACACGAGGCTTGGAAAGGTAGAGTGTTGGAGAAGGGGAAGAAGACCCTCAACTGGGTGGATTGACATAGTGACTGCTGTAATGGGCTTTAGTTTGTCAGGAAGTGTGAAGATGGTACGGGATAGGACAGGGTTCAGGTCCGCTGTTCTTAGGGTCTCTATGAGTCATGCTCAACTCGACAGCACCTAACAACAACAACAACAATAAAGTAAAATCTTACGAGATTTGATTCTTGGTTTGAAGGTTTAGAGATACACAGTTTCATGGAACATCCCAGTTAAGTGACCTAAAAATATTTTCTGCTTTCCAGTTTGATGTATGATGCTTGAGATTTTAAAAGGTTATGAGCAATCAATCCAAGGCAGAGAACTTAGTCTCTATTCACCTGGAACAACAAAGTAAGAAGTAGAGTTGGGAACAGGTGGAGAATATGGAGTGTGTTGTTAGTTGACTCCATGAATAATAACTTCCTTTACCATACAACTGGATGGTATTTTGATCAAAGATTTCAAGTGAATCATGATAAAAAAGGGGACATGTGACAGGTTGTCACAGACTTCAGATTTCTGGATCTGTGAAGGTTGGGTGAACCTCCAAAACAATTTCAGATTGATTTTGTAAGTGAAGCACACCGAAACTATTGCTCTGAAATAATGCTTAAACCTTAAACTAAAAATATCCCCTGTAGCTTCCTAGGAAAATCTCTGTCTTGGCATTATGATCTCTTAGTAAGTATCTATATGGGATCAAATGGATGATAACAAAAAGTTGAAAGTTAATACATCATTCTCAAAGGACAGTTAATTTATGTTAATTAGAGAAGAAAAACCTTAGAAAAAGATGGTGAGAATAATTGCTCATCTTAAAGTATATAAGCACACATTATTAAACTGGTGTATGTTTTATTGTGTATGTTCTCAATAATAACCACAAAAAAATAAAGATAGGCTCAGAAAAAAATGAGCCTATTGAGGGCATGGGTTTTTTTTTCCATTAAATGCTTATTTTATTTTATTATTTTTGTGTGTGTGTACTGTCAAGTCGGACCTGACTGGTGCAGGAGATTGCCCCTCCTTCTCCAGCAGAGCATCTGGTGGATTTGAACAGAGTACCTCTGGGATTGCAGTGCAGCTTCTTGCCATTAGACCACCAGCACTCCCTGGTTTTTTTTTCTTTATTCAATGTGTTTGTTGTTGTTGTTGTGTACTGTTGAGTCAGAACCAACCCATAGCTGACCTTCCAGCGGGTTTTCAGAGATAGTTAATCGTATGGAAGGAGACTGTCCATCCTTCTCCCATGGAGCAGCTAGTGGCCTTGAACGGCATGTCTTTGGGATTGCAGCACAACTTCTTGCCACTATGTCACCAGAGCTCCTTATATGTGTTTAGGAGAGGATAAAATAACAACTAAGGAAATCAAATAAACTCCTTGTTGCAGTCCTATTGATTGTAACTCAAGATGACCTTATGTGGAGTAGAACTGCCCCTCAGGGTTTTTTGAGTGAAACATTTCTTTACAGAAACAGGATGCCAGGCCTTTCTTCCACAGCACCACTGGTGATTTCAAACTGCTAAACTTCAGGTCTGCAGTCTAGTGCAAACCATTTGTACCACTCAAGGACTTCAGGTACTGTTTAAGGTGAAGGTGCGACATGGAGGTGGCCAACTCTGACTTCTGACTGCTTTGTAAAGGGAAACTATCTCCATTAACAACATCCACGTTGTTGTTGTTGATTGCTGTTGAGTCGAGCACAACTCATAGTGACCCTATGAACAAAAGGCCGGAAGCTTTTCTATAACTATTGTCATTTAACAACATTCATTGAGTTTTCAGAGATACATTGTTTAGGAAGTGGATGCCACACCTGCTTCCAAACCTGTCTTAAACCGGAAGCTCCACCAAACACTGCCCATCATGAGTAACCTTTATGGCATTTGATACCCAATG
>NW_006399811.1:13729802-13735372 GCF_000299155.1 Elephantulus edwardii | reverse complement strand
TCTCCCCAACTCCAAGGTCAGTCCTGTTTTACAACAGTGGCACCATGCAGTATTTGTCCTTTTGTGACTGAGATACTTCACTCAGCATAATGTCCTCTAGAGTCACCCATTTTGAATAATATTGCATGAGTTCCTTGTTTTTCAATGCAGCATAGTATTCCATTGTGTGAATAAACCACAGCTTCCTTATCCATTCGTTTGTTGATGGGCACTTAGGTTGTTTCCAACTCTTTGCTGTTGTGAAAAAAAGCCACAATAAACATGGGTGTGCATATATCTGCTTGGATGTCAGTTATGGTCTCTTTGGGGTATATTCCCAGTAGCAGAATTGCTGGGTCTAATGGTATCTCTATTTGCAACTTTTTGAGAAAGCACCATACCACTTTCCACAGGGGTTGCACCATTTTACACTCCCACCAGCAGTGAATAAGGGTTCCAGTTTCTCCACAACCTCACCAGCATTTGTTGCTGGCTGTTCTGTTAAATTTTGCTATTCTTACTGGGGTGAGATGATATCTCATAGTTGTTTTAATTTGCCTCCCCCTTAGAGCTAGGGATTTTGAACATTTCTTCAGGTGCTTGTTACCCATGTGAATGTCTTCTTTGGTGAAGTGTCTGTTCATATCCTGTACCCATTTTTCTATTGGATTATTTACCTTTATCTCGAACACCGACTTTTCAATACAAAGGCCCATGCAAATAGCTATGTGGTCAGACATGCTACTTAACATGCTTCTGCACCTATTTCCACCAATCAGTGTGTCCCATAGTCACTGAAAATCAACCCACAGCCTTTACTGACAGTTGTGCGGTTTGTTAGGGAGATAGGCTGTGGAGTAGAGGAGCCAAAAATATCACACAATGCAAGTCCAGGTTTACTTTAGTAGTCCCAAGGCAGATTAACAAGGTATAACTCCTCAATTAGTGAAAGTTCAGGTTCTGTTCAGCTACACAAACACACCTCTGGTTTCTTCAATTGTCAAGCAAACTTTATTGCAGAGCAGTTAAAAGTCAGCTCTTCCTCCAATCATCCAGCAAGAAACACCTATAACTGTGTTTCTATCTTCAGTGTTCTTCTGGTTACACCTTGCCACCATCCCTTCACAGCATTGCCACAGTCTTTTGACCCTTTCATCATCACCATTTTCCACAGTGTGGAAAGCACTCTCTTGTATTGGTTCCATAGCTGCTGATGATTTGCAAGACTATGTGTCTACAGTTAAGGTAGCTGGAGACCATGCCCTCCAACAGAGGCTAAGGCAATGAATAGAGAAGCCAATTTTCAAGGTTTCTGACACCACTGGTACAGAATAAGTCCTCAGTGCAATCTATTGTATTTGGTTGTGTTGATTCTATTTTCTTAAGGCTACTGGCAGGTAGATATGGGTGTATCAATAAATTAAGAGGTTTTTAACATTAAAAAATATATTTGAACATCAGAAGTTGACATATCATGGCAGGAGGTAGGGGAGGCTGTTGTGAAACTTCCTGGAACCCCTCACATTATGTCATATGGGCACCTGCCCATAACAGAAGCACTTTTTTCCCCTCACCTGTGGGGCATCCAAGAATCCCTTAGCCAGAGTGGGGAGCTCTCAGTCTGTGGTTCCTCCCACCAGATCAGCTTTCTCTTGAGTTTCAGTTTCCAAATGAAATTTTGTTCTTCAGTCTCCATCTGCTATTGCTTGAGGAAAATACTCTTGCTAGGATGTGACACTTGTACTATCATTTCTTGATTATGTCTTTAGTGCCTTGTTCAGAGCCTGCGTGTTATAGAAGCTCTTAAACTCACTGGCATTGGGTATAAACTTTAAGGTTGGACTTCTAGAGCTTTCCTGTTAAATGAAGCTGTAGCCTAGGAGAGACGTTACTCCTTTTCACACTCTGAAGTGCCACCTCAGAAGGTAATGAGACAAGACAGCAGAACTTTCCTTTAGAGAAGACTCTGGAGGATTCACTTTCCCTTCTCCTTGCTGTGAGGCTCTAAAGGGGGCTCTAAAGAATTGTGTAAATACAGTGCCTCATCTATGATAAAAGAAAACTTCATTACCATTGAGTTGGAACCCACCCATGACTGGCCAGTGAGTTTTCAGAGACTGTGTGGTGGCCTAGTGGTGAGAAGTTGTGCTGCAATCCTGAAAGCACATGGTCCAAAGTCATCAGCTGCTCTATTGGAAGAAGGCCTGGGTAATCTCCTCCCACGCAATTAACTGCCTCTGAAAACCCACTGGAGGGTCAGCTGTGGGTAGGTTCCGACTCAGTTGCAAACAACAATAACAATAGGAGGACATTTCTCATCATTCTTCCTTGGAGCTGCTGGTGGATTCAAACTGCCAACCACTGGAGTGTCAGTAAAATGCAGGAAATACTTAATTCTCCATCTCTCATCTTGTGTAAGGGAACTCTAGTTGGGTAATCCATAGCAAGTTGTGCTGCTAACTCAAAGACTGCACCTCTCTGGCATTTTGAATCTGCCTGCTGCTCTCCTGGGGCGGGGGGTGGAGGGAAAGGAATGAGCAATCTCTTTCCCTGTGATTTACTGTGCTGGAAACCCGATGAAAGGTCAGGTATAAGTCAGTTCTGACTTAATGGCAAGGAGAATGAGTTTTATCTCTTACTATATTACATTGTAGGGAATAATAAAAAAATGTAGTGCAATACCTCATCTCAAAAATCTTTCATTTGTGTAATCTTGGTTGCTTTATGATCTGTTTGCATAGACTTTGAACAAGAAAGGGCACTAAATGAGCAGAGAAAGGAGGTGGGGCAGGGAAACAGAGGGATTGAATTTCCTGAGGTTCCCAGAGATTACATATAAGTGAAAATATTTATTTTTTATTATTTTTTGAGGATCAGGATGCTTCTGCCATTAGTTTAGTCACAAACAGTTGCCTGTGAAAATTTGCCCCACGGTTCTAATTTTTCTTCCTCCTGAAATTTTCTCTTCTCCTGGAGTATGAGTGGCTTTGTTTTCATTTACCTTAAGATTCTGAGAAAATGAAGTAATTAGGCAAATTTTGTTTAGGCAGTTTAATAGAGAACAGATGTCAATTAAGCAAGATGAAAACTAGGTGGTTCCTCTCCCCCCAAATTGAACTTTGAGTGACATTTACAGAGCAATTTATTTCCAATTCAGGCATTCATACAGGTTTTGTTTCATGGCAATAATATATAGTCTCCACATTATAACTGTATTCTTGCCACTTTGCCCCTGTGATCTTGTTGCCATACGTCTTTCTGTCCTATCCCTTCCTGCCTCTTGAGTTTTCCCTGCAGAAACCCTTTTAATCTTGTGTAGTTGTAAGTGCCTCCTTGGTATTACTGTTCACGTTATGTTCCATGCATGTTACGGAGCCACAGGGGTGAATTTAGCCATGGTCACACTCAATTACTGAGGGTCACAGTCTTAGGAGTTACACTAGTTTCAACTTAACCAGTAATCCTGGTCTAATTTTTGCAATTGTTAAGTTGTTTTTCAATTTTTCCCCCTACTTTTTACTAGGTTTACGATTTAGTTTTTTCTGTTGTTATGGTTTGTTTTGTCATATTACAGTGGCAGTTGGTTGGCAGTCCTCCAGAAAGGAGACAACTATGCCTGAGGTAATCTAAAGGTTATCTACTTTAGGTGTTGGAAATCCTAAAGTTATCATGTTGAATGTTGTTGTTGTTGTATATTTTTGAGTAGGAACTGACCCATAGCTGAACCTCCAGCAGGTTTTCAGTGGCAGCTACTCACATGGGAGGAAATTGTCCATCCTTCTCCTGAATTGTTATTATGTGCCATTGAGTCAATTATGACTCATTGCCACCCTATGAAAAATGGTTCTGAACCTTTCCCTATCCTGAGCCAACCTCATGGTCTCTGAGACACTTGACCCCATTGCCACAGTCACTGTGTCAATCCATCTCATCCGTCTTCCTATTCTGTATTGATCCTCTACCCTTCCAAGCATGATGTCCTTCCAAGGACTGGTCCCTCCTGGAGATGGAGTATGTGAGATAGAGTTTCAAAATTCTTGCATCTAAGGAGTAAATTAGTTTTATCCTTTTCAGGACAAAACTTTTTGTTCTCTAGGCAGTCCATGGCATGTTGAATACTCTTCTCCAGCACCACAACTCAAAGGCATCTATTCTTCTTCTGTCATCCTTATTTATTGTCCAGCTCTCAGATGCATAACAAGAAACTGAGAAGCCCATGGCCCAGATCAGATGCGCTTTAGTCCTTAAACTGAGATCGTTACTCTTTAGTACTCTGGAGAGGTCCTCGGCAGATGATTTTCCCAATGAAACTCATCTCTTGCTTTCCTGGCTGCTTGTACAAAAGTGTTGATTGTGAATCCAACCAAGATGAAATTATGAACAATCTCAATCTCTTCTATATCTATTATGATACTGCCTATTGGCACAGTAGTGAGGATCTTTGTTTTCTCAATGTTAAGATGATGCAGCCAATGCTTCAATGCCTCTTCAGTTTTAGTGAGCAAGGCTGGATTATGTCATCTGCGTAAGGCAGATTGTTGATGAGTCTGCATCAAATCCTGAAGCTACATTCTTCTTCATAAAGTCCAGCCTCCTGAATGATCTGTTCTATGTATAGTTTGAATAGATATAGAGACAGGACATATCCCTGATGTACTCTTTTCTTGAGTTTTTAAATCTTTTTTAAAAAAATTATTATTATTAATGAAAATTAACAGAGATTTAGCATTTCCACTCATCCTTTTTTGCAGTTTTCTCCCTGCTCACACCTCCCCTCCAGTTCGTTCTTCTCTTTGAAAAGTAAAAGAAAAATTCTTTCATTGTTATACAATTCCTCCCCACAAGTCCACTCCACTATGCGGCCTTCATTCTGGATTCCTGTCATGAAAATAATACCTAATCTTATATCCATTTTAACAGTTCTCTCTCTCATCTGTTTCAATGCAGTATATATAATTTTTTCCATCATTCTCAGTTTCCCCCCCCAAACATTGATGTCAGTTCCATTTTATAGCAGCGGTACTATGAAGTACTTGTCCTTTTGTGACTGAAATATTTCACTCAGAATAATGTCCCCAGGGTCACCCATTTTGAATAATATTCCATGAATTCCTTTTTCCCCCCAATGCAGAGTAGTATTCCATTGTGTGAATATACCACAGTTTCTCTATCCTTTCGTTTGTTGATGGGCACTTAGGTTTTTCCAACTCTTTGCTATTGTGAACAAACACATGATAAACATGGGTGTGCATATATCTGCTTGGATGGCAGTTATGGTTTCTTTGGGCTATATTCCCAGTAGTAGAATTCCTGGGTCAAATGGTATTTCTATTTCCAACTTTTTTGAGAAAGTGTCACACTGCCTTCCATAGTGGCTGCACCATTTTACACTTCCACCAACAATGAATAAGAGTTCCAGTTTCTACACAACCTTGTGAGAAATTGTTGTTTGCTGTTCTGTTAAATTTTGCTATTCTTACTGGGGTGAGATGATACCTCATACTTGTTTTGATTTGCATCTCTCTTAGAGCTAGGGATTTTGAACATTTCTTCATGTGCTTGTTGGCCATCTGAATGTCTTCTTTGGTGAA
>NW_006399811.1:13722642-13729487 GCF_000299155.1 Elephantulus edwardii | reverse complement strand
TGTGGTTCTTGTTCTTTGCTTTGTTAATGTGATGAATTACACTGATTGTTTTTCTTATGTTGAACCATCTTTCCATACCTGTTATGAATCCCACTTGGTCATGATGAAGTATTTCTTTGATGCATCATTGGATTCTATTGGTCAATATTTTATTCAGGGTTTTTGTATCTATGTTCATAAGAGATTTTGGCCCATAGTTTTTTATCTTGGTGATGTCCTTTCCTGGCTTTGGTATCAAGGATATGTTTGCTTCATAGAATGAGTCTGAGAGAATTCCATTTTTTCCTATTTCCTGAAATAGTGTATGTAGAATTTTTGACAGATTTCTGAATGTTTGACAAAATTTACTTTTAAAACCAACTGGTCCGGGGCTCGTTTTGGCTGAAGTTGTTTTAGTATCTTTTCAATTTCTTCTTTTGTAATGAGTCTGCTCATGTGTTCAATTTTGGTTTGTGTCAGTTTAGGTAGGTTGTGCATTTCTAAGTATTTGTTAATTTCCTCTAGGTTTTCATATTTATTTAAGCATAGTTTTTTTATAATATTCTAATGTTAGCCTTTTTATTTCAGTTGGTTCTGTTGTGATGCTGCCTCATTCATCTCTTTTCAGATTATTTGTGTCTTTTCCTTCTTTTCTTTTGTTGATTTCTCAGTGGAAATCATGCAAGCAAGAAGACAGTGGAATGACATATATTGGACACTCACAGAACACAACTATCAACCAAGAATACTGTATCCAGCGAAACTGTCCATCAAATATGAAGGAGCAATCAAGATATTCCCAGAAAACCAGAACTTAAGGGAGTTTGTAAAAACAAGACCAGCATTGCAGGAAAGTCTCAGAGATGTCCTTTTTACAGAAATGCCACAGAAAGCAGCATGGGCCAAAGTAACTGGCAACAATACCAAAAAGAACTCAACAAAATGATAGAAATAAAACCTTGCCTCTCAATAATCACAGTGAATGTGAATGGTTTAAATGCACCACTGAAGGGAAAAAGAGTTTGTTGTTATGTTGTTATGTGCCATCTAGTTGTTTGCGACTCATAGCGACCCTATGCACAACAGCCCTAAACCCTGCTCTATCCTGCGCCAACCGCACTGCCTCTGACACACCCATCCCAATTACCCCAGTCACCGAATCAATCCATCTCATAGAGGGTCTTCCCCTCCTGCGCTGTCCCTCCACCCTCCCAAGCATGATGTCCCTCTCCAAGGACCCGTCCCTCCTGGCAACATGTCCAAAGTATGTCAGACGAAGCCCCAGAATCCTTGCCTCCAAGGAGTAGCTTGGTTTAATCCTCTCCAAGATGAATCTGTTTGTTTTCCAAAATCCTTTGGTATGTTGTCTACAAGAGACACACCTGGAAAATGAAGATTAAAATAAAAGGGTGGGTAAAAATATACCAAGCAAATGACAACCAGAAAAAAAAAGCAGGAGTAGTGATATTAATCACTGATAAAATAAATTTCCATGCAAAAACCATTACAAAGGACAAGAAGGTCACTACATAATACTTAAAGTGTCAATAGAACAAGAGGACATCACAATAATGAATATCTATGCACCAAATGAAAGACCTGCAAAATATATAAAGCAAACATTAACAAAACTGAAAAAGGAAATAGACAACTCTACTATAGTACTTGGAGACTTCAATACACCCCTCTCAAGAAAGGATAGAACTACCAGAAAGAAACTCAACAAAGATACTAAAAGAATTAAACCACACAACAAACCAACTCTATCTCATAGACATTCATAGGCTAATGCACCCTCCAAAAGCACAGAAGTATACCTTCTTCTCCAATGTGCATGGAACCTTCTCCAGAATAGATTACATTTTAGGTCACAAGGTAAGCCCCAATGAATTAAAAAACATAAAATACAAAGCATCTTCTCAGATCACAATGCCACAAAATTAGAAATTAATAACAAGATAATGGAGGAGAAAAAAACATATATTTGGAAGCTGAACAACACCTTGCTTGAACATGAGTGTGTACTAGAAGAAATAAAAAACGAAATTAAAAAGTTTCTTGAAACAAATGACAATGAAATCACAACTTACCAAAACCACTGGGAAGCAGTCAAAGCAGTAATCAGAGGTCAAGTCATAGCCATAAACAAATACTCAAAACGCAGGAAAAAATGACCATCGACTCTCTAACCAAACATCGCCAACAAATTGAAAAAGAACAGCAAGAAAACATGAGACCCTCTAAAAAACCCGAATTTATAAAAATTAGAGCAGAAATAAATGAAATAGAAAACCGAAAAACAATTGAAACCACCAACAAAACTAAGAGTTGGTTCTTTGAAAAGGTCAATGAAATCTACAATCCTTTCTTGATTTTGAACTATGCAGTGTTCCCTTGTTGTTTTGACAACTGCTTCCCAATCTAGGTATAGGTTTCACATAAGCATATGATATCAGGTGTTCTAGGATTCCCATTTTCTCAATGTTAGCCACAAATTGTCATGATCTACACGGTTAAATGCCTTTGCATAGACAATGTAACATAGATAGACATCTTTCTGGTACTCTTTGCTTTCAATCAGCTCACATCAGCAATGATATTCCTAGTGTCCTGGCCTCTTCTAAATCCAGCTTTTATTTCTGGCAAGTCTCTCTCAATGTAATGTCCTAGTAATATTTTTATAATCCTCAGCAAGATTTTGCTTGAATATTACACTAGTGATATTTTTCAATAATTTCCACATTCTTTTGGGCCATCTTTTTGGGAAATAAGAATAAGCATGGATCTATTTCAGTCAGTTAGTCAGGTAGCTGTTCTCCAGATTTCTTGGCACAACCTGGAGAGCACATCCAGGGCTGCATCTGTCAGTTGAAATATGTCAATTTGTATTCCATCAGTTTCTGGGGCCTTTTTTATTTTTTCAATTCCTTAAGAGCAGCTTATACTTCCTCTGTCACCATTGCCTCTCCATCATGTGCTGTTTCATTATTTTTTTTTCTGTGCTAGCCAATTCTTTTTTGTAAAGTGTGTCTGTATACTCCATCCATCTTCTTTTGATGTATCTTGGCTCTTTAAAAACTCTGCCCATAGCATCTTTAAGTATTTCAACTCAAGGCTTGAATTTGTTCTTATTTCCTTCATCTTGGAAAATGCTTAACAAGTTCTTCCTTTTTTATTATCTGACTCCAGCTGTTTGCTGTCAAACTGACTACTACTTAAAAGGTCTGATAAACGACAGATTAGAACCTTGCCATTATCCTATGCCACACTGATGATCTCTGCTTTAATCATAGTGAATAAATCAGTTTAAAGTCACTGCCTAAATGAAGGCTGGAGGAGGGAAATCAAGGAAGAAACAAGTCTCAATAAAACAATGGTACCAAAGTTTATAGCTGCTGCTGATTTGTTCCAGAGTCATGGTGACATAATGGAATGGCACTGTTGACTCCTGTGCCCTCTTCATGATTAGTTGTAGGTTGGACTGTGTGGTCTTCAGGGATTTCATTAGTTGACTTGGAAGTAGTAGACCAGCTAGCATTTCTTGCTAGTACTACTAAGAAGTTAAATATAGTATGGAGCAGGGGTCAGGAGTACATAGCAAGTAATTGCAAAGACTATGGCCCAGGTTAGGTGCACTTTAGTCTCCAGACTCACATCGTTGCTCTTCAGTACTCTGGAGAGGTCTCTGACAGCAGACTTTCACAATGTAATTTATCTTTTCATTTCCATTAGAGGTACCTCAGAAGAAAGCTCTGGTGATGATCTTCAACAGTTGGAAATCCTGTGGAGCACAATTCTACTCTGACAGACATGGGCTGTGGAGTTTATAGTTCAAAATGACTTTCTTAGCCATTAAATTTTACTTTGTCATGTGCATTGGCAGGAATATGTGACTATGGCATATTAACCTTATATCACCAGTCCACAAGAGGACTGGCTAGTCTAGCCAATAAATTCAACACGTCCAGCAGAACAATTAGAAGAAGACTTAACACCAGTAATGAAGCACAAACAAGAGAATGAACTTGTCTTTCAGGTCTAAAGCAGCAAGGATAGCAGAGAACCAGAGACCTGGCATGAGACAGAGCAGACCTTCAGATGGTTGCCCCCCACAGACAGAACCAGGGCTAAGCTAAGAGCCTTTGCCCTAGTTTGTTAGATAATTAGGGGGAGGGTGTGTGTGATGAGAGCCAGTATCGGCAGGATTAAGAACTTTGTAACTGTGGCCTTAAACCTTAAGGCTCCTGCATGCACATTTTGGAAGGTGTTTTGATTATATTCTGAATTATAGCCTTTTGACTTCCCATTATGGTTCTGTGTGGTCTTTGAGCTATAACACTGGGTTTTGGCCCCAGTAAAATTGGTGCTGGGATGAGTAGAAAAAGGTACAAGAGTGTGTAGGGGGACAGCTCTAACCTCCTGTGAATTGGTTTTGTGTTGTTGATGTTGTTGATGGGGGCAGTTCCCCTTTGAGAATCTGATAAAAGTCAGATATTGCCATTCTCGCACTGCCCTTGCTCTTTTTACAAGGGATCACTATAAATCCCAATCAACTCAATCTCATCTGTGTATTCCCCCTAACCCTCTTGGCTAAAGCTCAGATCCATGACCTTTTCTGACTGCAAAAGGGAATTGTAGTCAACTCAATCATATCTAACAACAATACAGTAATTTTGAGGGGGAAAAATTTAATCCTTGATAGTGTTCTAATGTCCACTCAACTCATGACAGTATATGTCCTGACATGTTCAATTGTCCAATGTCAAATAGACAATAGTAGGGTCAGACCAAATCCAGGATTCTTGCTGTACTTTATCTGAGATTCTTTCATGTCCTTGAATGGAAATGTAAAGACAAAATCTACAGTTATTGTTAAAAGAAGTTATTGCTATCATTTGGATAAATGAGTTGGAGTTGAGCATTGCTAAGCTTGAAATGAACCTGAACTTTAAGACATAAACTAATTTTGTAGTGTTGGTGGTGTTGTCTGTCATCAAGTCAGATCTGATCCATAGTTGAATCTCCAGCGAGCAGGTTTTCAGAGGCAGTAAATTGAGCAGGAAGAGATTTATTGCCCATCCTTCTCCCACAGAGTAGCTGATGGATTTGAACTGTGTGCCTTTGGGATTGCAGCACAGCATCTTACAACTAGGCCAAAATCAATGAAAAAAAGACTCAAAGCAGTATTTTGTGAGAAATAGAATTTATATTGTAATTAATATATTAGATAAATAATGAGGATATTTAGAAATAAAAATCACTCATGTTCCCATTACTATAAGAAATAATTATTTTAATTCCCATATTATTGCTCAAGGAGTGCTGATAGAACAGTAGGTAAGCATTCAGCTTATATTTCATTCCAAACATTTTTTACATGCATAGAAAATTGTACATAATAAATAGCTTATTGTAATTTTCTGTTCAAGTGCTGTTTCTTAATAAATTACAAAAACAGCACCAAATGTTAAATGCTCTCGAGTCACCTGTGAGTCATAATGACCCTTTGACAACAGCTCTGAACCCTGTTCTAACCTGAGACAATTTCATTGTCTCTGACAAACCTACGTCCTTTATCCCAGCCACTGAGTCAATCCATCTCATAGAAGATCTTCTTGTGCTGTCCTTTTACCCTTCCAAGTCTGATGTCCGTTTTCAAAGACTGGTACCTCCTTTCAACATGCCCAAAGAATGTCAAACAAAGCTTCAAAATCCTTGCCTCCAAGGAGCAGCCTAGTTTCACCCTTTCCAGGATGAACTTGTTTGTTCTCTTAGCAATCCATAATATACTCAAGACTTTTCTTCAGCACCACAACTGAAAGGCACCTATCTATTCATTTTACATCCTTAGTCATTGCCCAGCTCTCTGATGCATAGCAATAATTCTGAAGACCCTGGTCTGGATCAGGTGTACCTTAGTCTCTAGACTGACACCCTTGCTCTTCAGCACTTTAGAGATGTTCCTGACAATAGACTTCCCCAGTGCAATCTGTCTTTTGATTTTCTGGCTGATGGTACCAAGAGTGTTGATTGTTGAGCCAACAAAGCTGAGGCTATTAGCAATCTCAATCTCTTCTCTGTCTACAATGATGCTGCCAGTTTACCCATTGGTAGGAATCTTTGTTTGCTTGATGTTGAGCTTCAATCCATATTGAAAGCTGTAGTTCTTGACCTTCTGGAGCAATGCCTCAGTTCCTCCTCAGTTTTGGCAAGCAAGGTTGATTCATCTGCATAACACAGGTGGTTGATGAGTCTTCCTCCAATCCTGATACCACATTCCTCTTCCCAGGTGATCTGTTCCACTTATAGATTGGAAAGATATGAAGATAGGATGCATCCCTGATGTACACCATGCAGTGTTTCCTTGCTCTGTTCTGATGACTGCCTCCTGGTCCAAGTATAGGTTTCCCATAAGCATAATCAAGTGTTCTGGGATTCCCATTCTTTTCAAAGTCAACCACAGTTTTTTGTGATCCACACAGTCAAATGCCTTTGTATAGTAAACGAAACACAGATAGATGTTTCTCTGGTAATCTTTACTTTCAGATAAGAGCTATTTAACATTGGCTATAATGTCCCTTTGGAAGGAGGAGTGGCATCCTCTTCCATAATAGCTTGCCTCCGGAAAACCTATGAACCTGGAGAGAGGATGAAAGGCACCCAAGCATTGAGGACTCTCCTTCATAGGGTCTCTATGGGTCGCCTGCGACTCGATGGCACTTAACAACAACAACAACAACATAATGTCCCTAGTGCCAGGACCTCTTCTATACTCAGCCTGCACATATGGCAGTTCTTTGCTGATATGCTGTTCCAGTCAATTTTGAATAATTTTCAGCGGGATCTTGCTTGCATGTGGTATTAAT
>NW_006399811.1:13708493-13722452 GCF_000299155.1 Elephantulus edwardii | reverse complement strand
TTTTTTAAATTTTTATTTTATTATTTTTTGTGCATGCACTGTCAAATCAGATCTGACTGGTACAGGAGGAGATTGTCCCCTCCTCCAGCTGAGCACCTGGTGGACTCGAACCTCGTACCTCTGGGCTTGCAGTGCAGCTTCTTGCCACTGGGCCAACAGAGCTCCCTTGGGGCTTTGGATTTTTATGAAGTAATAATGATACTTAACTGGAATGCAAAAGTTTGAAATGGAAAAGAAGGGTTGATAGTTGGGATATATGGACTTGGTGACATAATGAGGCTGAAGTCAGAATGATAGAATTCTGTACAAACAATGGTTTATTCATTGAAAGTACCTTATGCAAGGAACACAAATGGCAACTAAAACATGGACCTCATGTGATGTCCTACACAGGAATCAGATTAATTATATCTTTGAGAAAAATTGCTGGAGAAGCTCAATAGCAGCTATGAAATCGACACCAGGTGCTAATCAGTATGCAAGTTCAAGCTGAAGCTAAAGAAAATAAAATCTAATCCACAAGAACTGAAGTTTAACCTCTAGTCTATCCATCCTGAGTTTAAAGACCATCACAGGAACATGTTTGAGGCCTTGAATACTAATGAATGAAGACCAGATGAGTTGTGGTAGGCTATAAAGAATATCATCCACAAAGAATGCAAAAGGTCACTACAACAATGGAGAAGAAAAGACTAAGATGGATGTCAGTAGAGACTCTCAATAATGCACTAGAGCACTGAGAAGCCAAAGCAAAGGGAAGAAATAAACATGTTAAGGAACTGAATAGAAGGTTTCAAAGGGTAGCATGGGAATACAAAGCAAAGTATTACAATGAAATATGCGAAGAGCTGGAGTTGGAAAATCAAAAGGGCTGAGCTCTCTGTTGGCAGGAGGGGGCCGTGTCCAGTGGTAGCTTGGCTCCATAATCAACACTCTTGGTACCAGCAGCCAGAAAATCAAAAGACAAACTGTATTGGGAAAATCTGCTGTCAAGGACGTTAGAGTACTGAAGAGCAAGGATGTCAATCTAGAGACTAAGATGCACCTCATCCAGGCCATGGTCTTCAGAGGTACTTGCTATGCCTCAGAGAGCTGGACAATGACTAAGGATGACAGAAGAAGAATCTATTCCTTTGTTTTGTGATGCTGAAGAAGAGTCTTGAATATACCATGGACTGCCAAGAGAACAAACAAGTTCTTTCCTGGAGAGGATGAAACCAGGTTGCTCCTTAGTCTTCATAGATACCTTGGGAGGTAGAAACTAACATTATCCCCATTTTGCAGATGTGGAAACATAGACTGGTAAGTGACAGAGCTAGTAATCAAGCTCTGAATCTAGAAAGGAGTGCCACATGAGATTCCCATGGGTTTGGTTCCCTACCAAAGCTTTACGTAAAGCTAGAATCAAAGATAATGTTGTTAGGAATTCCCTAAGAAAGCAAACAAGAGCAACAACAATAGGCATCCTAAAGGAAGTATGCATATTTTTAAAAATTGCAGATTAAAAAGACTTATAAAGAGACCAATGGTTACCCAAAAGTAAAATACACAAGTGCATTCTAATATATATAGTCTAATATATACATTTAAGACCACTATTTCTTTGTTGATTTTACAGATTGACACTCCAGATTTGGGAGCTATGAATTAAAATTGGTATTATTAGAATGTTATCATTGTCCTCCTGCCATTAATCTGGAGTATGGATGAACATTTCAGGGAAAATTAAAAAAAAATATTGCTGTAGTGCAAAACCCACTCACAGCTGACCCCTCTATTGGGTTTTTCAGGCTATGAATCACATGGGAGGGGCTTGCCCATCTTTCTCCCTCAAAGCTGCTGGTGCACTCACTGCCCAAGAAGTGTACTTTAGTGTCACTCCCTATGGATTGTTAATATTTACCATGGAGTTGGAATCGACCTAGAGCTGAGTCTCCAGCACATTTTCAGTGGCAGTAAATCATATGGGGATTGATTTAGGCTATCTTTCTGTCATGGAGCAACTAGTGAATTTGAACTGTCTACCTTCAAGTTTTTGAACATAGGGTTTTCAGAGGCCTGCTATTTCAGTAGTGGATGGCCAATCCTTCTTCCTAGTCTGTCTTAATGTGAATGTTCAGATTTAGAGAAGTATCAGACAGACCAGCAAGTTAAAGGTATATCCCTTATTATGGAGTTAACCATTAGTGTCAGTGTTGTCCCTGCCTTTGGCACATGTGTCTTTACCCACTTATTTCCCTGCTCCACCATCCACCAGGATACCCATCCACTTCTACCCATTCCCTTCACATCTATCTCCCATTGACCAGCCCTTGATCTAATAGCTTATATATGAAGCTTCCTTGGCTTCTGTGATTCCAAACACATCAGCTTCTCACAGTTCCTTATGTTGGGACTAATGTCTCTGAATTTAGTCGTAATGGTTCCCCGAGCAAAGGTGATGCATCCTATAGAACTGGTGTGTAGATAGGTTTTACTTGGCCAAGGGCTGCAGGACCGAGGGCCAGAACGAATGCCGCGCAGTTTGGCGTCTTCAGTGTTACCTGGGAAGATGGGCGGGGAGTGTGATGGACCCTTTAGATGCCCAGCTTTCTGCCAGTGAGGCTCCTTACACCCTCTCTGCATGGCCTGCAGAACGAATGCCGCACGGTTTGGCATCTTCAGTGTTACCTGGGAAGTACTGAAGAGCAATGGTGTCTCTCTGGAGACTAAGGTGCGTCTGATACAGGCCATGGTCTTCACAATCACTTGTTATGCATCAGAGAGTTGGACAATGACCAAGGAGGATAGAAGGAGAATTGATGCCTTTGAGCTGTGGTGCTGGAGAAGAGTATTGAGAATACCATGGACTGCTAGGAAAACAAACAGATTTGTCCTGGAAAGGGGTAAACCGGGTGGCTCCTTGGAGGCAAGGATTCTGAGGCTCCGCCTAACATACTTTGGACATGTTGTGAGGAGAGACCGGTCCTTAGAGAGGGACATCATGCTTGGGAGGGTGGAGGGACAGCGCAGGAGAGGAAGACCCTCTATGAGGTGGCCTGATTCAGTGACTGGGATAATTGGGATGGGAGTGTCAGAGACAGTGCGATTGGCACAGGACAGAGCAGAGTTTAGGGCTGTTGTACATAAGGTCTCTATGAGTCGCAAGCGACTCGACAGCACATAACAACAAACAACAACCTTCAAGTTGGCAGCATAGCTTCTTACCACTAGGCCGCCAGAGCTCCAGTCATAAAATGCTTTCACTTCAAAGATGGAACAGGATGGGGCAAAGTAGATTGTTGTATATGGGTCATTGTGAGCCAGAAATGAGTTGGTGGCACCTAACAATGAAAATAGGGAGCTCTGGTGGCTTATTAGTAAGGAAATTTACTCGTAATTGCAAGGTCTGAGATCAAATCCACAAGCTGCTCCATGGGATAAGGCTGGGAAACCTCTTGAGTGATTTACTGTCTCTGAAAATTCATGGGTGGGTTATGTACACAACAACACCACTTTTCAACTCATACATAGGTTTCTTCAATTGCCTCTTGATCCAATTTCTTCAAGTCTGGGCCAAATAGGTATACCCACAGCTGTGTGGAAACCTCGCTCCAACAGACAACACCTTTTTTTTTTTTTAAGGGATCCGCAATGTTTATTAAACTTGCTCAACAAGAGCGTCAGCTACTGCCCAAACCACAAAGATTAGATTTATATATAGAGATGTGGCATGGGGGGTTACACAAAGTTTGTTGCAGTTGGAAGTTGAGATTTCTTCATATTTGGGAGTCGTTATTGTTTCTGACTTTTCATGGATGTCCAGGCCCTTGACAAGACATAGTCAGGGAGTGGTAGCCAAGCTGGCAACACATGTTATTGCCAAAATTATCGAGGCATACTTTTCTTTAAATGACTGTTTGAACAAAATGGTTTGTCTAACGCTAAATAGAGATCTGGCGACCTAGTGGCAAGAAGCTGCACTGCAATCCCAACTGCATGTAGTTCAAGGCCACCAGATGCTCCACGGGAGGATGGGCAGTCCCCTCCCCTGAGATTAACTGCCCTTGAAAACCTGACTGTAAGGTACTCAACAACAACAATAATAACAACAATGCTAACAAATACAATGACTTCTCTAATGCTCAGCATAAAAGCTGCCACTACAATCAGGAGATTCAGGACCACAGTCTCAGAAGGTACTAAGCTCAACTGACATAACAGAGTTCACAAGGACACATTGCAATGAGGAGCAGCAACTGGAGACTTTAGAGCTCATGAGCAGCCACTGAAGTTATGACCATTAGTCTTTCCTTGTCTAGGGAGAGAGAAAAAAAAAGAAGTTAAGAAAATAAAAGCTCATGGAAAGAAGTAGTTCAAATTCTCAATGCTCTTCACAACCCTCAGCTTCCATGACAATAGAGAACCTTTTGAGCTTGCAGGGAGGATCTTTCTTTGTGTGACCATAGCCCAGAGTGACAGGCATAACTTGCAAAGACAGGACGCTTTATCAGAGAGCTTCCCAAGGTGATGTCTCTTTCGACTTTCTCTCCTCCACACATCCCACAATACAGAAATGCTACTTTCCTTGATTAAGTTCAAATAAGTAGGATAGGTGGGCAGGGGGTGGATGCGAGGGGTTGGGCATAGTCTTTTTCTGCGGGGCCCTCTCACTTCCAGGCACCAGATCTTGGACTTGTTTCTGATCTGGTTGTTAGACACTGGAGAACAAGCTGTAGGGAAAGTAGATATCACATTTGGTTTCCTTACTATTTGGAGATTACGACTGTTAATGGAGTGAATGCTATACAGCAATAACCACACTGAATGAACACTTACACAGCACTCCCTGGATGGTGCAACTGGTTAAAGTACTTGGTTAATTGAAGGAGTGAGCGTCCTCTGAAGTCAGTCCATTTAGATCAAGGGTAACTTAAATATAAATATTACAGACAAGTCCTGTTTCATTTATGCCTTTCCTCTAAGTTAACAAGAAATGTAGGGGTTCTCCTTCCTTCCCTTCTTCCTGAAGCCCTGAAAATATGGTAGGTGGACTCTGTACTTGCACCTCACCTTCACCCACAGAAATTCAGGGTCTCAAGGGTCAGGATTGACAGAGAGTATTTCTCTATTGAAGTGGATCCTTCCCTCAACCTTACTGGGATCCTTGCCTTTTCCTGACACAATCCCAGTCAAACGCTCAGAATTATCAATTCAGACTGCAAAGAGAGGGAGAGTGCAGTAAAAATCAATTAATGAATAATTTGGGTGAAGGGAAAGGCAACACACAATAATGTTATTATTGTTATATTCTATTGATTTGGAAACAGCTCCAGTGGCACCTAACAACATGTCTTCAGTGCTGGTTTCAGACTTTTTATCAAGCTGCTCCGCACCCCACCCCACCCCACTGGCCCTAACACATATTTGGACAGTTCCTGAGGGAAAATGACCAATATAAACTCTCAATTTTTCATTTTGTCATTTAAGCAAATTGTTGAGCATTTATATACAGAATACCAGTGTGGTAGCATGGGGGGGGGGGATCACATTTTCAAACCACTTACTAGGTATTTAAACTTGATTATCACCCAACTTTTTCATGTCTCCATTACTTGTCCATAGATTGAGGCATTGCATTTCTATTCCTATAAACTGTTACACAGTAAGTGAATAAAGTGTCCTAATATTTTAAGGTGTCTCATTGGAAAGGAGGGTATGGTTGGAAGCCACTTTACTCTGCTGTGGATTGAATTTTTTTCTCCCCTCCCTCACTCCAATATGGCTAAGTCCTAACCTCTGGCACCTGTGAGCATGACCTCATGTGGAAAAGCGTTCCTGGAAGGTATTGCCAGTTTACTGAGGTCATCATACTGGATGGAGTGGAGTGGACCTTAATACAATAAAAGAGATGTCTTTATAAAAGAGGGACAGAGACCCAGAGAGAGGGAAGTCAGCTGTGTGACATCAGAGTTGTGCTGTAGCTTGAACCAGGAGCACTTGGGAGGCCCAAAAAAAGAAAAGAATGGATCTTCCTCTATGATTTTTTGATTGAGCTAGACCCTGAGGGCTTTGAATTTATTCCCAATGGATCTTGTCCCTAGGGGAGAACTGGTGGCTTAGCGGCAAGAAGCTGCATTGTAATCCTGAAGCCATGTGGTTTGGGACCACCAGCTAGCTGCTCAAATGCAGAAAGACGGACAATTTCCTCTCGTGTGATTAACTGCTTCTGAAAACCCGCTGAAAGGTCAGCTATGGGTCGTTTCTGACTCCATGGTACACAACAACAACAACAGCGGTTATGTTGTATTTTCAAGAAAATGCATTAAAAACTCCAGAAATTGGCTCTTCGACTAAACCATGCCTGGACAATCATGTAGAGCGGTCTGATGGCGTGATCTGTAAGCAGTTGTGCTGCTAGTCAAAGACTGCACCTCTCAGGCAGTTTGAATACTCCAGCAGTTCCATAGCAGAGAGGTGGGAAATCTCTTTTGATGCAATGTGTAGCCTTGGAAATCCAATGAGGGTCAGCTATGAATTAATTCAGACTTCCTTCATGTTCTGGTAAGTTTAGGAAAAAGTAGAAAGTAGCAACTAACATTCCTTCACTGGAGACTGTGCCCAGCTTGTGTTAACTCACTAGCCCCAAATGCTCCTCTGAGGTAGTTATTATCTTCTCCATTTCCATATTGTTGTGGTTGTTGTTGTTACGTGCCACTTAGTTGATTACAACTAATAGCAACCCTATGCCGAATAGCTCTGAACCCTGCCTTATCCTGAACCAATTTCACTGACTCCGACAGAGCTATCCCCCATTCATTACCTCAGTTATTGTGCCAACCTATCTCAATCTGCATCTTCTTCTCCCACCCTATCCCTTCACCCTTCCAAGCATGATGTCCTTCTACAAGGACTGGTCCCTCTGGACAACATGCCCAAGTATGTGAGATTCAGCTTCAAAATATTTGGCTTCAAGGAGCAACTTGGTTTCACCCTCTCTAATACAGACCTGAGACCTGTTTGTTCTCTTGGCAGTCCATGGTGTGTGTTCAATATTCTTCTCCAGCACATAAGTTTTGAGATTTAGGGAGGTTGAATTATATGCTAATGATCACACAATTACTGAGAGGCAGAGACGGAATTTTAAGCTCATGGAAAAGCTTCCATGGAAAGGGAGGCAACAGGGCCTTCTAGTGTGGTTTCAGTGTGAGTCAGGAAAGAGGTATGTAGAGACCAACATGTGGATGAGACTAGTTGGCCTGTGGGCTTGATCCAGGGCTGGGTGCATTACTTGCTCCAATTTCTCGAGTAGAAATGATGTTAGGAGTTCTCTTGGGAGTTTGTTATTCTCCCTTCCATTTAAGGAGAAAATAAGAGGCCAATAGAAAAAGAACATGACATCCTTTATTCTGGCTAATGTTCTTGTGGCCCTGGTTAAAGTGTAGCACTGAGCACTGGCACGTTGGGAGTTAACAGCCCAAAGACTGCACTCTTCTTTGAGGCTGCACTTGGATCAGTTGGAGATACTCAGACCAAGGGGAAGACACCTTTTGATATGACTGTGGAAAGAAGAGAGAGTTCATGTTACCACCTGAGACATACATATATATATATGAAAAGATGCTTGAAGGAGGAGGAGAAATGGCTCTCAGTCTCTTTTGCTTTTTCCCTACTTTCCTCTGCCTCATTCTGTCACTTTTTAGCCTACGAAGGTTGTGAAGTACCTAAAAATAGGAAAGACCTTAAATCCTTAAGAACTATTAAAGTTTTAAGAACTTTATAAAGAAAAATATAATTTTATAGGTTTACATAATACTAGTTACAAATACAATTTATTTTGTTGTTTTTTTTTTCTGGTCAATAGTATTGTCAGTCCTAATTGGCTGTAATATCAATGAAGGCACACACATTCTGCTTTCTCTATTATATTTCATCATCTAACACAGTTACTCATCTATTTAATATGTATTTATTGGGCAGCTATTATGTGCATATCATATTAAGTGCTGGAGATATAAAAAGCAAAGTAACATGGTCCCTGCTCTTCAAGATCTGTAGTAGGTGAGGCAGACAGATGAGCAAGTATTTTCAAAGAGAGGAGAGAATGTATTTTGGAAAGAAAAAGAGATAGGATATAGAAAAAGTAGCATCTTGGAAAGAAAAAGAGAAGGTGATATGGAAACAGTAGCATCACAAGAGTAACAGCTAATTTCACCTGGTAGAGATGACATTTCAGGTAATCGTGTTGTTGAAGAATGGAGTGCATAGGAAGAGATGCAAAAGATGAGCATGGAACCCTAGACTGATCAACTGGTCAGTGACCTTATACATTAAAAGATTGAGGTCTTTGACTTACAAAGAAAGAAAGACAATGAAGACTTGTACAATTAGGAAATGATGAGATCATGTTAGTTTTAAGGTGAGGGATGAACCGGATGTGTGTTGAGTGTGGCTGATGAGAGGTTGAAGAGATTAAAACAAGGAAGTCATATGTGTTATGGTAGCAACAGAAGATGAGGCAGTGCTGGTGTGTATGGAGAGGAGCGACTGGACAGGAAAGATGAATTTCTAAAGTAGAATTTACAGAACTTCCTGTTATACAGCTAAAAATTTAGGAGGGTAATTACAGGCCTGAGTTGAGGGCCCTTAAACTTTTCTATAGTGGAAGATTGGCTCATTGGTCATGATCAGAGATATAGAAGAAAGGAGGCAAAACTGTTTAAGCTAAATTTGCCATGTCCATTGTTGTTGTTAAGTGCCACTAAGTTGATTAAGACTCATATTGGTCCTATGGACAAGAGATCTGAACCTTGCTCTACCCTGAATCTTGCTCTACCTTAAACCACTGTCATCATCTGTGAGAGGCTCAAGTCCATTGTGGTGGTCACTGCACCAATCCATCTTATTGAGGGTCTTCATTTCTTTACATGCCTTTCCCAGCTTGATGTCTCTCTCCAAGGACAGGTTCTTCCTGAAAATAGGCCCAAAAGAAGTGACAGAAAGTTTCATCATACTTGCCTTTAGGGAGCATTTTGTTTGCACTTTTTTCAAGAGAGACTTATTTATTCCTTTGGCAGTTCATGGTATATTTAATAATGTTCTTCAACATTACAAAGACATCAATTCTTATTTGATCTTCTATTCATTGTTTAACTTTCTTTTTTTTAAATTTTATTATTTTTTTGTGTGTACCATCAAATCAGATCTGACTGGTACAGGAGGATATTGCGCCTCCTTCTCCGGCAGAGCATCTGGTGGACTCGAACCGTGTTCCTCTGGGATTGCAGTGCAGCTTCTTGCCACTAGGCCACCAGAGCTCCCCTCATTGTTTAACTTTCAGATGCCTCAAAAACAATTGAAAATATGATGGCTCAGTCTTTAAGCTGACATCTTTGCTCTATCCAACTTTAGAGAGTTCCTTGACAGGAGATTTCTCCAATGCAGCCCATCTTTTGATTTCTTGACTGCAGCTACAATAGGTATTGATTGTGGAGCCAAGTAAAATGAAATCCTCGACAATTTCAATCTTTTCTCCATCTACTATGTTGCCTTTTGATCTAGTGCTAAGAATTTTTGTTTTCTTGATGTTGAGATGTAACTCATATTGAAGGATATAGTCTCATCTTCTGCAATAAGTGCTTCACGTCTTCTTCACTTTCTATAGGCAAGATTGTGTTATTTGTTTAACACAGGTTGCTGATAAATCATCCTCAAATCCTGATATTATATTCTTCTTCATAGAGTCCAGCTTCTCAAATTATTTGCTCAACACACAGACTGAATAGGTATGGAAAAAAGGTGCAAACTTAATCCACACCTTTCTCGATTTTAAACAGTGTTCCATTGAGACTACTTCTTGGTTTAGGTTTCACATGAGTAATCTGGGATTCCCATTCTTCTCAATGCTATCCATATTTTCTTAATTATTCACACACCCAAATGTGTTTATATAATAAAAAAGCAAACATCTTTATAGTATTATCTTCTTTCAGCCTAAATCTATCTGACATGATAACAGCAATGATAGTTTTTTTTATCATTGTAATTTCACTATGTAGAGAAGAAATGGTATTTCTTTTCATTCAGTGTACAGCTGGAATTCAAAACAGAGCTTGAATTTCTGGCAGTTTCCTATTGATGTACTGTTCTGGCCATTTAAAAATAATCTTCAGCAATATTTTACTTGCTTGTGATATTAATATTATTCAGTATTTTTCATACTCTGATGGACTATCTTTTTTGGTAATTGGAAGTATGGGTTATGAGTTTAAAAGAGAAGTGAGGACTAGAATTTTAATTCAATGAAAGAGAGTATGTTCTAAGAAGTTCAACAGTGGAGTCACAGGGAGCTCTGATAGTCAAGAAAAAGACATAGTTAAGAAGACTGAGGGGAAAAAGAAGTTAAAGAAATATGAGAAGAAATGAGGAGGAGAAAGATGAGAATAAGGAAGAGAAGAAACCAATGAAGGAGGAAAACAAAGATGGAGAAGAGGAGGGGAGAGGGAGGAAGATGAAATGGGAGATGAGGGAAAACCAGGGTGAGAAATGGGAGAGGAAGGAGGAAACTAAAGGGAATAATTAGTAAGATTCAACAAAAAGGCAAATATTTTTTAATTCTACATCGACCTGGTAAGTTTTATGAGTTCTTCTAAATCATATGTTCTTGTGTGCTGTATGCCTAACCTTGGTATGTTCATAGTAAGCATGGGATACATGCAGAAAGAGAAAAGAAATGAGAAGATGGAATAAAGGTCATGTTTTCAAATGTTGTTGATGCTTGCCATCAAGTCGAGCATGACTAATGGTGACTCTATTAACAAAAGACCTGATGCCTTTCTATAACCATAGTTTCTCAAAGTTCATAGAGTTTCCAGAGGCATGTTGTTTAGGAAGTGGATGCCACTCCTGCTTCTAGTTGTGTTAGTTGAATTATGTTTCTTTTCCTTAAATAGATCCACCTACTACCAACATGTAGGTTCATTTATGCCCCAGTTCTACAAGTGGGCATTTATGTATGTGGCTCTGAATCAGTATCTTACTAGCTCCTCATCAGTTGCTCTTGTTAATGATTAAGAATCTTTGGTTTTATGATCTTGAATTGTTGTTTCTTTTTTTATTCATTGTTGCACATTCTCCCTTGTCTTTTGTTTCTCCTCCAGCCCACCCATGCATATCTTGTCCCAGATTGTTCTCATACATATAATGCATAACCATATATCCCTTTTGGACAGTTCTTCCCTTCATCTGTTGTTGTTCCTTTTTGTTGACTACCAACCGAAAGGGTGAGAGCTTGAACTACCCAGAAGTGCCTCAGAAGATAGGCATGGAGATCAGACATGGAAGCCCACAGCCTGGAAAACACCTTCGAGCAGTTCTCTACCGCATACATGAAGTCATCATGAGTTGGAAGTGATTTGATGGCAGCTAATAATAAAATAAATTCACCTTCTGGACCTTCCTTATGTTATATGCTCACGCTACTAGACCTTCTTCTAATGGCCTGCGAGTATCTCTCACCTTTCCTAGCCTATATTCAGACCTTTCTGATAGTAATGTCGACCTGAATTTCCAGTAATCACAACTTCATTCAGACGGTCTCTCTGTCTTAGGTATTTATGAGGTCTGTTCTCACATGACAGTATTTTCCATATGCCAGAAAAGTCTAGTAAATAAAAGACCAGCTGAACAGAAAACTCTGGCTTCCGTGATTTGCACCTCAATAAGACAATGAGCCCACTTCCCTAATTATCTCAGCTGGAGGACTCAGCTAGGAAATTTTGTCATTTGACTTTTAATTGTATTCAAGGGACAGAAAACAAGCCTAGTTATGGTGGCCTAGTGGGTAAGAAGTTGTATTGTTAACCCAAAAGCAGGTAGTTTGAGTGAATCACCTGTTCTACAAGAGAAATAAGGTCAAGTTCCTTCTGTGTGATTTGTTGTTGTTGTTGTTGTTGTTATGTGCCGTCGAGTCACTTGGGACTCATAGCAACGGTATGTACAACAACCCTAAACCCTGCTCTATCCTGTGCCAATCGAACTGCCCCTGACACACGCATCCCGATTACCCCAGTCACTGAATCAATCCACTTCATAAAGGGTCTTCCCCTCGTGGGCCATCCCTCCACCCTCCCAAGCATGATGTCCCTCTCCAAGGACCTGTCCCTCCTTACAACATGCCCAAAGTATGTCAGAAGAAGCCCCAGAATCCTTGCCTCCAAGGAGCAGCTTGGTTTAACCCTCTCAGGATGAATCTCTTTGTTTTCTTGGCAGTTCATGGTACATCCAATACTCTTCTCCAGCATCACAGCTCAAAGGCATCAATTCTTCTATCCTTCCTAGTCATTGTCCAACTCTCTGATGCCCAACAAGTGATTGCAAAGACCATAACCTGTATCAGATGCAACTTAGTCTCCAGAGTGACACCATTGCTCTTCAGTACCCTTAAGAGGTCCCTAACAGCAGACTTTCCCATCGCAATATGGTTTTAGATTTCCTGGCTCCTAGTGCCAAGAGTGTTGACCATGGAGCGAAGCAAACTGAAGTTGTTAACAATCTCAATCTCTTCACTATCCATCCTGATGCTGCCAATTGGTCCAGTGGTGACAATCTTTGTCTTCTTGATATTGAGCCTCAGTCCATACTGAAGGCTGCAGTCCTTGACCCTCTGCAGCAAGTGTATGAGTTCCTCCTCAGTTTCAGCAAGCAGGGTTGTGTCATCTGCATAACGCAGATTATTGATAGATCTTCCACCAATTCTGATGCCACACTTCTCCTCATAGAGCCCAGCCTCTCAGATAATCTGTTCTGCATACAGGTTGAAGAGGTATGGAGATAGGACACATCCCTGGCATACACACTTCCCAATTTTGAACCATGCAGTGTTATAGCCTCTAAAAACTCACTGCAAGAGTTTTTAAAAACTCAACGACACATAACAACTTTTGACTGAGAAGACCCACATTTGAAAGAAGGGTAAACAAGAAACAGAGAAGGGAAAGAAAAAAAAAAGAATGGAGAGACTGTGTTTTATAATTTGAACAAGCTATTTGGCTTCTGAGGCAGAGTAAAGTTGGTGCCCATCAGACCCCACCTTCAAGACTTGAGGACGGGGTATGCTCACTCACAGAGATTACTTGGACCTGAACAGCCCGAACCTGATATGTTCCTTCAGTGCTACCCATGTAGCATGCACAGATGCATGAATGAGCAGGGAAGAAGGGTGGTTGGCTTGAGGAGCAGGGAGTGTGAGGATCCTTGGCCTGTTGACTTGACTTGGCCCCATTTGGAAGTTAGGGTTGAGTGAGGAGACCAACAGATCTGGCGCGCAGGGAGAAGTGTGGACTCCTGAGCTTGCAGCAGATGCCTATTTAAACCTAGTCACAGATGGGAGGGAAAGAGTTCACCAGAACCCAAGAAGAGATGACCCATGCTATGAATTATGGTTGACTGCTGCAAACTGATGGCTTGCTCTGGACAGGACTTTGCTTATGGATGCAGAGGCTCAAAGTTTCCTAGTTGAACATAGGATCTTTCAGCACAAGGGATATGCTTCACAGGAGCAATTATCTTGTAAACTTGGGAGGTACTGGAGAACATTATGCTACTAAGTTAATTCAGTCCCATAAGGATAAATAGGGTATAAAACCATTATTATAGAACGTGTATGAAGATCCAAGAGGGGGAGGGTAGGAATAGAGGGGTGAGGATGGGCAGTGATGTGGGGAAGGGGGTTAAGAGCACAATTTGATGAGTGGAGGGAGCAATGGGTAAAGGAATGAGAAGATCCAGTGTGGAAAACAATGTATACAAACTTTGCAAGTAAACCTGAATAAAATAAAAAATTTAAATTAATTAAAAAGGGGAAAAAAAGATGTGCTTACTTCCTCAGTACTGGTTTGATAGGGATGGGTAAATTAGCAATTGACTGCCACACCCGCCTCGCTGTCCTCTCTGGCCACGACGCCTGTGTGACAAAATGGG
>NW_006399811.1:13684017-13707549 GCF_000299155.1 Elephantulus edwardii | reverse complement strand
TTAAATGTATAAAAAGCAAGCTTTTAGCATAATAAACCAGAGCTCTCTACATCATCCTGGTGTGCAGACTCTCATTTTCGCCGACTTCGTCCCTCACCTGCTCTTCACCAAGAAACCCCTCGAGTTTCTTGTCACGACCGTGGTCGGGTGGTCGGTGAAAATTGACTATCTAAAATGCGAGTATAAGGGCATGAGGCATGAAGTAGCTGGCTTACTTGCTTTCATGAAAATAGGTGGCATGATTGTAAGGGGGGAAAAATGACCCCACAATTAGATGATACAAATATTATGTAAATGAAGGGCAGTATGGAACACAATGTACATGCACAAAACACGAAGTATGTGAATGATATAAATATGAATAAACAGTAATAAAAAAACCCAAGAACTCCAGGGAACACCTGTTCCTTTTGTGTTTGAAAAATTGCATAGACAGTTATTACAGAATTAGCACTGGACAAAGAGTCAGTAACTGTGTGTTCTAGTCCTAGTGCCATCATTTATTACTTACCCACTTCTGTCATATCTATTCAAACTCATAATGACCCTCTGTCAAGTTTCTGAGACTTTAAGTTTCTATGTAGGAAATTGCCCATCCTTTTTCCTTGAACAACTGTTTGATTCAAACTGCCAGCCAGTTAGCATCCCAACAGAGTGCACACTGTACCACAGGGATAGTACCTACTAATCATGGGGGAGATGTTCCCAGGTGGCGCATGCAATGATTGTGCTTGGCTGCTAACCAACATGTTGGAGGTTCATATCCACCCAGACGCATCTATCACAGAGGAGAGACCTACTCTTTTACTTCTAACACTGGAAAGCCCATGACCAAAGTCACTGAAAAACGTGTGCATAAATCCTAAAGTCAAAATCTAACCTGCTGTGTAAACCTTTGCAAAACCATAACAAATCCAGAAAACAAAAACTAACCCCAAAACACTAGGGTGTTCAAATTGCCTCTGACTACGTTATGAGTCGCAAATGACTCGACGGCACATAACAACAACACATGGAGTCAATCAAAATCAATTGGTATGCTGTCAACTCCTGGAGCCTTGTTTTTTGCCAATTCCTTCAGAGTAATTTGAACTTCCTCCTTCATCACCATAGGTTCCTGCTCATATGTTATTTCATAAAATTCCTCTGTGTCAGCCAATTCCTTCTTATACAGTGACTCTGTGTACTCCTTCCATCTTCTTTTGATACTTCCTGGATCATTTAACATTCTACCCAAACTATCTTTAAGTATTGCCACCCCTGGCTTGAATTTGTTTTTCAACTCCTTCAGCTTAAGAAATGCTGAGCAAGTTCGGCCCTTGTGATTTTCTGACTCCAGCTCTCTGCAAATTTCATTATAGTATCTTGCTCCATGGGTTGACAGCATACCAACTGATGTATTTCAACAGACAGTGCCCTGGATGTGCTCACTAAGTTGTGCCAGGAAATCTGGAGGAGAGCCATCTGGCCAACTGACTGGAAGAGATTGATATTTGTTCCCATTCCAAAGAAAGGTGACCCAACAGAGGGTGGAAACTACAGAATGATATCATTGATATGACATGCAATCACGGTTCTGCAGAAAATTATCCAAAAACGTTTGGAGCAATACGTCACAGAGAACTGCCAGATGTGCAGGCTGGATTTAGAAGAGGTTGTGGTACTAGGGATATTATAGCTAATGTTAAATGGATCTTGGCAGAAAGCAGAGAATGCCAGAAGAATGTCTATCTGTGCTTCATTGACTATGCAAAGGCTTTTGACTGTGGATCACAACAAGCTATGGCTGACTCTGAGAATGGGAATCCCAGAATATTTGATTGTGCTAATGTGAAACCTATACTCAGACCAAGAGGCAGTCGTCAGAACAGAGCAGGGAGACACTGGATGGTTCAAAATCAAGAAAGGGGTCCATCAGGGATGTGTTTTGTCTCCATACCTTTTCAATCTGTATGCAGAACAGATCATTTGAGACGCTGGGCTGTACGAGGAGGAATGTGGCATCAGGATTGGTGGAAGAATCATCAACAACCTGCATTATACAGATGACACAACCCTGGTTGTGAAACTGAGGAGGACCTGAAGCACTTGCTGCAGAAGGTCAAAGACTGCGGTCTCCAATATGGATTGAAGCTCAACATCAAGAAAAGAAAGATTCTCACCACTGGGCCAATTGGCCGTATCAGTATGGATGGTGAAGAGATTGAGATAGTTAACAGTTTTAGTTTACCTGGTTCCACAGTCAACACTCTTGGTAACAGCAGCCAGGAAGTCAGGAGGCTAATTGCACTGGGAAAGTCAGCTGTGAGGGATCACTCAAGAGTACTGAAGAGCAGCGACGTCAAGCTGGAGACTAAGGTGCGCCTGATCTGGGCTATAGTCTTTGCAATTACATGTTATGCATTGGAAAGTTGGACAAAGAATAGGGGTGATAGAAAGAGAATTGAAGCCTTTGAGCTGTGTGCTAGAGAAAAAGTGTTGAATATACCATGGACTGCTAGAAGAACAAACAGGTTTGTCCTGGAGAAGGTGAAGCCAGAATGCTCCTCAGAGTCAAGGATTATGAAGCTTTGTCTGACATACTTTGGGCATTTTGCAAGGAGGGACTGGTCCTTGGAGAGGGACATCATGTTTGGGAGAGTGGAGTGACAGTGCAGGAGAGGAAGACCCTCAATGGGATGAAACAATTCTGTGAGAGGGGTGGTGGGAAGGCGTATGTTCGAGATGACGAGGTTGGCACAGGATAGAACGGTGTTTAGGGCTCTTGTACATAGGGTCGCTATGAGTCACAAGCGACTCGATGGCACATAACAACAACAATAACAACAACAACATGGAGTCAATGTGACAGCAGCTGGGTAGAATCTTGGGGAAGTCACTTACCTTCTCTACAGTTTCACTTCTTCATCTGGTTTAAAATAGTGGGTATTGTCCCTATTTACTCAAGAAGCATGCTGGAAGGGTCTACTATGAGCCATCGCACAAATGGGAGGCCTTTTAGTTAAGTGATATCATCTGTAACGGTTGAAGATAACAATACCTTGCTTCCTATAGGGGTCAGTGATGCTGTATATCTATTTGTTACAGGACTTCTTCACACTCTTGTGGCAGCCAGGGGCTTGTACCTGGTTATATCTCTGCACAATGAGATGAGAATCTAGGTCTCCTGACCCTGAGAATGAGGAGTTTTATTCCACATTTATCATGGAACAACTATTTATGTCAAAAACACTAGGTTTAGGGAGGACAGATATGCTACTGCTCATGCTCTCTCTGCCCACATCTTACCCTCTGCAGCCCACATCTGGGCTGTCATTCCCTTCTCCTTGATCTCTCCAAGGGCAGATGGCATCAGGGCACTTCATTTCTGACCAGGAAAGGCTTTGTCAGTGAGATAAGGCTTCTGAGAGATGATTTGCTTCTGATGGAACCTGATTTAATTATTTTGTCTCCTTTTTAATGTGAGGTAATTTTACTCTAAAGAGAGAGAGGAGATAGTTATCAGAATGGCAAGGAGGCAAGTGGGATTGTACTCTTTGCTGGCCATTGCTGTTATTTCCTTGAGAAAAGGCAATAGCTTAAATGGAAGCCTTCTGCCTTCAGGATAGGCTCTCTTGCATTTTTATTCTCATTTTCCTCCCTAAGAGTTTTGTAAGCTCAGAAGGTCTGCACTGCCATTCCTGTATCTGGCACCTGTGCAGTCCCAAGTCCTTGAACTTACAGCAGGCATGAAACAATGGCTGGCTGGCGAGGAAAGCTGGTCTCCCATTCGCTAATCCTGCTGTCTGTAACCTTAACCTTCAAACAGTTCTTTGACCCTCCTCAGCTGTGGTTTCCATGACCCCCTGAGATTCTCCTAGAACCCCAACTACACATTAGCTTCACTTTTGCTTGTTCAGCAGTAAGCTAGATTGAATCAGATTTTGAAAGACTCAGATAATTTCTCTTTGGCAATATCCTTCCAAGCAGAAGACCAGCTGCTCTTTCTTTTTGATCTTATGCCATCTGTGATGCTCTTACTCCAGCAACAGCCTGATGCACAAGGCTATTTGCACAGCTTCCTAATTATGCAGGTGCTAATTGGAAGTGGGTCAGGATCACCCTAGAGAAACCTTTCTTAAATACCCCAACAAAGGCCTCTTGAGAGGCATTAACCTCAGCATCTTGGCTCTACATGAAGAGGAATGCCAGAATGTGGAACTAGGTCTCTGGGAAGCTTATTCTCATTTCCTGCTGACACTTGAACAGAGCAGTTCTGAACTAGAAGTTTGTCAGTATTTGCCTACCCCAAGGGAGGAAACAGCTGCACATTGGATGACTCATTTTTCCGGGAAAAGTTACTAGATGAAGCTGAAAACAAATGGAGAGAGAAATGGTTTCAGAACTCACAGCAGAGACATAGCCCTTGGAGGACTGTCTGTCCAGGAGAGACCCAGAGAACACCTCCAGGGATGATTTTGGGAAAGTGAATGAGAAGCAGGGATACTCCAGAAAAGCTCAGGACACTTGGAGCATCAGTGGCAATAGGTTTTGTCCCAAGAAACATCTTATTTGTAAAGATCAAAGTAAAGATTATGATGCCAGCCCACATAGGCCCATTGTTGCTAGTTGCTGTCAAGTCAGTTTTGTCTGACTCCATGCGTGTAGAGTAGAACTGCCCTCAGTGGGTTTTCAGGGCTATGACCTATCAGAAGCAGGTCACCAGGCTTGTCTTCTGAGATGCTGTTGTGTGTGCTTGAGCTGCCAGCCTTTTGGCTGGTAATCAAGTACTTAACCATTTGTACCTCCCAGGGACACCCTGCGAGGCCTAGGAAAGTGAAATAATGAAACGGAGTTAGTGAACACTAGATTTAAGAGAAGGGCACCAAGTGACTTCCCCCATTAAGCAAATAGAGAACAAATGAATAGGGGCTGGCCAGTCAACCTGGTTTGAATGTCTATGAGAAGCAGTATTGATAACTTGGGAATGGAGGCTGACAATTGGGACTGCAAGGAAAGAAAGGCTTATTGGATAAAACCATGCTGAAATGAGGACAGGCCCAGTGCTTGGGAGTGGGATTGCGTCTTTGGTGTCAAAGATGAGAAAGGAAAGGAATATAATGTGGCCCCAATCTAAGAGGCTAGGGCTGTAAGGCTTATTATAGTAGCAAGAATGTCCTTTCTAGGAAGGAAGTATGAGCTGGAAAGAGTGCTCAGACTAGTGTGAAGGGGGTTCCAGGGGGACGGGAAAGTAGCATTTGGACGTTGTCATTGTCTCTTCACAAAGTTCTCATACCATATCTGGCAATGGGCAGAGGCATCAGAAGAAGCCTAGAGAAGTTCAGGGTACTTGCCTTACCAGACTACACAAGAATCAGGAAGATTGGATTATTTCAAACGAGAACCGTGTGTGGACAGAGATCTGCAAGTTGAGTCAATAAACCCACTTTGTCATCCATTTGTGCTACTCACCAGCTGTGTGAGCATGAGCAAAACACTTCATATTTGGGGGTTTTAGTTCTTTTAGAGTCAAAGAGGGGACTCTCTGCACCTTAAGGTCACCCTCTAATTGGGCTATGAATTTTTAATATCTGAAGTTCCAACTTTAAACTTACAGTTCTGCCTTGATGGACTTATTATCATATCTCGCGGTGGACGCAACCACTCAATACCTTTGAGCAGAGAGAACCTCAGGACAGTGTGGTCTTCTGGGAAAGAAAGAAGTGCAGAGGGCATTCAATTCTTACAACAACATGTGACAAAGTGTATATTTCTAAATAAACAAGAAAAAGCATTTGTTTTACAATCTTTGTTGCAGGAAGGACATTAGTGCTAGAAAAGAATCTGAATGTAAACCTTTGTCTCTCCAAATGAGAGAGTGTGTGGTTAGGCAGGGGAGAAATAAGGCACTTAAGTCTATTTAGTTCAAACCTGAATATTTTACAGGTCTAAACAAAAGTGACCTCAAACCTTAATTCAAGGCATATTGTTGCCTTCTTCTAACTCCAGGGGTTTCTGAAGTTATTTTTGCCTTTTTGTATATAGAGATTCTGTAGGATAAAATACAACTCTCTCATGTTTCCAAGACTGTAAATCCTAAATCTTTATGGAAGTAGAATACCTTCTCTTTCTTCCACTGAGTGACTGGTGGAATCAAATTGTCAACCTTATTCCACTGTGCAATTAAGGTTCCCTCGTTGACCAAGGGTGGAGGCCTGCTAAAGGCCTACTAAATTAATGAATTAATTTTAGAATGAATATGCTTTAAGTGACACAGCAGTTGTTTGTCTATTTGCTGCACTGAATAACTTGGAGTTGCTGTGATACTCTATAAACAAACGGAAATGATGTTAGTTATAGAACAGAGTTCAGGTCTTTTGTGCAAGGGTCCTATTCAACTTGACAACACTTAACTACTGCTAAGTGAGACTAGTGTTGTTATATCTGGAAGAAAATTCTGCCACTTTGCACATCACTCTTTGTCAATGTGCTGTGTGAAGTAATCTGGGTTTGTTGTGATGCTGAACCTTGTACCTTTGGGGTATCAAATACCATAAGGCTTCCCAATGTGGACAGTGTTTGCTGGAGCTCCTAGTTGTAAAAAAGGTTTGGAAGCAGGAGTGGCAGCCACTTCCTAAGTCACATATCTCTGGAAACTTTATGAACTTGGAGAAACGACAATAGTTAGGGAAAGGCATTAGGTCTTTTGTTCGTAGAGTTGCTATGAGTTGTACTCAACTCAAAAGCAATCAACAACAACAACAAAACAACAGTGTGTGTAAATAACCAGTTAATGTCTCTCTCACACAAGTACAAAAATATCCTAGTTATTTTTAGTTCTCCTGTCTTCATTTTCCTCTGCTGTTTTTCTATGGCTCACTTATGCACAGACCTGTTTGCTTTGATTCCCAAAACTATTCACCACAGAAAAACCCAGCCTTGCCCTGTGCTCCCCCCTCCTTCTGTCAAAATTCTTTTCAAGTACTGAATTCAGCATAAGTATGTAGTTCAGAGAAAGGAACAGGGTTTAACTCACCTGTACAAAGATGTGAACATGTTAACACAAGGCTTAATACTTAATTTTCCACAGGGATCCTTATTTAAAAGATGCTTCCTTTTTACCTCTTTCTCACATATTATAAAACTTATCCACTATCATTTTTCAGCTTTTTGTACTATAGTGGCTTATGTGTTGGGATGCTGGAAGCTAGGCTACTGTTATTTAAAATAACAGCTGGGGTCGTTCTCATTGTGTGGGGTAACGCTCATCGCAACAGGTTTGAGGGAACCTTATCATCTCTCTGCTACAAGATGCCAAGGCCTTGGGGCATGACTGGGGCCTGGAGCATCTTCCCACTGCTGCTTCCCTGGCATCGCCTACACCCATGCCTGCAACAGAACCACTGTCTGCTAGGTCAAGGGGCTACAATTCCAGTGTGGCTGGACCATGCTCCTGCCTAGAGCACTAGACTACTGCCCTGTCACCTGGAGACAACTCGCTCACAGGCTGAGGACTGCTGTCCCAACACCTGGAGACTGCTCTGCTTCCAGCCCACTGTTCTGAGCCAGGAGCACCAATATCACAGTTACTTTGGCCTTGAACATGGCTGTCTAGCTACATCATTTGGGATTTCTTAATTTTCTGCTCAAGCAGAAAAGGCTGAGTGGAGCCGCAGCTTCTGGAGGACAACAGACATCCCTCATAGGACTGAGGTTCAAGAGGGGAGCATCAACATAGAGGTCCTTCACAAATCATTGCCATAACTTGGGAGGTTATAGAGTTAAAGCAACCTACATATCTACAAAGAAAAGACTCATGTAATGTCAAAAAAGCAGCAGTCTGCCCCAGTCATCATGAAAAAACAAAATAACCTTTCTCCTAAAAAAGAAGACCCAATGAATACCCCAGAGAGAGAAAAAAATAGAAGAAATATATTGATGTGGAGTTATTTGAACAGCTACAGAAGAACATGCAAATGATGGAAGAAATAATGGAAGCTATTAAGAAAGCAAATATCCCAAAGTCAGGGATCCAGAAGAAATATATTGATGAGGACCAACTTGAACAGCTCTGGAAGATAATGCAAAAGATGGAAGAAAGAATTGATAGTATAGATAAAGAGGAAGAAGAACTTAAAAAAAATCATCACACGACAGAAATTGTACAGCCAACACAGTACTGGAAACAAAAGAAAAGCATGAAAATGCAATCCAGAATATTTAGACCAAAATGGCAGAAGTTTCCTACATGCTGGTTAGACAAAAAAGTAGAACTGAAGAGATGGAACAGAGAGTCAGTGAGCTGAAAAACAAGAGCCTCACTGGAAACATACTAGAAGAAAAATCTGAGATGAGACATAAAGAAAATGAAGAAAACATTAAAGTCATGTGGGATGACATCAAAAGGAGCAACATATGTACAAATAAAATTCCAGAACACGAGAATGACAGGAAAGTCACTCAGAAAATTGTGGAAGAACTACCAGGATAAAACTTCCCAGGTATTTTGAAGAACAGGGAAATCCACATTTAAGAAGCACAACAAACATCGAATACCAAATAGACTAGACCTCAAAAGAAAAATATCAAGACATATTTTGGTTAAATTCTCCAAATTAAAAGATAAGGATAGAATACTAAAAGTAGCACAAGAATTGAGTCACCTACAAGGGCGAAACAATTAGATTAAGTTCTGACTTCTCAGAGAAACCACACGAGCTAGAAAACAATGAGATGACATAAACAAAAAGCTGAAAGAAAATAATTGCCAGGCAAAGATCCTATACCCAGCAAAGCTCTCCATCAAATATGAAGTAGAAATTAGATCCTTTGCAGAAAAGAAGGAAGCCAAGGAATTCGTGAAAACAAGACCAAAACTACAAGACATTTTAAGTGCAGGGTTTCACATGGAGACACCAAAGGAAAGTGGATGGACCATAGTAACCAGAAGCAACAGAAAAAGAAATATGGCAAAATGGCAAAAATAAAACCTGGCCTGACAATAATTATACTTATAGTAAATAGACTAGATGCACAAATTAAGAGGAAAATAGAAACAAAAAGAATTAAAAACCCCAAACAAAGCACATCAATCTATTGCCTATAAGAGACCCATAAAAAATGGAGAGAAAGACATATTCAGAATAAAAATCTGGAAAAAAATATACCAAGCAAACCAGAAAATAGCAAAAATGGTAATACTAATCTCTGATAAAATAGACTTCAGAATGAACACCACCATAAAAGATAAAGAAGGGCAGTATATATGATTAAAGGCACTAGATCAAGAAGACATAACTTTGGTCAATATTTATGCATAAAATGATATATTTGCAAAATATATAAAACAACAATTAACAAAACTGAAGAAAAAAACCAGACAGCATCACAATAGTGGTAGAAGATTTCAACACACCACCACCATCAAAGGATAGATTGGCTCAAAAGGAACTTAACAAAGACACAGAAGATCTGAACTATACAATCAGACAACTCAACCTTGCGGATGTATTCAAGGTACTGCACCCACCTAAAACTCAATTAACTTTCTTCTCAAGTGCACATGTTACATTCTTCAGAATCAGTCACATATTTGGGCACTAAGCAAGCCTCATCAAATTAAAAAATATTGAACTAGTCTTTGCGCAAAGTACCTTCTCAGACCACAAAGCCATAAAACTAAAAGTTAACCATAGGAGGGTAGAGTTTACAAAACCACTAACATGGGTACTGAACAACTCTCTGCTAGAACTCAACCACGTTAAAAAGAACTAATGAAATAAAAAAAATTCCTTGAAACAAATTAAAATTAAAATATAACATACCAAAACCTCTAGAATGGTTCAATGTAAGAAAAACAACGTAATTCACCACATTAAAAAAGCAAATAATAAGAACTACATGATTTTCTAAAATTGTTGTTGTTGTTGTTATGTGCCGTCGAGTCGTTTCCGACTCATAGCGACCCTATGCACAACAGCCCTAAACCCTGCTCTGTCCTGCGCCAAACGCACCGCCTCTGACCCACCCATCCCGATTACCCCAGTCACCGAATCAATCCATCTCATAGAGGGTCTTGCCCTCCTGCGTTGTCCCTCAACCCTCCCAAGCATGATGTCCCTCTCCAAGGACCCGTCCCTCCTGGCAACATGTCCAAAGTATGTCAGAATCCTTGCCTCCAAGGAGTAGCTTCGTTTAATCCTCTCCAAGATAAATTTGTTTGTTTTCCTGGCAGTCCAGGGTACATTCAGTACCCTTCTCCAGCACCATAGCTCAAAAGCATCCACTCTCCTTCTGTCCTCCCTAGTCATTGTCCAACTCTCTGATGCATAACAAGCGATTGCAAATACCATGGCCTGTATCAGGTGCACCTTAGTCTCCAGAGAGACACTGTTGCTCCTGAGTACTTTAGAGAGGTCCCTAACAGCAGACTTTCCCATCGCGATACGCTTTTTGATTTTCTGACTGCTGGTGCCAAGAGTGTTGACTGTGGAACCGAGCAAACTGAAGCTGTGAACACTCTCAATCTCTTCGTCATCCATCCTGACGCTGCCAATTGGTCCAGTGGTGAGAATCTTTGTCTTCTTGACATTGAGCCTCAGTCAATACTGAAGGCTGCAGTCCTTGACCCTTCGCAGCAAGTGCATGAGGTCTTCCTCAGTTTCAGCAAGCAGGGTTGTGTCATCTGCATAACGGAGATTGTTAATAGACCTTCCACCAATCCTGATGCCACAATTCTCCTCATAGAGCCCAGCCTCTCGGATAATCTGCTCTGCATACATGTTGAAAAGGTATGGAGACAGGATGCATCCCTGGCGTACACCCTTCCCAATTTTGAACCATGCAGTGTTACCCTGCTCTGTTCTGACTACTGCCTCTTGGTCCAAGTATAGGTTTCGTATTAGCACAATTAAATGTTCTGGGATTCCCATTCTTCTCAGAGTCAGCCACAGTTTGTTATGATCCACACAGTCAAATGCCTTTGCATAATCAATGAAACACAAAATACTTTTAAAAATAGTTTGTTTACAAAGTTCATGTACATTATGTTTCATGCTGTTCTTCATTCATGTTGTGTTTCATACAATCATTCTCATTCATTGTTGTAGTTGTTATGTGCCATCAAGTCGCCTGTGACTCATAGCAACCCTGCCCTAAACTTTGCTCTATCCCTCGCCAATCTTACTGTCTCCAACACAACTATATCTTCATTACCCCAGTCACTGAATCAATCCACCTCATCTAGGGTTTTCCTTCCCTTGTGCTGTCCCTTTACCTACCCAAGCATGACATCCCTCTCCAAAGACTGATCCTGCCTTGCAACATGTGCAAAGTATGTCATACAAAACTCCAGAATTCTTGCCTCAAAGGAGCAGCCTGGCTTCACGTTCTCCAGGACAAACTTGTTTATTCTCTTAGCAGTCCATGGTATATTTAATACTCTTCTCCAGCACGAAAGCTCAAAGACATCAATTCACCTTCCATCATCCCTAGTCATTGTCCAGCTTTCTGATGCATAGCAAGTGATTGCAAAGACCGTGACCTGTATCAGACACACATCTCCAGACTGACATCTTTGCTCTTCAGTACTTTGGAGAGGTGTCTGGCAGCAGACTTTCCCAATGCAATTCATCTTTTAATTTCCTGGCTTCTGGTACCAAAAGTGTTGATTGTGGAGCCAAGCAAACTGAAGCTGTTAACAAACTTAATCTCTTCACCATCAATCATGGTGCTCCCTATTGGTCCAACGGTCAGAATCTTTGTGTTCTTGATGTTGGGCTTCACTCTATATAGAAGGCTGCAGTCCTTGATCTTCCACAGCAAGTGTTTCAGGTCCTCCTTAGTTTCAGCAAGCAGGGTTGTGTCATCTGCATAACCAGATTGTTGATGAGTCTACCTCCAATCCTGACGCCACACTTCTCCTCATAGAACCCAGCCTCCTGGATAATCTGTTCTGCATATAGACTGAAAAGACATGGAGATAGGACACACCTTAGTACACACCTTTCCCAATTTTGAACCATGCAATGTTTCCTTGCTCTGTTCTGACCACTCCCTCCTGGTCAAAGTACAGGTTTTGCATAAGCACAATCAAGTGTTCTGAGATTCCCATCCTTCCCAGAGTGAGCCACAGTTTGTTGTGATCCACACAGTCAAACACCTTTGCATAGTCAATAAAACACAAGTTGGCATTCCTCTGGTACTTTTTGCTTTCAGCCAAGATCCATCTGACATTAGCTATAATATTCCTAGTGCCATGGCCTCTTTGGAACTTGGCCTGCACTTTAGGCAGTTCTCTGTTGATGTGCTGTTCTAGTAATTTTTGGATCATCTTCAGCAGAACCTTGTTTGCATGTGATATCAATGATAAAGTTTGATAATTTCCACACTCTGTTGGATCACCTTTATTTGGAATGGGAACAAATATATATATATCTCTTCCAGAGAGTAGGCCAGGTGGTTGTTCTCCAGATTTCTTGGCACAACATGATGAGCACATCCAGGGCATCACCTGTTTGTTGAAATACGTCAATTGCTATAATGTCAATTCCTGGGGCCTTGTGTTTTGCCAATTCTTTCAGAGCAGCTTGAACTTCCTTCATCATCACAGGCTCTTTCTTGCTTGTACTTTGTTTCATGAAATTCTTCTGTGTCTGCCAATTCCTTTTGGTATAATGACTCTGTATATTCTTTCCATCTTCTTTTAATGCTTCCTGGATAATTTAATATTCTGCCCAAAGCATTATTAAGTATTGCAATTCAAGTATTATGTTTTATGAAATTAATTACCAATGTATCTTGTCCACTATTACCTTATCTTTTTGCCCAAATCCTTCCCATTTCCTCCCTGCTCCCCCCCTCCACTCCACCCACCAGACTGTGTAATCCTGTGGTCTCACCCCTACTCATTCTCAGTTCTCCTCTGCATGTGTTCCCATACTTGTTTTACTGATTATCTTTCTGTTTTTACAATAATGATTTATAGAGTATTCATCCTTATGAGATTATGTTAATTCACTCAGCATAATGCTCTCTAGCCTCTCCCAAGTTACATAGTATTTTTTGAAATCGTTGCTCCTGAGAACTGCTTAATATTCCATTGTGTGGATATACTACACATTTCTCAATTCCTTTGTTGTGGTTGGACATTTGGGCTGTTTCATATCTTGAGATGGTGAATAACACTGTTATGAACATTGGTGTAAAAATATCAGTTTTTGTCTCACTTCTAATTTCTTTGGGTTATATTTCTAGTAATGGAATAGCTGGGTAATATAGGGTATCTATTTTCAACTTTTTGAGGAAACGTCAAACTGTCTTCTAGAGTGGTTGCATGATTTTATAGTTCCACCAACAGTGTATGATCTTAGCAATTGATGCAGACAAGGCATTTGACAAAATCCAAAACTGTTTCCTGATAAAGACCCTCAGCACAATTAGAATAGAAGGGAATTTCCTCAATATAGTGAAAATATATATGCAAAACAAAACCCAACATCATTATCAATGGAGAAAGACTAAAAGCATTTTCCTTGAGAAAATGGACCACACAGAGATGCTCACTATCACCACTTCTATTCAGTATTGTATTGGAAGTGTTTGTGAGGGCAATATGACAAGAGAAGGAAATAAAGGGCATCTAGAACAGCAAAGAGATGGCTAAACTATCACTACATACAGATGATATGATAGTGTACACAGAAAACTCCAAGATTTCAACAACAACAAGACAACCAAAACCTATCAGAGCTAGCAGACCATTTTAGTAGAGTGTCAGGATATAAGATCAATATTAAAAAATCGGTAACAAAGAGAACTTAGAGAAGGAAACCAAGAAAGCAATACTATTTACACTAATCAACCACAAATTGAGATAATTGGGAGTGAATTTCACTTGAGACACAAAAGACCTTTAAGAAGAAAACTTACAGAACATTTCTATGAGACACAATAAAACACCAACATAAATGGTGAAATGTGCCCTGTTCATGGACAGGAAGAATCAACATTGTGAAAATTACAATCCTACCAAAAGCAATCTACATGTCCAAAACAATACCAATACAGATACCAACTTCATTTTATAAAGAAATCAAAAGGGATAGTGTCAAGTTTATCTGGAGAAGAAAAAGACCCTGAATAAGCAAAGCACTTCTGAAAAACAAAAATGAAGTGGGATGCATAGTATTCCCAGACCCCCAAACTACTCCACAGTGGTAGTAACCAAAATAGCATGGTACTGGTACAACAACAAGCACATAGACCAATGGAATAGAATTGAGAACCCAGAAAAGGACCCAGCTATCTATCATCAATTCAACAAGAAAAGAAAACCTATAAAATGGGGAAATGACAGTCTCTTTAACAAATGGTGCTGGTAAACTAAACTGTTACCTATAGAAAGCTGAAACAGGATCCACATCTCACAATATACACAAAAACCAGAGACCTGGGAGTAAAGCCCAAAGCTATAAAGTTCATCAGAGACAAACTGGGATCAAGCTCAAATTGCCTCATCTACAGTATAAGGAGGCTGCAAATACAGCCAGAATTTAACAATATGGAGAGAATAAAATTGATGAATAGGACCTTCTAAAGATTAAATCCATGTGTGCATCAGAACCTTTTTCCAACAGAGTGAAAGGAAACCTACTGACTGGTAAAAAAGATTTGGCAATACCGTTTCAGACAAGGATCTCATATCAAAAGTTTACAGAATCCCACAGGACCTCCACAAGAAAAAGACTGATAACACACTTACAAAATGGGCAAAAGACATGGAAAGAATTTTCACAGAGGAAGATATTTGGGTGACAAACAGACACAATGAGGAAATACTCAGAATCACTGGCAAGAAGAGGGATGCAAATAAAAACCACAATGAAATACCATATTATTCCAGTAGCAGTGGCAAAGCTTAACAGGACAGCAAGCAATAAATGTTGGAGAGGATGGGTGAGATAGGAACTCTTATACATTCTTGGTGGGATTGTAAAATGGTATAACCACTCTAGAAGGCAGTTTGGCATTTCCTCAAAAAGCTGATCATAGAAATTCCACATGATCCAGCTATCCCACTGCTTGGAATATACCATGAAAAAATGAGAACTGAGGCAAAAATGGAGATTTGAACACCAATATTCATAGCAGCATTATTCACTATCACAAGAAGATGGAAACAGCCCAAACATCCAACCACAATTAAATGGATTGAGAAAGTATGATACATTCATATGATGGAATACTACGCAGCATGCAGGAACAATGATTTTGTAAATCACTACCTAACTTTGGAGGGACTGGAAAGCATTATGCTAAGTGAGCTAACTCAGTCCTGTAAGGACAAATACTGTATAAGACCATTATTTTAGAATGTGTATGAAGATTCAAGGGGGGTAAGTTGGGAGCAGAGGGATGAGGTTGGGCAGTGGAGGGGTTGGTTAATCATAGGGTTACACAATTTGATAGGTAGAGGGAGGGGTGGTTTAAGGAAATGGGAAAGATTTGATATGTAAAACAATGTATATAGGCTTTTAAAGTAAACCAGTATATACGCACAGGAATCAGACTGATTACATCTGTGGAAAGAATTGCTTGAGAAGCTCAATATCAACTTTGAAAACTAGGCCAGGTGCTGATTATGGAACAGACTACCAACTACTCATAGGCAAGTTCAAGCTGAAGTTGAAGAAAATGAAGTCAAATCCATAGAAACCAAAACTGGATCTTAAGTCTATACCACTTGAATTTCAAAACTATCTCAGGAACAGGTTTGAGGCCTTGAACAACAATGAATGAAGACCAAATGAGTTGTGGAAGGATATCAAGAATATAATCTAGGAAAAATGCAAAAGGTCATTACCAAGGCAGAAGAGGAAAAAAGACCAAGATGGATGTCAGACGAGACTCTCAATATTGCATTGGAGCACCGAGAAGCCAAAACTAAATGAAGAAATCAAGACATTAAAGAGCTGAACAGAAAATTTCAAAGGGCAACTTGGGACGACAAAGCAAGATCCTATAATGAAATGGGAAAAGAGCTGGAGTCAGAAAATCAGAAGGACAGAACTCGCTCAGCATTTCTTAAGTTCAATGAGTTGAAAAACAAATTTAAACCATGAGTAACAATACTTAAGGATGCTTTGGAAAGAATATTAAAATATCCAAGAAACATAAAAGAAGATGGAGTATACAGAGTCATTGTACCAAAAGGAATTGGCTGACACAGAATAATTTCATGAAACAACATATGAGCAAGAGCCTGTGGTGATGAAGGAAGAAGTTCAAGCTGCTCTGAAAGAACTGGCAAAAAACAAGGCTCCAGGAATTGATGGCATACCAATTGACATATTTCAACAAAAAGACACTGGCCCTGGATGTGCTCACCACGATGTGTCAAGGAATCTGGAGAACCACCTGGCCAACTTACTGGGAGAGATCTATGTTTGGTCCCATTCCAAAGAGAGGTGACCCAACAGAGTGTGGAAATTATCGATCAGTATCATTAATATCACATTCAAGCAAGATTCTGCTGAAAATTATCCAAAAATGACTGAAGCAGCACATCAACAGAGAACTGTTGTGTGCAGGCTGGGTTTGGAAGAGCCCATGGTACTAGGGATATTATAGCTAATGTTAAATGGATCTTGGCTGAAAGCCGAGAGAATATCAGAGGAATGTCTATCTGTGTTTCATTGACTATGCAAAGGCATTTGACTGTGTGGATCACAACAAACTGTGGCTCACTCTAAGAAGAATGAGAATCCCAGAACATTTCATTTTGCTTATGAGAAAGCTATACTTGGACCAGGAGGCAGTTGTCAGAGTAGAGCAAGGAGACACTGCATGGTTCAAAATCAGGAAGGGCGTACACTGGGAATGTGTTCTGTCTCCATACCTTTTCAATCTGTGTGCAGAGCAGATCATCGGGACTCTGGGGTGTATAAAGAGGCATCAGGATTGGAGGAAGGTTCAACAACCTGTGTTATGCAGATGACATTACCCTGCTTGGTGAAACTAAGGAGGAAACTGAAGCATTTGCTGCAGAAGATCAAGGATGGTAGCCTTCAATACAGATTGAAGTTCAACATCAAGAAAACAAGATTTTTCACTACTGGGCCAATTGGCAGCATCATTATGGATGGTGAAGGGATTGAGATTGTCAACAGTTTTAATTTGGTTGGCTCCACAATCATCAGTCTTGGTACCAGCATCCAGGAAATCAAGAGATGAATTACATTGGGAAAGTCTACTGTCAGGGACCTCTGCAGAGTACCTAAGAGCAACTATGTTAGTATGGAGACTAAGGTGAGCCTGATCCAGGCCTTAGTCTTCACTATTACTTGCTTGTTATGCGTCAGAGATCTGACAATGACTAGAGATGATAGATGGAGAATTGATGGCTTTGAGCTGTGGCGCTGAAGAAGAGTGTTGAAAATGCCATGGACTGACAGGAGAACAAACAGGTTTGTCCTTGTTGTTGTTATGTGCCGTTGAGTTGCTTACGACTCATAGCGACCCTATGTACAACAGCTCTAAACTCTGCTCTGTCCCGTGCCAATCTCATTGTCTTCGACACACTCATCCTGATTGCCCCAGTCACTAAATCAATCCACCTCCCAGAGGGCCTTCTCCTCCTGCGCCTGCCCTCCACCCTCCTAAGCATGTCCTAGAGAGGGTGAAATTAGGCTGTTCCATGGAGGCAAGGATTCTGAAACTATGTCTGACATACTTTGGACATGTTACAAGGAGGGACCAGTCCTTAGAGAGGGATGCCATGCTTGGGAAGGTGGAGAGAAAGTGCAGGAGAGGAAGACTCTCAATGAGATGGATTGATTCAGTCTGTGAGGTAATATAGGGGTAGGTATGTCGGAGACAGTGAGGTTGACGCAGGATAGAGCAGGGTTTAGAGCTCTTGTTCATAGGGTCACTATGACTTGAAAACGACTCAATGGCACATAACAACAACAACGACATAAAAAAAGATGATCAATAATGTTAGGAAGATACTCAATAATTCCAATGGGACAAGACAGAAGAATGAGTGGAAATAGAAAACACAGAGAAGAAGTAAGAAAAGTGTTCTTAGAATGTGGAGATTTTAATCAATGCCATAAAACATAATGTGAATGAATCACTACAATGTAAACCAATTTGATTGTAAATGTTCACTCAAGTCACAATAAAAAGATAATTAAAAATGGAGGCATTTATGGAGCTAAGTAGAACAGAGAGCTTCATAATCGACAGTAAAGTAAATCACCATCTGATTTCCCACTTCTAGGCTGAAAGAGACATGCTCAGTAGAATCTTGGGAGTTAACTCCAGAGAGTGGTCCATGGAAGGGGTGTGCCTTCTTGTCACCACTACAAGCTACAGGTAACTTGAATGTCCTTGCCTATGCCCACAAGAAGCAACCTTGGTGATACCTGACAGATGGCTCCCCGGCCTCTCAATCTCCAGTCCCAACTGTTGTTCTCTAGAGAATAGAACTGTGTGATGGTGGAGCTTACCTCCAATAGCAGGAAAACTCTTGAGTACGGGTTTTGGAGGTTTTTGATCCTTATCAATCTTCTCTTTCTTTTTCACAGACTGTAAGTAAACTTGTTTTACTTTCCAAGAACAAAACCTGTGAGAAGAATGGCTCTGGTCACTGGGAGAAAATCATTGTCTTAAGGGAGAGAAACACCAGAGAAATGGGAAAAAAAGTTGAGACCAGGCTCAGAGAGATGGTGGGGTGTAGAACAGAGAAGAGCAAAGGATCCTGATTTCAGGGTGCTGCCTGTCAGGGATCCTTCCTCTGAAGTTCCTTTTTTGTCCAGACCTGATGTCAGTAAGTCCCAGGCATGGATAATATGTTAAAACTTTCTTCTCTACTAGTGACTGGAGTCTGTAAAGAGTCTGACGTCCTATACAGACTCTGACGTCCTATGCCTGAGGTGGAGTTCATGCCTAGGATGTTTGTGTAAATATTAGGCTGTGGTATCTTAATCCTACCTGATACATCCATGGCTTCTGACTGGCCTTTTCTTAGGGCTCGTTCCTTGATTACCATTCTGTCCCCATTGAGAGCCATGATCCCCACCTCTCATTTCTAACAGTCTTTCCCTGAGACTTATGTACTAATTGTACTTGAGAATTGTTAATCCCTAAAAGCTCTGGAATACTTTATCCCTTCCTCCTTGCTTCACTTAACTTCTACTCTCAGTCAGTATAGATACTAAGGTGCCCCTGATCCAAGCTATGGTCTTCCTAATTATTTGCTAATTACATCAGAGAGCTGGACAATGACTAAGGATGAAAGAATTGATGCCTTTGAGTTGTGGTACTGGAGAAGAATCTTGAACATGCTATGGACTGCCAAGAAAACAAATAGGTCTGTCTCGGAAAGAGTGAAACTGAATTTCTCCTTGGAGGCTAGGATTTTGAAGCTCCATCTCAAATATTTGGACACATGGCCAGAAGAGATCAGTCCTTGGAGAAGGACATCATGCTCAAAAGGGTGGAGCGACAGTGCAGGAGAGGAAGACCCCTAATGAGATGGATTGATACAGTAACTGGGGCAATGAGGGTAGATGTGTTGGAGTCAGTGAGACTGGCTCAGGACAGGGCAGGCTTCAGAGCTGTTATACATAGAGTCGCTATGAGTTGCAGGTGACTTGATGACACACAACAATGACAACAACATCCTTTTTTATTTCCTAAGCTCCTTTTGTGCCAGTTGTCTCAACTGCTGACTTCCCCTTTGCTGTCTAGACAGACTAGGTGCAACCTACTCTGTCACAGTTGGGGTCTCTCTTTTTACCCATTACTCATTATGGATCTATCCGTGTGCCAAGACTTCATTCATGACCGTCAGGAGAGCAAGAGATCTAGTTTCTAGTCATTACCTATTCTAGTTCCTAATAATCTCAACATCCTGATGGCTTTGTCTGGGGAAATGTTTCTATTATTGTCCTCTTATCATCACCATCCAAGGTACCACCATTTACCAGGCAGAAGAGAAGAACAGAAAACCAGCAAAACCAGAGGAATTTTGGAGTAAATGACCAGCTGGGAGAACCTGGACCTTGTCTTTCAGCCCAAACCTTGACATTACAGGTTAAGAACGAGTGGTCAATGGTTGCAGTTAGCCAGCAGATGTTTTGGCTTTATGTTTCATCTTTGTTATTGTGTTTTGGGACTCATGTATTTCTTCTCATTCTCCTTCATTGTTGTTGAGTTGGAACCAACTCATAGCTGACTCTCCAGCAGGCTGTGGAAACTGTAAATTGTACAGGAACGGATTGCTCGTCTTTCTCCTATGGAGCCACTGCTGGATTTGAACCACTAGAGTTGCTCTCTTTGGATTAGTAACACAATTCCCTATAGTCTGTGCCACCAGAGTCATATTCCTTACCACATTTTAATATGGCACTGTAGCCTTGGTAGATATGACGTAAAATCCCCCCCAATTTCTATATTAAGGTGAAGATTTCTAGTTCAAGTCTACCTAGCACCTGTGTCTCCTTTGGTTATTATGAGACTTGGAGCACTATATAGAAATCCTGGTGGCACAGTGGTTTAAGTGCTCACCAATTTAAACCATTAGGAGCTCTGGGGAAGAAAGATGTGGCAATTAGCTTCTGTAAAGATTACAGCCTTAGCAACCCTCTGGCACTGTTCTACTCTGTCACGTAGGGCATTATGACTTGAAAAGACTCAACAGCAACAAGTTTTATTTATTTGGTTTGGGACATTATAGATAAAAATATTTTTATTCACTTTTAAAAATTTTTTAAATTTTATTTTTTTTTAATGTGTATACCATCAGATCAGATTTGACTGGCACAGGAGATTACTCCTCCTTCTCCAGCCAAGCATCTGGTGAATTTGAACTGCATACCTCTGGGATTACAGTGCAGCCTCTTGCCACTAGGCCATGAGAGCTCCCTTTGTTTACTTTTATTTTTAAATATTGGTTTGCGTACAAAGTTTGTATATATTGTGTTTCATTCTATCCTTCATTCACATTGCGTTTCCTGCAATCATTCCCATTCATTATGCTTTATAAAACTAATCACTACAAAACTATGCCCTCTGTTACCCTGTCTTTCCAGATCCCCACCTGATCTTTCCTATTTTTTTACCTGCTACGCCTCCCTCCACCCACAAGCACAGTTATATTAAGCCTGTCTCTCCAAATAGCCATTGTTCACTCTCACTCTGAGGTAACAAACCATGGCCTAAGAGAAACTTACACCTAAGTTCCAGTCAAGCATAACGAGAGGAGAGGTGTTTTAATTGCCAGCCATTTTTATTTCAAGTCTTGTGCTGCCTTTCATCTACTGATTCATTATAGTGTGAGAAGGTGAATAACAGATAGCAATGAATAAAGAAGGGAAGAGGCAAAATCTAAAACTGCATGACATCTTTCATGAAACAGTAGACTATAAAACAGAAGTCTAGATGATGAAAGAAAATGATCTAAAATATTAAACATACTTTCCTAACCTTATGGACCTCAGGTAAAGACTATAATTACCTTTTCCAGAAGTACATAATGATCGGGAAGAGAGACATGATAGCCCCGTGGAAGATGCTCCGATCTAGGTGCCCCTCCAGAATGGCAGCAAGGATGGTTTCCTTCTGGGATTCAGAGATATTCACCTACCCACAGAGTAAGAACTCGTCACTGGCAGGGGTTCTGGGGAAGGCAACAAACCTCTCTTGACCCTCAGGACTCTCAAAACCACCCCTTCTTTGGAAGGCAGGAGATGATTTCATGGGAGACTAGGTAAAATATAACTGGTTTGCTCAGGACTTAAGGTGATCATGAGCTTTCATGTTACTTATGGAGGGGATGCCAAAGCAGAGTGGAAGTCCTCCTTACCCTGAGTTTTGGAGGAATCTCAGATTGTAGATAGAGCTTGACAATCATGGAAACTTTGGATCTTATTAGGATCAAGTCATTCTCAGTGTATGCCTGGTTAAGGTGCATCACTTGAGCTGAACTTACCAGTTGGTTAAATCTAAAAAGAAAAATTAAGTAGAAAGTCAACAAGAAGCAGATTAAAGTGACTACATAGAACACCAAGCTATGTCCTACTTTCCAGTCTGAATAAAGGACATACCAGTTCTCGGCAAGTTGTGACTTCATTCATCCAATCAGAATTTATTCATTGGCAAATAATGGATGAGGACTTACAATTTGTCAGGTAATATTCAATGTCTTCAAATATGTTTTTCAACACACACTTATCTCTCCCACTCTCTCTTCCTTACTCATTCTGCCCCTTGTAGTCCTTTCTCTGGCTGTTTTAAATGCTAACTGACATCTTACTCATTCTTTATTCTCCTGTACTAATCTTTCCTACAAACACCATCACCCTCTGGAACAACACAATCTTTTACTGAACATCAGATAATTCAGTCATACTCTATATAAAAATGAATTTAAGTATATTTTGTCCTCTTACACAATTAAATTTTTAAAAATTGTGGTAAAATACAGATAATTTAAAATTTGCATTTTAACCATTTTTGAGTGTACAATATTCAAAGGTAATAATTATGCCCACTACAGTGTACACCCATCATCACCTTTTACTATTAAAACAAACAGAACTCTATCCATTAAACAATAGTTTCTCATTTTCACTTCCTCGTAACCTCTGGTCCTCTTTAATCTTTCTGCCTCCGTGAATTTACATATTTTAGATATTTCATGGAAGTAGAATAATAAAATGTTTATCCTTTTTTATCTAGTTTATTTTACTTGTTGTTGTTGTTGTTATGTGCCGTTGAGTCGCCTGCGACTCATAGCGACCCTATGTACAACAGCCCTAAACTCTGCTCTGTCCTGTGTCAATCGCACTGTCTCTGACACTCCCAACTCAATTATCCCAGTCACTGAATCAATCCACCTCATAGAGGGCCTTCCTCCATTTTATAGGACATATGAGAACTTCATTTCTTCTTATGACTGAATAATATTCCCTTGTATGGATATGCCAATTTATTTTCTCCATTTATCTGTAGATAATTGTCGATATTGATACTTTTCAAAGAGAAGAGCAAATTGGAGCGGAGGGGTGGACAGGGAGAAAAGTGCAACAATGAATGAATGGAAACCCTAAGTCTCTGTAAACTTTCATTAAAATGAATTTTAAAAAGCAGAATAAGACCATTATTGTAAAAATGGAAGGATAACTGAGCAAGATGTGTGTGAATGTTTAAAAGGTGAATGCAGTGCAAAAAGGGGGAAGAATGAAATTTACTACGATAACAGATGTTAGTGGGTGAATAGGAGAATAAAGAAATAGGTAAGATTCAATGGAAACTTGAAAAGAAAGTATAATAATAGGCATAGATCAAGATAATTAATTTTTATCAACAAAACTAGGAGTTGGTTCTTTGAAAAGGTCAACAAAATCGATACTCCACTAGCAAAACTCACAAAAGAAAAGAGAGAGAAGACACAAATAATCCAAATAAGAGATGAATCAGGTAACATCACAACAGACCCAACTAAAATAAAAAAGCTAACATTAGAATACTATGAAAAACTATACT
>NW_006399811.1:13663072-13681096 GCF_000299155.1 Elephantulus edwardii | reverse complement strand
ATTAATTTTATAAAATTCAGTGTATATAGAGAGGTGGAACTGAGGCTTCCCTGGGAATAGGTCCTTCCAATTGGGCAGGGCCAAACAGGACAAGAGTGAGTGGCTCACCATATAGACTGAACATTTTAACTTGAAAACTAATCAATAACCTCATAAAGACAAGAATCACTGACAACTTATGCAGATATAATAGAAATGGCCTAACACTTATCAAGAAAAACTTCACATAATGTCAAGAAAGTAGCAGCTAGCTTCAAACACTGTGAAAAACCAAATTAAGCCTTTTTTTAAAAAAGCAGAAAATATTGCAGACTCCATGAGTAACCCAGAGTCAAGAAGGCAGATGATATATATTGATATGGAGACAATCAAACAGCTACGAATGAAAGTTCAAATGATGGAAGAAATAATGGAAGCCACACATAAAGGGAATAATCCAGATGTAGAAAACCAGAAGAAATATATTGATACAGAGTTATTTGAACAGCTATGGAGAAGGTTCAAATGTTGGAAGAAACAATGGAAACCATGAAGAAAGCAAACACTCCAGAGACATGGAGCCAGAAGAAATATACTGATGAAGAGAAAGTTGCACAAATATACAAGAAAATGCAAAAGATGGAGGAAAGAGTTGAAACTATAGATAAAGAGGTACAAGAAATTGAAAATCATTACAAGATAGAGAGGGTACATTCAACACAGTATTGGAAATAACAAATGCATGAAAATGCAATCTAGAATATTAAGACTGAAATGGCAGAAGTGTTCAACATGCTGGAAGGACAAAAAAGTAGAACAGAAGAGATGGAGCAGAGTCAGTGAACTGGAAGACAAGAACCTCCATGGAAACATAGTAGAAGAAAAATCAGAGAAGATACATAGAGAAAATGAGGAAACATTAGAATCATGTGGGATGACATCAAAAGGAATAGTGTACGTGTGATTGGAATTCCAGAATATGAGAGTGACAAAGAAAGAAATTTAAAAAAATGTGGAAAATGTAATAGAAGAAAACTTCTGAGGTATTATGAAGAACAAAGAAATCCACATTTAAGAAGCTCAGTGAACACCAAATAGACAAGACCCATAAAAGAAAAACGCTAATACTTATCAAGGTCAAATTCTCCAAGAGAAAAACAAAGAGTAACCTACAAAGGAAAAGCAATTAGATTAAATTCTGATTTTTTCAGCAGAAACAACGTGAGCAAGAAGACAATGGCATGGTATGTAGAGAAAATTGAAAGAAAGCAATTGCCAACTGAGAATCCTGTGCTCAGCAAATCCCTCCATCAACTATAAAGGAGAAAGTACTTTGCAGAAAGGAAGGAACTTAAGGAATTTGTGAAAACAAGACTAAAACTACAAGAACTTTTAAGGGAAGTCCTTCACACAGTGACACCAAAGGAAAGTAGACGGACCATAATGACAAGAAACAAGGAAAAAAAGAAACACAGCAAAATGGTAATGATAAAACCTGGCCTGTCAATAATCAAACTTAATATGAATGGACTAAATGCATTAATAAAGAGGAAAAGAGTAGTTGAATGGATTTTTTTAAAAAGTAGCCCATCAATATGTTGTCTACAAGAGACACATCTAAGAAACAAAGAGAAAGATAGACTCAATATAAAAAGCTGGAATAAATATACCAAGCACATGACATCCACAAAAAAGCAGGAGTGGCAATATTAATCTCTGATAAAAAAGACTTTAGAATGAAAACCACCATAAAAGGTAAGAAAGTGCAATATATAATTATTAAAGGGACAACATTAGTCATCATCTACCCACCAAATGATAAACTTGCTGAACTCATAAAACAACAGTTAACAGAACTGAAGAAAGAAACTGAAGCACGACAATAACTGTCACCAACGGATAGGTCAACCCGAAAGAAACTTAAAAAAGATGCAGAAGATCTAAACTAAACATTCAGCCAACTTGACCTTGTGGATGTATTTCTAGTACTGCACCCAACTAAAACTCAATTCACTTTCTTTTTTTTTTTTTTAATTTAGGTTGTTTATTTTTCATTTCAATGAACATCTTCTATTCACTTTCTTCTAGTGCACATGGAATGTTTTCCAGAATTAATCATATATTAGGGCACAAAGAAAGCCTCAACAAATTAAAAAACTTTCAAATAATACTATGTGTCTTCTCAGACCACAATGCCATAAAACTAGAAATTAACCACAAGAGGATAGAGCTTATAAAACCACCCATCTGGCAAAGTTTAACAAGACAAGAAGTAATAAATGTTGGAGAGGATGTGGTGAGAGAGGAACTCTTATACATTGTTGGTGGGATTGTACAAAGGTACAACCACTCTGGAAGGCAGTTTGGTGCTGCCTCAAAAATCTGAACATAGAAATTCCATATGACCCAGGTTGTAATATACCCGAAGAAAATGAGAACTGAGGCTCAAATGGAAACTTGTACACCAGTGTTCAAAGCAGCATTATTGACCAAGAACATGGAAACAGGCCAGATGTCCAACCACAAATTAATGGATTGAGAAGTTGTGCTTGTTGTTATTGTTGTTATGTGCCGTCGAGGAGCTTGTGAGTTATAGCGACCCTATGTACAACAGTCCTAAACCCTGCTCTATCCTGTGCCAATCTCACTGCCTCTGACACACTCACCCTGATTACCTCAGTCACTGAATCAATCCAGCTCATAGAGGATCTTCCCCTCTTGCACCGTCCCTCCACCCTCCCAAGCATGATGTCCCTCTCCAAGGACCTGTTTCTCCTTGCAACATGTCCAAAGTATGTCAGACGAAGCCCCAGAATCCTTGCCTCCAAAGAGCTGCCTGGTTTAACTCTCTACAGGATCAAACTGTTTGCTTTCTAGGCAGTTCATGGTACGTTCAATACTCTTCTCCCAGCACCACAGCTCAAAGGCATCAATTCTCCTTCTATTCTCCCTAGTCATTGTTTAACTCTCTGATCCATAACAAGTGATTGCAAAGACCATAGCCTGTATTAGACACACCTTAGTCTCCAGAGTGACACCATTGCTCTTCAGTACCCTGGACAGGTCCCTAACAGCAGACTTTCCCATCACAATACATTTTTTTTATTTCCTGGCTGCTGGTGCCAAGAGTGTTGACTGTGGAGCCAAGCAGACTGAAGTTGTTAACAATCTCAATCTCTTCACCATCCATCCTGATGCTGCCAATTGGTCCAGTGGTGAGAATCTTTGTCTTCTTGACATTGAGCCTCAAACCATACTGAAGGCTGCAGTCCTTGACCCTCTGCAGCAAGCATTTCAGGTCCACCTCAGTTTCAGAAAGCAGGGTTGTGTCATCTGCATAACACAGATTGTTAATAGATCTTCCACCAATCCTGATGCCACACTCCTCATAGAGCCCAGCCTCTCGGATAATCTGTTCCTTATACAGGTTGAAAAGGTATTGAGATAGGACACATCCCTGGAGTTCACCCTTCCCAATTTTGAACCATGCAGTGTTTCCCTGCTCTGTTCTGACGACTGCTTCTTGGTCCAAGTATAGGTTTCTCATTAGAATGATCAAATGTTCTGGGATCCCCATTCTTCTCAGAGTCAGCCACAGTTTGTTATGATCCACAAAGTCAAATGCCTTTGCATAATTAATGAAACACAGATATACATTCCTCTGATATTCCCTGCCTTCAGCTAAGATCTATCTGACGTCAGTACAATATCCCTAGTACCATGACCCTTCTAAACCCAGCCTGGACTTGTGGCAGTTCTCTGCTGATGTGCTGTTCCAGTTGTTTTTGGATAATCTTCAGTAGAATCTTGTTTGCATGTGAAATCAATGATATTGTTCTATAGTTTTCACACTCTGTTGGGTCACCTTTCTTTGGAATGGGAACAAATATAGATCTCTTCCAGTCAGTTGGCCGTGTGGTTGTTCTCCAGATTTCTTGGCACAAGTTGGTGAGCACGTCCAGGGCAGCATCTGTTAGCTGAAATATGTCAATTGGTATACCATCTATTCCTGGGGCCTTATTTTTTGCTATTTCCTTCAAAGCAGTTTGAACTTCTTCCTTCATCACCGTAGATTCTTGCTCATATGTTGTTTCATTAAATTCTTCTGTGTCTGCCAATTCCTTTTGATACAGTGACTCAGTGTATTCTTTCTATCTTCTTTTAATACTTCCTGGATCATTTAACATTCTGCCGAAAGCATCCTTGATTATAGGTTTGAATTTGTTCTTCAGTTCCTTGAGCTTAAGAAATGCTGAGTGAGTTTGGCCCTTTTGATTTTCCAACTCTAGGTCCTTGGACATTTCATTGTAATATTTTACTTTCTCATCCCATGATGCCTTTTGGAATCTATGCAACATCCAGGAGCAATGATTTTGTAAATTACTACATAACTTAGGAAGAACTGGAGGGCATTATGCTGAGTGAACAAACTCAGTCCCACAAAGACAAATACTGTATAAAACCATTATTGTAGAATGAGTATGACGATCCAAGGAGGGGTGTGAGGGTAGAAATAGAGGGATGAGGATAGGGGAGATAGGGTGTTAATCATAGGGTTGCATAATTTGATGAGTGTATAGGGTGAAGGAAATGGGAAGGGTCATTTGTGAGAAACAATGTATTCAAACTTTGTAAGTAAATCAGTGTAATATTTAAAAAGCAAAGCAAAACAAACAAAACCCACCCATTTGGAAGACAAAATGACACCCTTCTAGAACATGATTGAGTTACAGAAGAAATAAAGAATGCAATAAAAAGCTCCCCCAAACAAATTATAATGAAAATATAACATACCAAAACCTCTGCGGTACAGCTAAGGCAGTCCTCAGGGACAAGTTCACAGCAACAGGCAAACATAAAAACAAAACAAAACAAAAAACGAAGAAAGAAACAAAATTAATGATCTCACTCAACACGATCAAATAGATAAATAACAACAATCTAATCCAACAGCCTCTAGAAGAAAGGAAATTTTAAGAACAAGAATTGAAAGCAACAAGATACAAACAGAAAAACAATTGAAACATCAACAAAACCAGAAGCCTGGTTTTTTGAAAGGGTCAATAATATTGACAAGCCACTGACAAATTTAACAAAAGGAAGAAAAGAAGATACTAATAAGTTGATTGATTAGTGACAGGGCTGACATCACAATAGAACCAGAAGAAATTAAATCTGTAATATCAGAATATTATGAAAAGCTATATCTGATAAATTTGAAAACATAGAGGAAATAGACAAATCATTGAAACTCATGTCCTACCCAGATTGACATGGACAGATGTAGAATACTTGAACAGACCCATCACAAAAGAGGAAATTGACACTACTGGAACAGATGGCTTCATGTCTGAACATTCTGATGAAATTTATCACCAATTCTGCTTAAATTATTTCAAAAAATAGAAAAGGCAGGAACATTCTATGAAGCAAGCATAATCCTAACACCAAAACCAGGCAAAGATATTACCAAGAAAGAAAACTAAAGATTAATATATCTCATGAACATAGATGCAATAATCCGTAACAAAATCCTAACCAATAGAATCCAAAAGCATATAAAAAAAACAATTCATCACGGCCAAGTGTGATGCATAACAAGTATGCAAGGACTATTAAATTATGAAAAATAATCAATAATGAAAAAACATAATTCAGCACATTAACAAAGCAAACAACAACCATAGGATGTTAGCAATGGATGTAAAAAAGGCATTTGACAAAACCCAACACCTACATGTTCAACACAATACCAATACAGTTACCAAATTCATTTTTCATGGAGCTCAAAAGGGAAATTGGCAAATTAATTTGTAGAGGAAAGAGACCCTGAATAAGCAAAGCACTTCTTAAAAAAAAAAAATGAAATGAGAGGCACAACACTCCTTGACCTTGAAACTACTACATAGAGGTAGTAACCAAAATAGCATGGTACTGGTACAATGACAGTCACATAGATCAGTGAAACAGAATTGAGAACCCAGAAATAGACCCAGCTATCTCTGGTCAACTGATATTTGACAAGGAAATAAAACCTATCAAATGGGGAAATGACAACCTCTTCAGCAAATGGTGCTGGCAAAAATGGACTGCTATCTGCAGAAAGCTAAAACAGGATTCACATGCCACACTGTACACAAAAATCAACTCAAGGTGGATCTGAGACCTGAGAGTAAATCCCCAAACACTAAAGTTCCTAACAGACAAACTGGCACCAAGTCTAGAAGGCCTAGTTTATGGTATAAAGAGACTGACAAATACAGCCAAAATTGCACAATCCTGGAAGGATAAAATTGATAAATGGGAATTTCTAAAGATTAAACCTCTGTGCTCATCAAAACCTTTTTCCAACAGGGTGAAAAGAAAACCTATTGACTGGGAACAAAACATTTGGCAAAGCCATCACAGACAAAGGTGTCATGACGAAAATTTACAGAATATCCCTGGGCCTCCAGAAGAAAAAGACTGATAACCCAATTGCAAAATGGGCAAAAGACATGGGAAGAGGAAGACATTCAGATGGTCAACAGACACTTGAAAAATAAAAAAAAAGCTCAAAAATCTCTGGCAATTAGAGAAATGCAAATCAAAATCACAATGAGATACCATCTCTCTCCAGTAGCAGTGGTAAAGTTTAGTAAGGCAGCAAATAATAAATGTTGGAGAGGATGTGGAGAGATGAAAATTCATATACTGTTGGTGGAATTATAAAATGGTACAACCTCTCTGGAAGACAGTTTGGCATTCCATCAAAAAGCTAAACATAGAAACTCCATATGACTCAGCTATTCCACTATTGGGAATATATCCCAAGGAAATTAAAACTGAGATACAAATGGATATATGTATACCAATGTTCATTGTAATATTAATCACCCTCGCAAAAAAATGGAAACAGCTCAAATGTCCAACTACAACTAAATGGATTGAGAAAATGTGGTACATTCTCACAATGGAGTACATGTTAGCACTCAGGAGTAAGGATTTAAAAAAAAAAACACCAAAAAACCTACATACCTTGGAAGAGACTGGAGAGCATTATGGTGAGTGAGCTAACTCAGCCTTTTAAGGACAAATACTTCACAAGACCATAATTATAAAAATAGGATAGCTAGTAAAACATGTATGGGAACCTGAGGAGGGGAGGGAGGAAGTGGAGGGGTGAGGTTGAGTAGGGGCAAAATGACAGGGTTGCACAGTTTGGCTGGTAGAGGGAGAGAGGAAGGAAATGGGAAGAGTTCAAGTGTAAAATAGGGTAATGATGGGCAAGTTTCAATGGTGATTAATTTTATGAAACATAATGCATGGGAATGATTGTATGAAACACAATATGAATGAAGAATAGAGTGAAACAATGTATATGCACTTTGTAAGCAAACCAATAAAAAATAAGAGAAAAAACAAAACAAAATACAATGTATATGAATGATTTTATGAAACACAATGCAAGCTGAAAGGTTATACAAAACACAATTTATATGAATGGCAAACAATGTACATAAATTATTGTTGTTGTTGTTGTTATGTGCCATCGAGTTGCTTGCAACTCATAGCGATCCTATGTACAACAGCCCTAAACTCTGCTCTGTCCTGTACCAATTGAACTGTCTTTGATACACCCATCCCGATTATCCCAGTCACTGAATCAATCCACCTCATAGAGGGCCTTCCCCTCCCGCACTGTCCCTCCACCCTCCCAAGCATGATGTCCTTCTCCAAGGACCTGTCTCTCCTTACAACATGTCCAAAGTATTGCAGCAAGCCAATAAAATATTAAGGGAAATATTTTTAAAAGTATGAATACACACACACATATGAAAAGAGTACACATAAAAAGTATTTTGAAGATACTATTTACAGTCTTTGAAGTCCAATAAGAGGACAACAACAATTACAATTGACATGACTTCAGTGGACTGGTAATTGTACTTGGATGTACAATCAACACCATGGAAGCAGTTTCAAGATATCAAATAATATTTTCATTGGAAAAATCTAAAGCAAAATATTTCTTAAGTGTTAGCAGGCAATGATTTAATCTTGATGAATAAGCTACAGTTTGCCCAGCTATAGTACTTTCAATTTTCTTGGATAATGAAGAAAGAAGTCCAGATAAGAGACTCCTCAATTATAAATTGGTTAAGAATATTGAATGGAATGCTAGAAAAACTTTTCTTGTAAGGAGTGCAGCCAGAATGCTTGCAAAGATACAAGGATGGACAAAAGAAGAAATTGGGCAGCTCATAAAAAGATCCCCCTCCCAAAAAGTCCTGACCCAGAGGGCTTCACAGCTGAATTTTAGCAAACATTCAGAGATGAACTATCACCAATTCTATTCCAACTTTTTAAAAATATAAAAAAGAAGGAACAATATCAGATTCATGCAATGAGGCAAGCATAATCGTAATACCCAAACTAAGCAAACACATTATCAAAAAGCAAAACTAATGATCAATACCTCTCATGCAAAAATCCTTAACAAAATCATGGCCAATGGCCAATAGAATATAACAGTTTATTAAAAAATATTTCATCATGACCAAGTGAGATTCATAACAAGAATATAAGGATAGCTCAACGTAAGAAAAATAGTTGTTGTTGTTATGTGCCATTGAGTCACTTGCGACTCATAGCGACCCTATGTATAAGAGCTCTAAATGCTGTTCTATCCTGTGCCAACCTAGCCATCTCAAACGCACTTATTCCCACCGCTCCAGTCACAGAATCTATCCATCTCATTGAAGGTCTTCCTCTCCTTTGCCGTCCCTCCACTCTGCCAAACATGATGTCCCTCTCCAAGGACCAGTCCCTCCTTGCAACATGCCCAAAGTATGTCAGACGAAGATTCAGAATCCTTGACTCCAAGGAGCATTCGGCTTCACCTTCTCCAGGACAAACCTGTTTGTTCTCCTAGCAGTCCATGGTATATTCAACACTCTTCTCCAGCACCACAGCTCAAAGGCATCAATTCTCTTTCTATCAACCCTATTCACTGTCCAACTCTCTGATGCATAGCACGTACTTGCAAAGACTATAGCCTGGATCAGGCGCACCTTAGTCTCTAGCCTGATGTCATTGAACTTCAGTACTCTTGAGAGGTCCCTCACAGCTGACTTTCCCAATGCAATACTTCTCTTGATTTTCTGGATGCTGTTACCAAGAGTGCTGACTGTGGAACCAAGTAAACTAAAACTGTTAACTATCTCAATCTCTTCACCATCTATACTGATGCTGGCAATTGGCCCAGTGGTGAGAATTTTTGTTTTCTTGATGTTGAGCTTCAATCCACATAGAAGGCTGCAGTCCTTGACCTTCTGTAGCAAGCACTTCAGGTCCTCCTCAGTTTCAGTGAGCAGGGTTGTGTCATCTGCATAATTCAGGTTCTTGATGATTCTTCCACCAATCCTGATACCACATTCCTCTTCGTACAGCCCAGCGTCTTGGATGAAATGTGCAGAGAGCTGGAGTCAGAAAATCAAAAGGGCCGGACTCGCTCAGCATTTCTTAATCTGAAGAAGCTGAAAAACAAATTCAAGCCATGGGTGGCAATACTTAAGGATACTTTGGATAGAATGTTAAATGATCCAGGAAGTATCAAGGGAAGATGGAAAGAATACAGAGTCACTGCATCGAAAGAATTGGATGACACAGAAGAATTTCATGAAATGACAAATGAGCAAGAGCCTATGGTAATGAAGGAGGAAGTTCAAATTGCTCTGAAGGAACTGGCAAAAAACAAGGCTCCAGGAGTTGACGGCATACCAATTGACATATTTCAACAAACAGACACTGGCCTGGATGTGCTCACTAAGTTGTGCCAAGAAATCTGGAGAACAGCCAGCTGGCCCACTGACTGGAAAAGATCGATATTTGTTTCCATTCCAAAGAAAGGTGACCCAACAGAGTGAGGAAATTATCGAACAATATCATTAATATCATATGCAAGCAAGATTCTGCTGATAAGTATTCAAAAACATTTGGAGCAATATATCAACAGAGAACGGCCAGATGTGCAGGCTAGATTTAGAAGAGGTCGTGGTGCTAGGGATATTATAGCTAATGTTAGATGGATCTTGGCAGAAAGCAAAGAATACCAAAGAATGTCTATCTGTGCTTCATTGACTATGCAAAGGCTTTTGATTGTGTGGATCATAACAAGCTGTGGCTGACTCTGAGAAGAATGGGAATCCCAGAACATTTGATTGTGCTAATGCAAAACCTATACTTGGACCAACAGGCAGTCGACAGAACAGAGCAAGGAGACACTACATGGTTCTATGTAAGAAAAATAATCAACATAATTAATCACATTAACTTAGTATAGAATAAGAACTATATAATCCTTTCAAATGATGCAGAAAAGACCTTTGACAAATTCCAACACCCTTTCCTAATTAAAATACTCAGCAAAATAAGAATAAAGGGGAATTTCCTCAATTTAGTTAAAAGTATATAGCCAAAATCAAGAGCCAACATCATTTTCAATGGAGAAAGACTGAAGGCCTAGCCTATGGTATAAATAGGCCTGTAACTCACAGTGACCCTCTGTACAACAGCTCTGAACCCTGTTCTATTGAGCCTATTTCATTGCCTCCAACACACCTACCTCCAGCCATCCAGTCAATCTATCTTATCCAAAGTCTTTCTGTCTTGCTCCACCCTTCCAAGTATGATGTCCTTCTCCAAGGACTGGTCCTTCCTGGCAACATGCCTAAAATATGTGCGATGGAGCTTCTAAATCTAAGGAGCAGCCTGTTTTCATTGTCTCCTGGACAGAACTGTCTGTTCTCTAACTGTCCATAATATATTCAACACTCTTCTCTGGCACTACAACTCAAAGGTATAGATTCATCTTCTGTCATCCTTAGTCGTAGATCAGTTCTCTGATGCATAGCAAGTAATTCCAAAGCCCACGGCCTGGATCAGGTGCACCTTAGTTTCTAGATTGACATCATTGCTCTTTGGTACTTTAGAAAGATCCTTGACAGCAGACTTTCCCAGTGCAATTCGTCTTTTGACTTCTTTTTGACTGCTATACTAAGACTGTTGATTGTGGAGCTAAGCAAGCTGAAGCTGTTAACAATCTCAGTCTCTTCACCATCTATCATGCTACTGCCAATTGGTCCAGCGGTGAGAATTTTGGTGTCTTGATGCTGAGTTTCAATCCATATAGAAGGCTGCAGTCCTTGACCTTCGGCAGAAAATGCCTCAGTTCCTTCTCAGTTTTGGCAAACAAGTTTGTGTTATCTGCATTAATGCAGACTGTTGAGTGTTCCTCCAATCCTGATGCCACATTCCTCTTCATAGAGCCCAGACTCCTGGATGATCTGCCCCACATACATATTGAAAAGGTATAGAGAAAGGATGCATCCATGGCATATACCTTTCCTGGTCCTGAAACATGTAGTGCTTCCCTGCTCTGTTCTGAGGACTGCTTCCTGGTCCACGTAGAGGTTTTGCATGAGTACAATCAAGTGTTTGGGGATTCCCATTTTTCTCAAAGTCAGCTACAGTTTATTGTGATCCACAGCACAGTCAATGATACACAGACATTCCTCTAATACTCTGCTTTCTTTCAACTAAGATCTATCTAACATTGGTTATGATGTATCCACTACTATGGCCTCTTCTAAACTCAGCCTGCACATCTGGCAGTTCTCTACTGCTGTACCATTCCAGGTGGTTTTGGATGCTTTTTAGCAGGATCTTGCTTGCCTGTGATATTAATGATATTGTTCAATAGTTTCCACACTCTGTCAGATAACCTTTTTTTTTTTTGGAATGGTAATTAATATGGATCTCTTCAAGTCAGTTGATCAGGTAGTTGTCCTTCAGATTTCTTGGCACAACCTGGGAGTGTGTCCAGGGAAGCATCTGTTTATTAAAATACGTCAGTTGGTATATTGCCAATTCCTGGGGCTTTGTTTTTTGACAATTCTTTCAGAGCAGCTTACACTTCCTTCTTCATCACCATAGGCTTTTGATCATACGTCATTTCATGAAATTCTTCTGTGTTAGACAATTATTTTTGGTATAATGACTCCATGAACTCCTTTCATCTTCTTTTGATGCTTCCTGGGTCATTTAACTTTCCGCCCACAGCATCCTTATGTACTGAAACTCGAGGCATGAATTTGTTCATAGTCTCTTCTGACATCCACCTAGGTCATTTCATCTTCTTCCATCTTTGTAACAAGTTTTTTGCATTCTTCACGGATGATATTCTTGAGATCTTTCTACTGCTCATCTGGTCTTTACTCAGTGTTCAATGCTTCTGAGCTAGTCTTTAAATTCAGGAGAGATAGAGTCAAGGTCAGGTTTTGGTTCCTTTTTTTTTGATTGGATTTTTCTTTAGCTTCAGTTTGAACTTGCATGAGAGTAGTTGATGGTCTGTTCCACAGACAGCACCTGGCCTAGTTTTCACAGCTGATTTTTAGTTTCTTACAAATATAATCAATCTGATTCCTGTGTATGCCATCAGTTGAGATCCATCCATATAGTCACCTTTTTTGCTTCTTATAAAAGGTATTTGTTTTTTTTTCTTTTTAATTTATCTTCTCTTTTCCTCTTTTCCATATGGAAAGACACCAGTTGTTGCTTCTTAAGTGGATGCTTGCAAGATTTTAAGACAGTAGACACTACTCACAATATAAGGATGTTGGGTATTAACTTAATGAACTATCTATTGCCAAATTATCTAAATGTCACCTGAGAGTTCAAGTCCAGCTGCTAAGTCTCAAAGTCTAAGTAGCTTTTACAACTGGCCCCCAAAATATTCTATTGTATATGTTAGAATCCCTTCAGTACTTTGGAGAGGTCCCTTAACAGCAGACTTTCCCATGGCAATACATCTCCTAATTTCCTGGCTGCTGGTGCCAAGAGTGTTGACTGTGGAGTCAAGCAAACTGAAGCTGTAAACAATCTCAATCTCTTCACCATCCATCCTGATGCTGCCAGTTGGCCCAGTGGTGAGAATCTCTGTCTTCTTTTTTTTTAATAATTTTAATGAACATTTACAGAGAATTTGGATTTCCATTCATTCATTGCTGCACTTATCTACCCACCCTGCCCTCTCCACCCGCCCCCCAGTTCGCTCCTCTCTTTCAAAAGTAAAAGAAAGACTCCCTCCCTGGTACACAATCCCCCTGCACCCCTCCCACTGCCCCAAGTACATTCCACCATGCAACCTTAATGTATAAAAGGTATTTGTAATGAATAAATAATTGAATGTATAGAATTCTATCATTCTGTCTCCAGCTTCATTTCTGTCACCAAGTCCGTGTTTCCCAACTACCGATCCTTCTTCTCTGTTCCTAACTTTTGCATTCCAGTCACTCATTTTTACTAATGTATCTTGCTTGCTTGTTTGATCGATTTCTGATTATAACAATTGGTAGAAGTCGTCTATTTCCTACTTTTTGGCTCTGTTTGTTGGTGCATACATCTAATTGACAGTACAGGTCTTCCTTATATGCATATGAATGTTATTCTTTCATTCTCAACATTATATTTCAAGATGGATCTAGAAATGGTCTTTTTAACCATGAACGCAAGCCCATTTTGTCTCACCTTATTAATTTCAAGTGCAATAAATAATATCATTCATATTATTGATTTTATTCCTATATATTCCCTCTTGCAAAATCCACATGTATAGCTATTTCTATATTAAGGTTATTTGCGTTGAATAAATCACTAATAGTAAAATATTCTATCATATAGTCTCCAGCTTTTAAAACATCAATATATTGCTTTTCACCCACAATCCTCTTTCTTGGTTTCCATCTTTCTCTTTTTTTCTTCATTCTAATAATCACTTATTAACACAGCGTAGTTACATAATTTAGAACTGCAGAAACTGATATAACAACTCAATTGCATAATTTTTTACTTTAGTTGCTGTTGTTATGTGCCTTTAAGGTGCCTGCAACTCACAGAGACCGTAGAGTACAACAGCTCTGAAGCCTACCCTGTCCTGAGTCAGTCTCACTGACTGTAAGTCAAACTTACCCTCATTATTCCCGTTAGTGTGTTGATCAATCTCATCCAGAGTATCCCTCCACCCTCCTCAGAATTATGTCTTCTCCAAGGACCAGTCCCTCCTGGCCACATGCCCAAAGCATGTGAGATGGAGTTTCAAAATCCTAGCCTCCAAGTGTCTCCTTGGACACTTGGTTTCACCCTTTACAAGACAGACATGTTTATTCTCTTGGTGGTCCATGGAATGTTAAAGTCTCTTCTCCACCATCACAACTCAAAGACATTGATTCTTCTTCTGTCACCCTTAGTCATTGTTCAGTTCTCTGATGCACAGCAGTTTAGAAGGCTAGAAGTCTAAATTCAAGGTTCTAGCTCTAAGGAAAGGCTTGAGTGTTCTTTCCAGGAGGAAAGTCCTTATTTTCTTCCTTATTTGTAGGCCTGGATTTTCTGGAATATCTTCATATGTCTTGGCTTTGCATGGTGTCAAAGATCTTCCTTGTGCAAGAACTCAGGTCCAAAAAGACCCATTCCATTCTTGGGAATTTTTCCATGGTGGCACTGAGAAATCACCTCTTTCTTTATTTCTTGTAATAGTTTTTAACTTAACGTCTGTTTTGTTTACTTTGAGAATGGCCATACCACCTTTCTTTTGGGTGACCTTAATATTTTTTCCATTCTTTCACATTTAATCTAGTCATGCACAAGAATTTAAAGTGAATCCTTTGCAGACAGTATATTGTTGAATCATATTTTCATTAATCATTCAGCAATTTTTTAATGCCTTTAGACTGGAGAGCTTAGTTTATTTCTATTTAATGTAGTTATTGTTCAGGAAGGAGTTCCATCTGCTCATTTGCTACTTGTTTTGTGTCATATACCTCTCCTTTCATATCTTCTATTACTGTTTGATTTTGTATTTGTCTTTTTTTTAGAAAACTTTTGGTTCCCTCTTTATAATCAACACCCACAGATATAGCAGTCAAGAAGTCAAAAGATGTGTTGCATAGCATAAATGTGTTTCCATGGGTGTTGATTATGGATCCAAATAAAAGGAAATCCTTGAAAATTTCAATTTAGAAGCCTTGTGACTCAGTCGTTAAGTAATTAGCTTCTAACCAAAATATTGGCAGTTCCAACCCACCACCCACTCCATAAGATAAAAATATGTTCACAATTAGAAAAATGACTTCAGTTTTCCATCAAAAGTTAGACAAATGAATAAATTCACATGGATTAATCTTAAATTTCTGTTTAATCTCTCTGTATGCTCTCTATAATCTATGTGCTCACACACGCATACATACATAGAATCTGTATGCTTATATATGCGTACATACATGCACACCACATGCAATTTTTATTATTCTACCTTTCAGCTTTAATGGGAAAACTATTGATACAATGGTGCTGCATAAATGGCATGTTTATAAATGCTGTTGTTACGTGCCTTCAAGCCGAGTATGACTCATAGGGACCCTGTGAACAAAAAAAATCTGAACCCTGTTCTATCTTGCAGCATCCTCACACATACTGACACACAAAAGCCCATTGCAGCTGTCACCGTGTCAATCCACCTGGTAGAGTGTCTCCCTCTCCTGCCTGACACTCCTTCCTTCCCAGTATCATGTCATTCTCCAAAGAATAGCTACTCCTAGCAACCTGTCCAAATAGAAAGGGAGGGGATCCACTTCCTGGGAGTAAGTAAGTGCATTTTACAATTGGGAATTCTAAAACACTGAAGAGTCTTTAGGAGCAAAATGAAGGATTGGTAGAGATTGAAAGAGTGACAATATTCACAAGATTTTCTTATGGGAATTTGTGTTTGGCTGACCTGAAATCACATGCCTCCTGGAAAAGAAAGTCTTTGCTGGAAGACACTTTGGGTAGAAAACCATGAAGAAGTGGTAAATTTACCTTTCCATTTCAGAAAAGAAATATATATCATTAACCACAAAATTGACAATGATGATCTTGTGTCCAAGTATCCGGCGTTTCATAAGTACTGGTTCTCCATTCTCCTGTTCAGCGTTACGAGCGTTAGGAGGGACCGTGACTGAGCGCCCCGATGTATTTGCTGGGGAAGGGAAATCTGAGGGAGAAAGAGAAAGAAATTGAGTCCTCAGGTGGTCCTCAAGCCAGACAGCTTCAATGTGGGTAGAATTTTTGAATCTTTTCCAAGTAGTCATTCCTACTATTTGGTTTAACTTGTTTACTTCAGTTTCATGGACTAGTAAAAAGATTGTAGGAAAGTCCATCTGCTCAGATACTATGATAATACATATGGAAAAAATAAATCATTTTAGCAGTGAAAAATGTTTGCCTAGTGCTTGTCTTATAGAAATACATTGTAGTTATGCTATTCTCCAGACTGTCTGTGGAAAGTGTGGGACTGAGACATGGCAGTCTATTTCCATTAAAACAGATGTGACCTTTGAAGTAGAGTGTGTGGTTCTGCTGATGTTTATTCATGGTTCATTGGGGAAAGGATTTAGGAGTGAATTAGGGAATTAACATGATAAAAAGATAAACCATGAAGAGTAAAGCTTTTTAAAGAAATTGAAAGAAGAACACAAAAGCTACTCTACATTCAAGACCAAATTTCAGACTCTGGTTTGATATTAATTTTGGGTTATTTTTTCCTTTCTTCCCTTTTAGTGGATTTTTCCTTTCCTAAAGGAGCTCTGGTGGTCTATTACATAACACCTCAGACTGCCAATGTGAAGTTTGGCAGTTTGAAGACACCAACCATTTCTTAGGAGAAAGATGGGCAATCTCTGACTGATAAGATTTACAGCCTTTGAAACTCTACAAATCATTATGAGTTGGACTTAACTTGATGGTGCTTGGTTTGGATTTCAGTTTTTCTGCTTTCTTCCTGGGTGACGCTCTTGATGTTTGTTTGTTTGTTTTTTAATTATTATTTTAGTAAGAGTTTGCAGAAAGGATAATTTTCATTCATTCATTCATTCATTCATTCATTCATTCATTCATTGATACCCTTTCTCTTCCCTTCCCCACCCCAATTCACTCTGTAGTGCATGTCTTGTTCCAGATTGTTAATATCTAATTATTCATTCTCTTCTTAGAGCCTCTCCCTTTTACTAGTCTAGTGTAGTGTTTATTGCCTATTCCTTCCCTGCTCTCCCCTTCCAGATGTCCATCCTATTTTGATAACAATAGTTCTATGCAGTAGTTGTCCTTTTGTGACTGAGATATATCACTCAGAAAAATGCCTTCTAGATTCACCTATGTTGTGTAGTCTTTTACATGTTTACTATTTTTCAGTGCTGGGGATATACTGCAGTTTTTCCTATCCATTTGTTTTGTTGACAGGCACTTAGGCTGCTTCTATCTCTTCACTGAATAATGCTGAAAAAAAACACAGGTGTGGATACATCTGTCTTCATCATGGCTCTAGTTTCTTTGGGGTTATTCCCAGTAATGGGATTGTTGAAGTAGTTGAGTACCAGTGAGTTGGTACTGACCCATATTTGACGATTTGGAGGGGGTTCAGATGTAGTCATGTGCAAGGAGAATGCCCATCTTTCTACATTAGCTGCACAAGTCCTTCCCACTAAGCTACCAGAGGTCCCTGCATAGCTTGCTCAACCGATATTTCTAGTTCCAACTTTTGAGAAAGTGTCTGACTGCCTTCTATAGTTGTACCATTTTATATCCTCATCAGTAGTGAATGAGAGTTACACTCTCTCCACATCCTCACCAGCATTTGTTATTTGTTGCCCTGTTCAACTTTACTATTGTTGCTGGAGTGAGATAAAATCTCATTGTTGTTTTAATTTACACCTCTCTGATAGTTAGAGATTTTGAACATTTCTTCATATGTTTGTTGGCTAGCTGACTTTCACCTTTGGTGAAGCATCTTTTCCTATATTGTGCCCATGTTATGACTGGGTTGTTTGCATTTTTCCTATTGAGGTACTGGAAATATTCTATAAATTTTATATATGAGTGCCTTATCATATATGTCATTGCCAAGTATTTTTTCGTAGACGGTAGGGTTCCTTTTGACTTCATTGGAGAAGTTTTTCTTTTGTTTTTTTTTTT
>NW_006399811.1:13642822-13655557 GCF_000299155.1 Elephantulus edwardii | reverse complement strand
GGTAGGTGGCTGGCTGTTGTTCTTCCCGGGTCTCTTCCGGGTTCCTCTCGCGGCGTTCCCCGGTCTGGTGGGCGGCGGCATGCGTTCCCCCAGTCTGGCAGGCAGAGGCGTGCGTTCCCCCCGTCTGGCGGGGGGCGGCGTGTGTTCCCCCTGGCTGGCAGCCTCGCCCTCGCGCTGCGTTGCCCTCGCGCTTCGAGAAGTTTTTTGATGTGCATAGGGATTTGATTTTTAGAAGGTCCCATTAATCTGTTTTGTCTTCTCCTACTTGTAGTTTTCATAATGCTTGGAAGTCTATTCATGCCATAGATAAGGGCTTCTAGAGTTATTTCTAGTTTTTCTATGATGAACTTTATAGTGTTTAGTTTTATTCCTAGGTCTTTGTTCTAACTTGAGTTGATTTTTGTCAATGATGTGAAGTGTGGGCCTTGTTTCAGTTTTCTGTAGTGGCTTCTAGCTGACAAATATTGCCAGCACCATTTATTAAAGAGGATGTCATTTCCCTACTTAACTGATTTTGCCTCCTTGTCAAAGATTAGTTGACCAAAGGTAGATGAATTGGTTTCTGGGTTCTCTACTTTATTCCCTTGATCTCTGTGTCTGTAGCTGTACTAGTTAAGTCACTATGTCTGGATAGTATTATTTGAAATCAGGGAGTGTGATGCATCCTACATTGGTTTTCTTTTTCAGTAGTGCTTTTCTTATTTGGGGCTTCTTACCATTGTAGGCAAAATTGGAAAATAGGTTTTCCATCTCATTAAACAATGTAATTGGTATCTGTTTTGAGATTCAATTGAACTTGGAGATTGATTTTGGTAGAATTGTCCATGAACATGGTTTATGCTTCCATTTCTCTTTTTGTTTCTTGCAGTAATGTTTTATAATTTTCTTTGTATAAGTCTTTGTGTCTCTAGTTAGATTTGTTCCTAAGTGTTTAATCTTGTGGTTAGCTATTGTAGTTGGTATTGTTATTCTTATTTGCTTTTCTAAGTTCTCTTTGTTATTCGTAGTGAAATCCAATGGATTTTTGTATGTTGATCTTGAATCCTGCTAATTAGTCAACTATGTCTAACAGTTGTCTTGCTGAATCTTTAGAGTTTTCGAAGTATACTATCTTATCATCTTCATATTTAGAGATAATTTTACCTCCTCTTTGCCAGTTGGATGCCTCTCATTCCCTTCTTTTGCATTGTTGTTTTTGCTAAGACTTCCGATAGAATATTGAATAGGAGTGGTGATTGTAAATAGTCTTGCCTACCTTCTGTTTTCAAGGGAAAGCTTTTCATCTCTACCCCTTGAGAGTGATACTGGCTCTTCGTTTTACACGTATACTTTTCACTCTGTTGAGGAAATTCCCCTCTATTCTTATTTTGTTAAGTGTTTTAATCAGGAAGTGATGTTGGATTTTGTCAAAAGCCCTTTCTGCATCAATTGATAGGGTCATATAGTTCTTGTTCTTTGCTTGATGAATTATGTTGATTGTTTTTCTTATGTTGAGCCAAGCTTGATACCTGTTATAAATCCCACTTGGTTATAGTGAATTATTAAACTGATGGATTCTGTTGACCCAGATTTTGTTAAGTATTTTTGCATCTATGTTCATGAGAGATACTGGTCTACAGTTTCTTATTTTGATAGTGTCTGGAACTGAATTTTATATCAGGGTTATATTTGCTTCATAGAATGAGTCTAGAGCTATTCCTTCTTTCTTCTATTTTCTGAAATACTTTTTGTGGAATTGGTGACAGCTCTTTTCTAAATGAATTTTGATAAAATTTGCTGTTAAAATAATTTGGTCCAGGGCTTTTATTTTGTGGGGTGGGGGGGCGGAGAGAGATTTTTTTCCATTTAATTTTTTTATTAATGTTAATGAAAGTTTACAGAGACTTTGGATTTCCATTCATTCATTGTTGCACTTTTCTCCCTGTCCAACCTCCCCCTCCCCCAGTTCATTCTTCTCTTTGAAGAGTAAAAGAAAAAATTCTTTCATTTTTATACAATCTCCCCCACCCCCACCCCAAGTCCACTCCACTATGCAGCCTTCATTCTGGATTCCTGTCATGACAATAATACCTAATCATATATATCCCCTTTAAACTGTATTCTCCCTTATCTGTTTCAATGCAGAATACATAATTTATCCCATCTTTCTCAGTCTCTCACGAACTCCAATGCCAGTCCCGTTTTACAACAGTGGCACTATGTAGTATTTGTTGTTTTGTGACTGAGATATTTCACTCAGCATAATGTCCTCCAGGGTAACCCATTTATAGTATTTCATTAATTTCTCGTTTTAGAATGCAGCATAGTATTCCACTGTGTGAATATACCCCAGCCTCTCTACTCATTCATTTATTGATGGACACTTAGGTTGTTTCTAACTCTTTGTGATAGTGAACAAAGCCATGATAAATATGGGTGTGCATATATCTGCTTGGATGGCTATTATGGTTTCTTTAGGATATATTCCCAGTAATGGAATTGCTGGATCAAATGCTATTTTTATTTGCAACTTTTTGACAAAACGCCATACCGCATTTCATAGTGCTTGCAACATTTTACACTTCCACCAACAGTGAATAAGAGTTCCAGTTTCTCCACAACCTTGCCAACATTTGCTATTTGCTGTTCTCTTAAATTTTGCTATTATTACTGGGGTGAAATGATACCTCATAGTTGTTTTGATTTGCATCTCTCTTAGAGCTAGGGGTTTTGAACATTTCATCATGCGTTTGCTTGCCATCTGAACGTCTTTTTGGTGAAGTATCTGTTCATTTCCTGTGCCCATTTTTCTATTGGGTTGTTTACATTTATCTTGTTGTGGTGTTCGAGTATTTTATACATTCTAGATTTAAGTCCCTTATCTGGAATGTCATTACCAAATCTTTTTTCCCCATTCTGTGGCTTCTTCCCTTTTTACCCTGTTGGGGAAGTTTTTGGATGTGCATAGGGATTTGATTCTTAGAAAGTCCCATTCATCTATTTTAGCTTCTTCTGGTTGTAGATTTTTCAGGATGCTTAGAAGATTATTTACTTTGTAGATTAGAACTTCCAGAATTCTTTCAAGCTTTTCTTTAATGAAGTTTATAATCCTTGGTTTTAGTCCTAGGTCCATGATCCATTTTGAGTTGGTTTTTGTGTATGGAGTGAGGTGTGATTGTTGCTTGAGTTTTCTGCAGATAGTTTTCCAATTTTGCCAACATCATTTGTTAAAAAGGCTGTCATTTTCCCACTTAACTGATTTCATCTCCTTAACAAAAATTAGTTGACCATAGGTAGATGGGCTGATTTCTGGATTTTCAATTCTACTTCATTGATCTATGTGTCTGTCATTGTACCAGTACCACACTGTCTTGACCACAATAGCAGTGTCATAGGATTTTAAATCAGGGAGTGAGATGCCTCCTACCTGGTTTGTCTTTTTAAGGAGTACTTTGCTTATCTGGGGCTACTTTCCATTCCAATTGAAGCTGGAGATTGCTTTTTACATCTTGTTGAATAATAGGATTGGTATTTGTAGTGGGATTGCATAGAATGTGAAAACTGCCTCTGGTAGGATTGTCATTTTCACAATATTGAGTCTTCCTATCCATGAACAAAAGATATTCTTTCACTTCTTCAGGTCTCTTTTTGTTTCCTGTAGTAATGTTTTGTGATTTTCTTTAAATAGATCCTTGGTGCAGCTGTTTAGATTTACTCCCAAGTATTTAATCTTGTCATTAGCTATTGTGAAAGGTATTGATTTTCTTAGCTCCAGCTCTGCATTATCTTTGTTACTGTAGAGATATCCAACTTATTTTTGTATGTTGATCTTGTATCCTGCCACTTTGTTGAATTGGTCAACTATGTCCAGTAGTTTTCTTGTTAAGCCTCTTTGGTTTCTTAAGTATACTATCCTATAATCTGCATAGAGAGGTAATTTTACCTCCTCTTTGCCAATTTGGATACCTCTTATTTCCTTCTCTTGCCTTATTGCTATCATTAAGACTTCCAATACAATATTGAATAAGAGAGGTGATAGTGGGCATCCTTGCTTAATTCCTCTTCTTAATGCACACCCATGTTTATTGCAGCTTTGTTCACGATAGCAATGATTTGGAAACAACCTAAGTGCCCATCAACAAACGAATGGCTAGAGAAGCTGTGGTATATTCGCACAATGGAATACTATGCTGCATTGAAAAACAAGGAACTCATGCAATGTTATTCAAAATGGTTGACTCTGGAGAACATTATGCTGAGTGAAATATCCCAGTCACAAAAGGGCAAATATTACATGATGCCACTGTTGTAGAATGGGACTAACCTTGGGGTTGGGGTGAGACTGAGTAAGATGGGTTCAATAATGTATATTGCACTGAAACAGAGGAGGGAGAAAACTGTTTAAAAGAGATATGTGACTAGGTATTTCTGTCATCACAGGAGTCTAGAGCGAGGGCTACATGGTGGAGGGGACCTGGGGGAGGGTTTGTAAAACAATGAAAGAATCTTTTCTTTTACTTTTCCATAATTTTTGACTCATGTACTTATAACTTGTTAGTCAAATTTGTGTCTTCTAGGTTGCAACACCCCCACGATACATCTTCAAGGATATGAACATGTATGGCCAAGCACAATCAATAAGAGTGCATCTAAATTCCAAAATCAATCTCCATAATAGTCTATGTGTTTCCTACTGCCAAAGGGGCCCTTTAGAGTAGTGAGAGAAGACTTTCACCCTGAAACCCACAGCGTCCCTTTTCAGCAGGAAGTAGCTAAGAGAATACACCATCCCCTTTTCCTTATGAATCAGGGTGAAGTCTCTCTCAGGGAGGAGTGATAGGGAATGGCAAAGGACACACTGACAAAGGAGATTAATCAGAACTGACTTTGACAAGCACTGTGGCAATTGGACAATTAAAACAGACATTCAGATGGCGGGGGAAGAAGAACAAACTGGGGAGGAGGGTAGAGAGAATGGTGCAGCAATGAAGGAATGAAAACCCAAAATCCCTGTAAATGTTCATTAAAACTAATAAAATTTAATAATAATAATTTAAAAAGTTCCTCTTCTTAAAGGGAATGCCTCTAATCTCTCTCCATTGGGAACAATGTTGGCTCTCAGGTTTGTGTATATACTTTTTACTATGTTGAAGAAATTTTGGGGGGATATTTTTAAGAACTCTTTAATTTCTTCTTTTGTGATGGGTCTGATGACGTTTTCTTTAGTCTGTTTCCGTTTGAGTGGTCCCTGTGCTCACTGGAAGACTCACCCCAGTTATGGAGCTCAACCCTCCAGGGAAGTGGAAGGCAACTCATCCTGCATGATGTTCTTTCTGGTCCCTGGGCTCAAAGGAATAGTTGGTCTAGTTGGGGAGTTCATTGTTCTAGTATATTGTCAGGTAACTTGGCCTGCTTGAAGCTCTGTCTGGTCCTGTGGCTGATGGGAAAGCTTGCCCGGCTAGGGAGCTCACCTCTTTAGGGGTAAATATCTATTCTTGAGATAATCTTTAAATTAATGAGATAGTCTTTAAATTCAGGCAAGGTATACTCAAGGACATATTTTGGCTTATTTTGTAATTTTATTCAGTTTCAATTTGAACTCATGTATGAGCACTTGATGTCCTTTTGAAAAGTTTGCCCCTGACCTTACTCTGACTGATTATATAGGGTAAATCACTATCTCTCTCCATTCTCTGGTTGTTTGTTGTTACTACATCAACAAATGCAATCAAGGTAGCTGCCTCACAGTCACCCTATGTACAATGATAGAAGACTTGCCTAATCCTATCTTATCTTTGACAAAAGAAGAATTGATGCCTTTGAGTTGTGGTGCTGGAGAAGAGTCTTGAACATACCATAGACTGTCAAGGAAACAAATAGATCTGTCCTGGGGAGGGTGAAAACAAGTTTCTCCTTGGAGGCTAGGATTTTGAAGCTCCATCTCACATACTTTTGGCATGTGGTCAGGAGGGACAAGTCTTTGGAGAAGGACATCATGCCCAGAAGGGTGAAGGAACAGCACAGGAGAGTAAGACTCTGCATGAAACTGATTGATTCAGTAACTGGAGCAATGCAGGAAGGTGTGTCAGAGTTAGTGAGACTGGCTCAGGACAGGGCATGCTTCAGAGCTGTTGTATATAGAGTCACTATAAGTCACAAGTGATGCAATCATACATAACAACAATAGCATCTCATCCTTACAATCTCTTCTGTGCTTAATCCCACTGTTGCGTTTGTTGTGTCAGTCCATATGGTTGAGGGTCTTCCTCTCCTTCACAGACCTTCCATCTTTCCAGGATGATCCCCCCACCCCAAAGACTGATCCTGCTAACCACATGCCCAAAGTATGTTAGATGAAGTTCCAACATTCTTGTTTACCTTTACCATTCTAAGCTTGATTTCCTTTCCCAAGGACTTAGTCCTCTCCCCATGTTGTTGATGCTGTTGTTAGGTGCCATTGAATTGACTACCACACATAGTGACCCTATACAAAATAGAGTTGAACCTTTCTCTATTCTGAGCCATCTTCAAGAGCTCCTCCATGGTTGAGTCCATCACTGCAGTAATTGCATTGCAGTTATTGTGTGTCAATCAATCTTGCTTATCAATCTTCCTCTCTTACTTTGACCCTCTACCTTTCTTGTATTTGTTGAGGTACTGTTCCAGTGACTTTTGAATAATCTTCTGCAGGATTTTGCCTGTGTGTGATATCAGTGTTATTATGTGGTAATTTTCACACTCTGTATGATTTCCTTTCTTTGGAATGGGGATAAATATTGATCTTTTCAAGTTAGTTGGCCAGGTAGTTGTCCACCAGACTTTCTACCACAGCCTGGTGAGCACATCCAGGGCAGCATCCATCTGCCGAAATATGTCAACTGGTAGTCCATCTGTTCTTGTGGCCTTATTTTTTACTAATTTCTTCAGAGCACCTTGAACCTTTTCATTCTTCACCATTGTCTCTTGATCTTATGTTGTCTCATGACATTCTTCTGTGATGGTCAAATCTTTTTTGTACAGTGACTCTGTACTTTTTATTTTTTTTCAGTCTTAACTTTATTATTTACTCTATTATTTTTATTTACTGTAAGTATGTTTGCAATATTCTCTTTAATAATGGCTAATAATGTTATTCTGTTTTAATAATTATAAAAAGCTGAACAAGGATGAAGAATTCATAAATTTGAAAAATTATATTGACAAAGGATAGAAGATGGAATAAATTTGTCCCAGATATAGAGCCAGTATGCTCCCTAGAGGCAAAGATGGTGAGATTTCATCCCATACTTTGTGTATGTTGTTGGAATGGACCAATCCCTAGAGAAGGACATGATGTTTGAAGATATGATCTCTAGTTGGTAGTGGTGAAGGATTATTGTTAGATGTGTTGAGTCATCTACAACTCATAACAACCTTCTATCTTCTTTAGTTTTATTTTTTAAATGGAATTTTTGTTTTATACTGGCTTACAGAGCTTGTATACAAGGTTTTTCACACTGGATCGTTCCTATTTCCTTTACCCATCTCTCCCTCTACCCATTAAATTGTGTGACCCTATGATTACCTCCCACCTCCTATTGGATCCTCATACATGTTTTGCTAATTATCTTGCTATTTCTACAATAATGATCTTACAAGGTATTTGTCCTTATGGGACTGAATTAGTTCACTCAGCACCATACTCTCTAGTTCTTCCCAAGGTAAATAGTAATTTGAAAAATGATTGCTCCTGCATGCTGTGCAGTATTCCATCATAGGAATATACCATAATTTCTCAATCCATTTGATTGTTGTTGGACATTTGGGCTATTTAATTATTCTTGCAATGGTGAATAATGTTGCTATGACTGCTGGTACAAATCTCTGTTTGTGCCTCAGTTCTCATTCTCTCAGGGTATATTCCAAGTAGTGGAATAGCTGGGTCTTATAGAATTTCTATGTTCAGCTTTTTGAGGAAACACCAAATGGCCTTCCAGAGAGCGTGGACGATTTTACAATCACATCAACAATGTATAAGAATTCCTCTATTGCCAAGTTCTTTCCAACATTTATTATTATTATTGATGTCCTGTTAAATTTTGCCACTGTGACTGGGGTGAGATGGTATCTCATTGTGGTTATGATGTGTATCTCTCTTATTGCCAGCGATTTTGAGCATTTTGGCCATTCAAATATCTTCCTCTGTGAAAAATCTTTTTGTATCTTTTGCCCATTTTGTTACTGAATTATCAATATTTTTCGTGAGGAGGCCCTATAGGGTTCTGTAACCTTTTAATATGAGACCCTTGTCTGAAATGGTATTGCCAAATATTTTTCCCAGTCAGTACATTTTCTTTTCACTCTGTTGGAAAATTTTTTTGATGTGTACAATGATTTAATCTTTAGAAGGTCTCATTTATCAATTTTATCTTCTCCAGATTGTGTATTTCCAGCTATATTTGGCAGTCTTTTTATACCATGGACTAGGCCATCTAAGATTCACCCCCAAAACTGTCTCTGATGAACTTTATGGTTTTGGGCTTTACTCCCAGGTCTCTGATTTACCTTGAGTTGATTTTTTAAAAAAAAATTTATTTTATGCCTGGACCACCTCCTCTGCTAGATTGGACAACCTGCCCTGCTGGCACAGACTGCTTGGGCCACGACACACCTGTGCCCAACCAGACATCTGCAACCTGACTGCGGTACTCACACATGACCACCCGAAATCCATCTCCGTTGGGCGTGAGCCATACAACTGCAACTTGAGTGAGGTCCCTGTGAGTCCCCACATGGGCAGGTAACCCCACCAGGTGCAAACAAGACAGCTGCAAACTGAATGAGGGCATCACATGTGTCCACCTAGAAGTTAGCCCTACCAGATGCCAACCATACATTTGCAACCTGAGTGAGGTCTCTGCGTATCCCCACCCAGGCAGGTAGTCCTGCCAGGCGTGAGCAGAACATCTACCAACTGAGTGAGTTCATCGTGCAGGTCCCCGCACATCTCTACCCAGGCAGGTAGGACTTCAGGGCACGAGTGCAGGACAGCTGCAAACTGAGTGAGGTCCTGGTACATGCCCATCCTGAAGCTAGCCCAACTGGACACCAGCAGAACATCTGCAACCTGAGTGAGGTCCCTGCTCATACACACACAGTCAGGAAGAACCCTCGCCGGGTGGGAGCAGGACAGCTGCAAATTGAGTAAGGTTTTCCTACTTGCCCACTTGGACAGCTAGCCCCACCTGGACAGGCATGAGCCATACAGCTGCAGCCTGAGTGAGGTCCCTTCTCCTGGAATCTGAGCAAACACCCACCTGGCATAGGCCTGTGCTTCTGCCTGCTCAGCCTGTTCTCCCCTCCCCCTCAGCCTTGCATCTCCTCACATCTAGTCAACTAACTGCCTTTAATCCAGAGCACCTTGGTCTGACTTAGCTGCAACAATTATCTAATAGAAGAGGCCACTTTTATAGGCTGTGAACTGACAATTCTCTTGGTTCAGAAATTCAGAGAAGAACACAGGCAACATAACTGCTACACCCTCATCTGAAACAGTGATTTAAGATCAAGAACCCATCATCACCACAGGCATGAAAAACCCTACCACAGCGTCATCATGAAAGAAACAGATCACCTCACAAAATATAAAAGTGCAAAACAACAGTGCAACAATGAATGAATGAGAACCCCAAATCTCTGTAAATGTTCATTAAAACAAATAAAATTTAATAATAATTTAAAAAACCAAACAAAAATACCCCCCTTAATTCCAACAGAATCAGTGTCATTTTAAAAGGGTGCTCACTCGTGTAACTGAGGAATAGCCTGGGTAAATTGCTGGGAGCAAGAGATATAAAAAAATCTGTCATGTCTATAGATCACATATTTACTTTAGGCATCCAAGTCCCTGTCCAGAGAAGGCTACAAGACTTAGTATTCGGAACTATCATTAGTCAAAAGCAACTTAAATTATGTTTGTTGCATTTAAAAGATAGAAATTCAATAATAAATGGTAAATACCAAAAAAAAGTGCAAAACAAAATATTATCCCCCAAAAGTGACACAATACCAATGGATTTCCTGAAGCAAGAAAGTCTGATGGAAATTACTGACACAGAATTTAAAAGAACAATGAATGAATATTTTCAATGGGTGAAAGACAAACTTGAAGAATTACAGGACACTGCAAACAAAATCCGGAAGAGCTTAAAAAAAATCCAAAACAACACAGATAAAACAAACTAGACATTAGAGGATTTGGAAAAACAAGAAATCATGATCCAAAATATGAGGTCCAATGTTTCAGATGTTGTCAATATGATGGAGGGACACATAAACAGAAGAGATGGAAAACAGAATCAGTGAAATAGAAGATAGAATTTTCACCACTGATCTGCTAGAGCAAAAAGCAGAATCAAAAAGAAAGGAAAAAAGAAAAAAACCTAAGAAAATGTGGGATATCATCAAGAGAAATAACATGCACATCATCAGAATCCCAGAACAGGAAGAAGCAAGTAAAGGCACTGAAAGGTTGTGGAAGAATTACTAGAAAAAAACTTCCCAGGCATAATTAAGAATGAGAGAATATAAATTCAAGAAGCTGAGAGAACACCATGTAGAATAGACCACAAAAGAAAAACTCCAAAGCATATCATACTCAAATTTTCCAGAACCAAAGATAAGAAGACAATTTTGAAAGTAGTGAGGGAGAAAAAAAATTAACCCATAAGGAAGAGGAGCTCAAGATTAAGAGCCAGTTTCTCACCAGAAAGCATATGAGCAAGAAGACAGTGGGATGACATATATCAAACACTCAAAGAACACAAATGTTAACCAAGAATATTGTTGTTGTTATGTGCCGTCGAGTCACTTGCAACTCATAGCGACCCTATGTACAACAGCCCTAAACTCTGCTCTGTCCTGTGCCAATCGTACTGTCTCTGATACACACCCATCCCGATTACCCCAGTCACTGAATCAATCCACCTCATAGAGGGCCTCCCCCTCCTGTGCTGTCCCTCCACCCTACCAAGCATGATGTCCCTCTCCAAGGGACATGCCCAAAGAATGTTAGACAAAGCTTTATAATCCTTGTCTCCAGGGAGCTGCCCGGTTTAACCCTCTCCAGGATGAATCTGTTTGTTTTCCTAGCAGTCCATGGTACCCTCAATATTCTTCTTCAGCACCACAGCTTAAAGGCATCAATTCTCCTTCTATCCTCCTTAGTCACTGTTCAACTCTCTGATGCATAACAAGTGATAGCAAAGACCATGGCCTGTATCAGACACACCTTAGTCTCCAGAGAGACACCAGTGCTCTTCAGTACTTTGGAAAGGTCCCTAACAGCAGACTTTCCCATCGCAATATGTCTTTTAATTTCCTGGTTACTGGTGCTGAGAGTGTTGGCTGTGGAGCCAAGCAAACTAAAGCTGTGAACAATCTCAATCTCTTCACCATCTCATCCTGATGCTGCCAATTGGTCCGGTGGTAAGAATCTTTGTCTTCTTGACATTGAGCCTCAATCTATATTGGAGGCTGCAGTCCTTGACCCTCTGAAGCAAGTGCTTCAGGTCCTCCTCAGTTTCAGCAAGCAGGGTTGTGTCATCTGCATAACGCAGATGGTTGATGAATCTTTCACCAATCCTGACACCACACTTCTCCTCATAAAGCCCAGCCTCCTAGATAATCTGTTCTGCATACAGGTTGAAAGGATATTGTAGCCAGCAAAATTGTCCATCAAATATGAAGGAGAGATCAAGATATTCCCAGAAAAACAGACCCTAAAGGAGTTTGTAAAAACAAGGCCAGTGTTTCAAGAAATACTGAGAAATGTTCTTCTTACATAGGTGCCACAGAAAGCAGGATGGACCACAGTAACTAGCAACAACACCAAAAAGAACTCAACACAATGATAGCAATAAGACAGTGCCTCTCAATAATCACACTGAATGTGAATGGTTTAAGTGCACCACTGAAGAGAAAAAATGTAGCAGACTGGATAAAAAAAAACCCTACCAATACACTGTCTACAAGAGACAAATCAGAAATGTGAAAATAAAGACTAAAAATAAAAGGGTAGCAAAAATATACCAAGCAAATGGCAACCAGAAAAAAGCAGGAGTAGTGGTATTAATCTCTGATAAAATAAATTTCAATGCAAAAGCCATGTAAAGGACAAGGAAGGCCACTATATAATGCTTAAAGGGTCAATAGAACACGAGGACATAACGGTAATAAATATGCACCAAATGATAGACCTGAAAAATACATAAAACAAACATTAACAAAACTGAAAAAGGAAACAGACAACACTACTATAGTAGTTGGAGACTTCAATACACCATTCTCAAGAAAAGATAGAAAGATCAAAAAGAAAATTAAGAGATACTAAAGAATTAAACCACACAATAAACCAACTCAATCTCATATTTGTACACTAATGCACCCCCTAAAAGCACATTGTCCCTTTTTCTCCAATGTACATGGAACATTCTCCAGAATAGATCACATTTTGGGCCACAAGACAAGAATCAATGAATTAAAAAACATAGAAATAATACAAAGCATCTTCTCAGACCACAATGCTACAAAATTAGAAATTAATAACCAGATGATATAGGAGGGAAAAACCATACATTTGGAAGTTGAACAACACCTTGCTTGAACATGAGTGGGTTGTTGTTGTTGTTATGTGACATTGAGTTGCTTGTGACTCATAGCGACCCTATGTACAAAAGCCCTAAATGCCTTTCTATCTTGTGCCAACCTAGCCATCTC
>NW_006399811.1:13641123-13642382 GCF_000299155.1 Elephantulus edwardii | reverse complement strand
TGATGTCATTGCTCTTCAGTACTCTTGAGAGGTTCCTGACAGATGACTTTCCCAATGCAATTCGTCTCCTGATTTCCTGGATGCTGTTACCAAGAGTGTTGACTGTGGAACCAAATAAACTAAAACTGTTAACTATCTCAATCTCTTCACCATCCATACTGATGCTGCCAATAGGCCCAGTGGAGAGAATCTTTGTTTTCTTGATGTTCAGCTTCAATCCATATAGGAGGTGGCAGTCCTTGACCTTCTGCAGCAAGCTCTTCAGGTCCTCCTCAGTTTCAGCAAGTAGGGTTGTGTCATCCACATAATGCAGGTTATTGATGATACTTCCACCAATCCTGATGCCACATTCCTCCTTATACAGCCCAGCGTCTCAGATGATCTGTTCTGCTTACAGATTGAAAAGGTATGGAGACAGAATACATCCCTGACAGACCCCTTTCTTGATTTTGAACAATGTAGTGTCTCCTTGCTCTGTTCTGACGACTGCCTCTTGGTCCAAGTATAGGTTTCGCATTAGCACAACCAAATGGTCTAGGATTTCCATTCTTCTCAGAGTCAGCCATAGCTTGTTGTGATCGACACAGTCAAAAGCCTTTGCATAATCAATGAAGCACAGATAGACATTCTTCTGGTATTCTTTGCTTTCTGCCAAGATCCATCCCTAGTACCACAACCTCTTCTAAATCCAGCCTGCACATCTGGCCATTCTCTGTTAACATATTGCTCCAAACATTTTTGGATACTTTTCAGCATTATCTTGCTTGCATGTGATATTAATGATACTGTTCAACAATTTCTGCACTCTTTTGGGTCACCTTTCTTTGGAATAGAAACAAATATCGATCTTTTCCAGTCAGTCAGCCAGCTGGCTGTCCTCCAGATTTACATGTCCAGGGCAGTGTCTGTTTGTTGAAATACGTCTATTGGTATGCCGTCAACTCCTGGTGCCTTGTTTTTTGCCAATTCCTTCAGAGCAATTTGGATTTCTTCCTTCATTACCATAGGCTCTTGCTCAAATGTTATTTTATGAAATTCCCCTGTGTCAGCCAATTCCTTCTAATACAGTGACTCTGTGAATTCCTTCCATCTTCTCTTGATACTTCCTGGATCATTTAACATTCTACCCAAAGTATCCTTAAGTATTGCCACCTGTGGCTTGAATTTGTTTTTCAACTATTTCAGCTTAAGAAATGCTGAGCAAGTTTGTTGGGAATAAATTTAACCAGAAGTACAAAGGACCTTTTCCAAGAAAATTA
>NW_006399811.1:13605237-13640103 GCF_000299155.1 Elephantulus edwardii | reverse complement strand
TGGCTTTGACAAGCACTGTGGCAATTGGACAATTAAAACAGACATTCGGATGGCGGGGAAGAAGAACAAACTGCGGAGGAGGGTAGAGAGAATGGTGCAGCAATGAAGGAATGAAAACCCAAAATCCCTGTAAATGTTCATTAAAACTAATAAAATTTAATAAAAAAAAAAAGAAATGCTGAGCAAGTTTGGCCCTTTTGATTTTCTGACTCCAGCTCTCTGCACATTTTGTCATCCTGAGCTGCCTTTTGAAATTTTCTGTTCAGCTCTTTGATTTCTTGGTTTCTTCCCTTAGCTTTGGCTTCTCAGCATTCTAATGCAATACTCAGAGTCTCATTTGACATCCATCTTGGTCTTTTCTTCTTTTTCAGCCTTTGTAATGATCTTTTGCATTCTTCATGGACGATTTTCTTGATATCCTCCCAGAGCTCATTTGGTCTACGCTCATTGGTGCTCAAGGCTTCAAACCTGTTCCTGAGATGGTTTTGAAATTCGAGTGGGACAGACTTAAGGTCAAATCTTGGTTCCCGTGGACTTGATTTAATTTTTCTCAATTTCAGCTTGAACTTGCATATGAGTAGTTGGTGGTCTGTACTACAATCAGCCGGTTTTCACCCGGCCTGGTTTTCACTGCTGATATTGAGCTTCTCCACCGATTCTTTCCACAAGTGCAATCTATTTAATTCCTATGAATACCATCAGGTGAGATCCATGTGTATAGCCTGTGTTTATGTTTTTATAAAAGGTATTTGCAATGAATTAATCATTGAATGTGCAGAACTCTATCATTCTATCTCCAGCCTCATTTCTCTCACCGAGGCCATGTTTTCCAGCCACTGATCCTTCTTCCCTGTTCCCAACTTCTGCGTTCCAGTTACCCATTATTATCAATGCATCTTGATTGCATGTTTGATCAATTTCTGACTGCAAAAGTTGGAAGAAATCTTCCATTTCTTCCCCTTTGGCTCTAGGTGTGTGCAAGAAGAAACAGAAAAATGAAATAAAAAAAATTTTAAAACAAATGACAATGAAAACACCACTTACCAAAACCTCTGGGAAATAGCCAAAGCAGTAATCAGAGGTCAATTTATAGCAATAAGCAAAACCATCAAAAGGCGGGAAAAAATGATCATTGACTCTCTAACCCAACATCTCTAAAAACTTTAAAAAAGAACAGCAAAAAAACCTGATAACATCTAAAAAAGCTGAAATTATAAAAATCAGGGCAGAAACAAATGAAATAGAAAAGTGAAAAACAATTTAAACTATCAACAAAACTAGGAGTTGGTTCTTTGACAAGGTCAATAAAATCGAGCAACCACCAGGAAAACTAACAAAGGGAAAGAAGGAAAAGACACAAATAATCCAAATAAAAGATGAAACGGGCAACATCACAACAGAGCGAAGTAAAATAAAAAGACTAAAAGTGGAATATTATGAAAAACTATACTCAAACAAATATGGAAGCCTAGAGACAATGAACAAACACTTAGAAACTCACAACCTTCCTAAACTGACAAAAACTGAAATTGAACACCTGAACAGACCCATTACAAAAGAAGAAATTGAAAAGATACTAAAACAACTCCCAGGGGGGAAAAAAAAAACAAAACCACAAACACCAAAAAACCGAACAAACAAAAAAAAACCCCAACAAACCCACCTGGACCAGTTGGCTTTACAAGTGAGTTTTATCAAACATTCAGAGAAGAACTGTCACCAATTCTACATAAACTATCTCAGAAAATAGTAAAAGATGGCATTCTCCCATGAAGCAAACATATCCTTGATACCAAAGCAAGGAAAGGACATCATCAATATAGAAAACGATAGGCCATTATCTCTCATGAACATAGACGCAAACATCCTGAATAAAATCCTGGCCAATAGAATCCAACAATACATCAAATAAATAATTCACCATGACCAAATGGGATTCATAACAGGTATGCAAGGATGCTTCAACATAATAAAAACAATGAATGTAATTCATCACATTAAAGAGAAGAACAAGAACCACGTGGTTCTATGAATTGATGCAGAAAAGGCCTTTGAAAAATCTAGCATCATTTCCTGATTAAAACAATCAACAAAATAGTACTAGAGGGGAATTTCTTCAACATAGTAAAAAGTATATACGCAAACCCGAGAGCCGACATTGTTCTCAATGGCGCGAGATTAAAGGCATTCCTCTTGAGAACAGGGACTAGGCAAGTATGCCCACTATCACTTCTCCTATTCAATATGGTATTGGAAGTCATTAAAATTAATATTAAAAAAAAGGAGAAGAAAAAATTTATTTTCTATTGGTTCATTTACAAAGTTCAAATACATCATTTTCCACACCAGATCTTTCCAATTTCCTTCACCCCACCTCCAGCCATCAAATTGTGATACTCTACAATTAATGCCCCCTCCCCACTTCCCATCCTCACCCCTCTGTTCCCCACCCTCTCAAATCCTCATACTCATTCTACAATAATTGTCTTATATAGTATTTATCCTTATGGGACTAAGTTAGTTCACTTAGCATAATGCTCTCCAGTCCCTCCCAAGTTTCATAGTAATTTACAAAATCATTGCTCCAGCATACTGTGTAGTATTTCATCATGTGAATGTACCATAACTTCTCAGTCATCTTCATTGTCATTGGACATATGGGCTATTTTCATGTTCTTGGGATGGTGAATAACACTGCTATGAACATTGGTGTACAAGTCTGTCATTTGTGCCCCAGTTCCCATTCTGTTGGGGTTTATTCCAAGCAGTGGAATCATTGGGTTATATGGAATTTATATTTTCAGCTTTTTGAGGAAGTGACAAACTGCCTTCCAGAGTGCTTGTACCATTTTACAATTCCATCGATAATGCACACCAATGTATACAAATTTTTATCTTGTCACATCTTCTCCAAGATTTATTACTTGCTGTCCTGTTAAACTTTGCCACTGTTAATGGAGTGAGATTGTATTTCACTCTGGTCTTAATTTGCATCTGTCTTATTGCCAGTGATTTTGAGTATTTCTTCATGTGTCTGTTGCCCATTCTAATCACTTACTTTGTGAACAGTCTTTCCATATCTTTTGCTCATTTTGTAATTGTGTTCTCAGTATTTTTCTTCTGGAGGCCCTGTAGGATTCTTTACTTTTGATATAAGATCCATGTCTGAAATGGTATTGCCAAACATTTTCCCAGTCTTCTTTTCACTCTATTGGAAAATGTTTTTGACATGCACAGGGATTTAATCGTTAGAAGGTCCCATTCATCAAGTTTATCCTCTCCAGATTGTACATTTCTGGCTGTATTTGGTGGTGGTGGTTGTTGTTCTTATGTGCCATCGAGTCTAGACGCCATTCTATCCTGTGCCAACCTCGCCGTCTCAAACACACTCATTCCCACCACTCCACTCACAGAATTGATCCATCTCATCGAAGGTCTTCCTCTCCTGCGTCGTCCCTCCACTCTGCCAAACATGATGTCCCTCTCTGAGGACCAGTCCCTCCTTGCAACATGCCCAAAGTATGTCAGATGAAGATTCAGAATCCTTGACTCCAAGGAGCATTCTGGCTTCACCCTCTCCAAGACAAACCTGTTTGTTCTCCTAGCAGTCCATGGTATATTCAACACTCTTCTCCAGTACCACAGTTCAAAGGCATCAATTCTCTTTCTACCATCCCTATTCACTGTCCAACTATCCAATGCATACCACGTAATTGCGAAGACTATAGTCTGGATCAGGTGCACCTTAGTCTCCAGCCTGACATCATTGTTCTCCAGTACTCTAGAGATGTCTCTCACAGCTGACTTTCCCAATGCAGTTTGTCTCCTGATTTCCTGCCTGCTGTTACCAAGAGTGCTGATTGTGGAACCAAGTAAACTAAAACTGTTAACTATCTCAATCTCTTCTTCATTCATACTGATGCTGCCAATAGGCCCAGTGGTGAGAATCTTTGTTTTCTTAATGTTCAGCTTCAATCCATATAGGAGGTTGCAGTCCTTGACCTTCTGCAGCAAGCGCTTCAGGCCCTCCTCAGTTTCAGCAAGCAATGTTGTGTCATCCATGTAACACAGGTTGTTAATGATTCTTCCACCAATCCTGATGCCACATTCCTCCTCGTACAGCCCGGTGTCTTGGATGATCTGTTCTGCATACAGATTGAAAAGGTATGGAGAAAGAATACATCCTTGATGAACCCCCTTCTTGATTTTGATATAGTGTCTCCTTGCTCTGTTCTGATGACTGCCTCTTGGTCCAAGTATAGGTTTTGCAGTGTTGTTGTTGTTAAGTGTCATCGAGTCACAGGCAACTCATAGCGACCCTACGAAGGAGAGTCCTCAACGCTTGGATGTCTCTCATCCTCTCTCCAGGTACATAGGGTTTCCAGAGGCAAGATATTATGGAAGTGGATGCCACTCCTCCTTCCAAGGTAGGTTTCTCATTAGCACAATCAAATGTTCTGGGATTCCCTTTCGTCTCAGAGTCAGCCATTGCGTGTTGTGATCCACACAGTCAAAAGCCTTATATCACAGAAAAGTCTGTCTAAGCTTGAGCCCAAAACTGTCTCTGATGAACTTTATGATTTTGGGGCTTTACTCCCAGGTCTCTGATTTACCTTAAGTTGATTTTAGTGTACAGTATGAGATGTGGATCCTGTTTCAACTTTCTGCAGATAGAAGTCCAGTTTTTACAGCACAATTTGTTGAAGAGGTTGTCATTTCCCCATTTGATAGCTTTGATTTCCTCGTCAAATATCAGTTGACTATAGATAGCTGGGTCTATTTCTGGGTTCTCAGTTCTGATTCATTGGTCTAGGTGCCTGTCATTGTACTAGTATCATGCTGTTTTGGTTACTACTACTGTGTAGTAAGTTTTGAGGTCAGGGAGTGCTATGTCTCCCACATAATTTTTAATAAATTTGACAATTCCCCTTTCAAACTAGAAAAATTATTTTGGTATCTGAATATGGATTGTGTTGAACATGTAGATTGCTTTTGATAGCATTGTCATTTTCACAATATTGAGTCTTCCTCAACAGGACACATTTCCTCCTTTCTTTAGGTGTTTTATTGTGTCTTGCAGAAATGCTCTTTATAGAGGGCTTTTGTATCTCTAGTTATGTTCATTCCCAAATATGTCAATTTGTGGTTGGCTATTGTAAATAGTATTGCTTTCTTGATTTCCTTCTCAAAGTTCTCTTTGTTACTGAAGAGACACCCTACTGATTTTGGATATTGATCTTTTATCCTGCTACTCTACTAAATTGGCTTATCAACTCTAAAAGTTTTTCTATTGAAACGTTGAGGTTTTCTGTGTATACCATCATATCATCTGCATATAGTGACAGTTTAACCATCTCCTTGCTGACCTGGATGCCTTTTATTTCATTATCTTGTCATATTGTTGGTGGGATTTTTAAAATGATCTGTTCAATTTCTTCTTTTTTAATAGATATGATGGATTTTTTTTCTACTCCTGTCTGAATTAGTTTAAAAACAAACATTGCAAGTTCTTCTCTAAAATAACTGTTGTTGTATTAAATATCAACAGAAAACATGATTAAGTTGCAAAGGGACTTACTTTCTTTTGTATTGTGAATTTCTGTGTGAAGATAGTTTTCAAATTCCTGGCGCTTAATGGGATCAGATATACATCTGCGGTACCTGCAAAAACTCTTGATAAAATTGAACATTTTCAGCCAGCCCCTGTTCTGGAGAAGGAGAAACAGGTGTGACATTGATCAGTTTGATTGCTGTTCATAAGCAACTATTATGTACCAGAAATTTTAAATTCATCATATATAGTCCTCACAATACCTCTATAAGGGATCAATTGATAGTTGAGACTTGGATCATAGATTTTTTTTTTACTATAACATGCCCCATGTGGAGGAGTATGGCTCAAGTAGCCATATTTGGGAACTACAATACAACTATCTTCTTCCAGAGGGGAAAATATGAGGGGTAATGATGGGCAGCATATAAGAGATACAAATAGAAAATAAAGGGATAAATTAAATTCATAGTGGTGTAGACTAGGAAATGTTGAAGAAATAAGGAAATGAGTAGAATAATTTTTAAGTATTTGAAAAAGAGATATGGAATTGCCTGTATAAACAGTAAGAGATAAAACTGTTTCTTGCCAAAAGAAATGTCTTGGTTGAAAGCACTGAATACGAAAAAGATGTGGTATTTCTTGACTATGCAAAGGCATTTGACTGTGTGGATCACAAAAATTATGGATAACATTAAGGAAAATGAGAATTCCATATTACTTAATTGTTCTCATACTAAACTTATATGTTGACCAAGAAGCAGTTGTCTGAACAAAAGAAGGAAACACTGCATGGTTTAAAATTAGGCAAGATGTGCATTAGCGTTGTATCCTTCCTTCAGTCTGTACACTGAGCAAATAATTAAATAAACTGGATTATATGAAGAAGAATATGGCATCGGGGTTGGAAAAAGACTCACCAATAATTTGTGTTATACAGATGATACAACTTTGCTTGCAGAAAGTGAAGCAGATTTGAAGCACTTACTGAAGGAGATCAAAGACTACAACTTTCAATATGGATTACATCTCAACATTAAGGAAACAAAATCTTCGCCAGTACCACTGGGTCAGTCATGATAGATGGGGGAAAGATTGAAGTTGTCAAGGGTTTAATTTTACTTGGATTCACAATAATCACCCATGGGAGCAGCAGTGAAGAAATCAAAAGACATACAAACTGCATCAAGCAAATTTGCTGTCAAGGAACTCTTGAACTAAAAAGAAGTGATGCCATTTAATATTTTCAACTGCTTCTTATACAGCTAAAAGTTTGACAATGAATAAGGAAGACCAAAGAAGAACTGATATCTTTGAGTGTGATATTGGCAAAGAGTACTGGTTACACCATGGACTTCCAAGAGATCAAATACATCTATCTTGGAGGAAGTGTAACCAGGGTGCTCCTTAGAGGCAAGAATGGTAAAATTTTTGTCTCATATTTCTAGTATATTATCAGGAGATGTCAGTTACTGGGAAAAGATATCATGCTGGGAGCAATGCAGAGTCAGTGAAATAATGGAAGACCCTCAAATCGATGAACTGATACAGTGACTGCAGTAATGGGCTCGAGCATAGTGAAGATTGTGAAGATGGTACAGGACAGGACACATTCATATCTGTTACTCACAGGGCTGCTATGAATGGCATTTAGTCAATGACACCTAACAATAATAACGTGCCTGTGGTTATAACTCCATTTGGGAATCATTTGTCTTTGTTATGTTTGCTCTGCACGATTAGGATAGTATGTCTCTTGCGTTGATCTTGTTTGGGATCTCAAAGAAATGAAAAAAGAAGTTCAACAGGTAGAAATAGAAAAGATAGATGCCACATCACATAGAGAACTCCAAGGAACCAGGAAATAGACTCTGAAGAAATTAAGACTTTCCCAGAGCTAAAAATAGTAAAGACTTACTTTAGAGATAAGGGCCTTTGTTTGGACTTCAGATTTCTTAATCTGTGCAAAAAAGAAATTTGCTTGTTAAAACTATATACTTTTGTCATTTCTGGTGCCCTAATGGTGAGGATCTATGCTGCCAACCAGATGACATGTGGTTCGAATTCAACAGTTATTCTGTGGGAGAAAGATGGGCAATCTCCTCCCATGTGTTTTATTGTCTCTACATCCTGCGAGAGGGTCAGCTTTGGGTTGGTTTTGACTGGATGGTACATAGCAACAACAGCAGTTGACAGCAGCAGACTCAATTCATTGATGTTGAGTTGAAGAGACTCATAGCTGACCCTCCAGTGGGTTTTCTGAGGCTGCAAATTAAACATGAGAAAATTGCACCTACTTCTCCCACAGTGTCACTGGTGGGTTTGAACCACCAAAGAGGTGCCATCTTTGGGTTAGCAGTACAATTCCTTATGGGCTATGCCACCAGAGCTTCTTTTCCTATTAAAGCAACACAAGAGAAAGAACACACTATATATATATGTATATATATACCTACAAAAAGCATTTTGCTTCTCTATCTCTACAGTTTATTTACTCCTCAACAAATTGATATCTATAGGTAGAAAGAAACTCAGGGGGCTTCTGGTTCACTTGTTTCATTCCACTGAGAAATAAAGAATTTAAGTGAGACTTTAGAAAGGCAGTAGTGAAGTATAAAAACCCCCCTTCAATTAGAATCAGAAACTTTAGGGCTTATCTTCTGCCTAATTGTGTAATTTGGGCCAATTAATTAATGTGTGTTTCAAGGTCTCTGTGTGTTAAAAAGAAACAATAGTCTTCAGCAGTGTGATGAGAGTTAGAGATAATATATGAAAACACTAATACGTAGCTTGGCATTTAGTACATGTTGGTTTCCTTTTGTCTTTTCTTATCCAAATCACAGAATGAACAGCATGTCTGAATTTTAAATGCAGTGTCCTAGTTTCAGGTATAATATTCTTTTTAATACTTTATGTGACCATTAGAAGCTGCACTCAAGCAGTGCAACATATAAGCCCCAAATACTAGTAAAAACTTAGGAGTCTCGAAGTGCTTAGAAGAAAGATCTGGCAATTGACTTCTGAAGGTTTATAGCCTTGGAAAAAACCTAAGGATCAGTTCAATTTCACCCTCCTGAAGTTGCCATGAGTTGAAACTAACTCAATGGTAACTTATAGCACATACTCATTCTTTGCACTTGACACAGAGTAGATATACATATGAAGTAAGCATGGAGTAAAGGGCACATATTGTCATATTTCTGTAGTGGTGGATTGGTGGCCTTAGGCATTCTTTTAAAAGATTTTTTAAAATTTTCTTAAATGGATATATTAACAAAAGTTTACAGAAAACTTGGATTTTCATTGATTCATTGTTGCACATTTTCCTCCAACAGGCCTGCTTTTAATTGTTTTTGGTCAAACATTCTTCTAGGTCATATAGCCCTGGTCTATCCATTTTCTATACAGAGGTAACTTGTGGTTGCTGTGAAGCTGACATTGATGTCAAATGTGAATGGTTACCCATGGTGGACAGTGTTTGGTGGAGCTCCCCGATTAAAACAAGCTTGGAAGCAGGAGTGGCATCCACTTCCGAAATAACTTGGCTCCAGAAACCCTATGAACCTGGAGAAAGGATGAAAGTTATACAAGTGTCCAGTTCTTTTGTTCATAGGGTTGCTATGAGTCACCTGCAACTCGACGACACTTAACAAAAACAACAACAACCCCCTTCAGAGATATTTTTGTATACACATTCTTCTGATTTTAACCATCTCTACAACACATTGAACAAATGATTGTTTAAAAAGGATTGTGAGCTTTTATTTGCTCAAATAATATTTTCCTAAGCAGCATTCCTATCTCCTAATTTTTCCCATGAAAGAGAAGGTTGTGAGTTAGATAATTGATAAGTTTGGGGAAAAAATGTGCATGCTCAGTTCTCAGTCTTTTGCATTTTCTCTTTGGTGTCTGCTTGTTTACTGAAGACTTGTACTCATGTGTTCTCTGTCATACACTAAGGGGCTCACCCTTGTAAAGTGAAGCCTAAATTATCCAGCTTTGTCAGTGACTGGCTGTGTAAACCTAATACAGGTGCATAGAAAGTTTTCAAGCCCATTTGACAAATACATTCTCTCCAAACTAACTTTTCTCAGTAATCAAGCTAACATTTTGATCTCTATGTGCCCAACTCCTGGTTCTAATCAGAAGTAGTAAGAGACTGACTCCTGCTAAGCCCCCAGTGTGAAAACTCCACTGAGCCTCAAATTCCTCCTTATAAAGGTAGTTATTTTGCTGATTAAATAAGCTAACAATGAAAAAAAATCTTTTCTATGGAGGATAAGGCACATTGTTCTTAGTTACTATTGAGTCAGTTGCAACTCATAATGATTCTATGAGCAACAGAATGAAATTTTGCTCTGTCTTGCATCATCTTCATAACCGCTGGTATGCTTGAGACCATTATTACAATCAATGTGTATATTGAGTGACTTTCAACTTTGAGGGCTTATATTTTAGCATTATATCAAACATTAGTTTGCTCTAATTTGTAGAGTTTTTATTGGCTAACTCTTCGGAAGGTTTGGGAGAAAGAGGAAGAACCTCAAAATGATTGACTGACACAATGGGTATGACAATGGACTTAAACATAGAAGACATGGTGAGGATGAAACAGGATGGACAGGGCCAGATTCAGATCTGTTGTTCATAGATTTGTTATAATAGTTGACTAGATGGCACCTAACAACAATTTTCAGTAGTTGATCATGAGACCTTTCTTTATAGCTTTTCTTAATATGAAGGTTCCACTGAAATTGTCCCTCATGGATGATTTGCTAGTATGTGAAGTATTGGTGGCATAGCTTCTAGGATGACAGTAAAGCATAAGCCACAAAAAGGCAACTAGCAAACAGGTGGAGAGGGTAATGTACAGACATTAGGGGTTCTTTTTGTTCTCAACATCTTGCTTTTCCTGTTTTTCTCACTGACCTGTGATTCCTGTACAGTCTTTGATGGTTTTCTAGGTGTAGCTCGTGCTTCAGCTTCACCCTCTGAAGGCTGCAATGGGAAGAGATCTTGGTAATCTTTAAACCTGCCAGCAAGAAACCAATAATATCACAGAGGATCAACATCTAGTATGAGTATATAAGACAAAGCAAAGTTGTGCTAGTATTTGTAGAAAAAGTAGAAGTGTGAAAATTGAACCCAGGTTGTGAAGTGATCAAGCATTTAGCTGCCAAGTGTAAGGTCAGTAGTTCGAGCTCAGTGAGAGGTAAGTGTGACAGTCTGCTCTATACAGATAGAAAACCAGACTTATTGTCATAGTTAATGCCAACTCACAGCAGGGCTTCTGAGATTGTCAATCTTTGTAGAAACTGGTTGCCTCATCTTTCCACCATAGAGGGGCGGATAGGTTTCCACTAGTTAACTGATCCCTGTTTCATCAGTGATCTCTGTAAAGATCACAATCTTGGAAACCCTATCAGGCAATTCTATTCTGACATATAGGATTATTATGAGTCAGAATCCTCTAAAGAGCAATGGGTTAGAAATGTGAAGAGAGGAATGGTAAGAAAGTAAAAAAATTATCTTCATACCCACTTAATCCTTTGCTAACATTAGTTTACATGCTGTGTTGTTCCTTGTTAAAGCCAATAAACAAAAATGTGTGTGTGTGTGTGTGTGTGTGTGTGTGTGTGTGTGTGTGTGTGTTTAGGTAGGAAGTTTCAAGATAAGCTTGCCTTTTTCTTTAATTGGAAGGTTCTGAGAATGGACTCTGATATTCCTTACTATTGTAGTTTTCAGAAGCCAATGAACATTTCACTTCAGAAAGGATGGTGGCTGTGACTGCACTTACTCACCACTTTTCTTCCAGGCACCTCATGACACAGCCTTGGACTGTTAACAATGATGATGTGCTCACTTGACGCATCTGACTGATTTCTTTGATAATAGGAGCTCTACATTGCAGTGCTTCTTCTAAAAAGTTGCAAGAGAGAGGAGAGGAGAATCATTCACTGGTATATCACTTTTGAGATAGCTAATGTTTTGATTTGTTTGTTTCGTTTGCTTTCATTGTAGAATTTCATTGTTTCAGAACTTGACCAGGTTCTCTACCCTAATGACAATATGAGAAGAAATCTTAAAAGAATTTTTGAAAATTTATGTGTTAGTATATCCGTAAAGCAAATATTCACATACTTAAAGGCCATGTGTCCCTTAAGCATGTTCACTGAGCATTTAATTGGAAAGACAGAATTAAAGGATTCATTTATGCAGCTGGATTGAAATGCTCTTGTCAGTAGGTGATAGGAAATAGAAAGTAGGTAGAGGAGTGTAGGGTTAAAATCAAGTAGCTGAGGCAAGTGTGGATCCAAGATCACAAATCAGTATTTTAAGAACCATACAATTCTCAAGTGTTAAGAGGCAGTTTATGAAATAATAAAACTTGAAAATTTATCAAGGACAGAATATAAGACTTCGTTTTGTCTATTCCATTAGAAATGATGTAAAAGACTCGAGATTCAACATCTTAAAGGTTTGCCCATTCTGACTTTGTTTCTATTTTTATGACATATATAGCTTTATCTTGGCTTATCATAACTAAAGGGGGAAAGGAATTTACAAACATACATGTACAGTGAATGAGCTCAAGCTATGCTACTTTTCTATATATTCATCTATGCCAAAACCAGGGGACTCTCTTCTTATTGCTGTAGATTTATTTACTTGCATAGTGGGACAATTACTTGCAAAATAAATTCAAATAGGTCAATTTTACTCTCCCACCTTCAGAAACTTTTTTAAAACCCAAAAAATTTATGAAATGAAAGTCTTCAAGCAAAAACGTCCTCCTTTCTTGTACAATTCTATGTATAACTCATTAGGTGGAACATATTCCAACTCTGCTTTTGTAGTGAATTCCAGCTTACTAGGGTTTGAATTAAAGGTCTATCAATTAGGCAAGTTATTTCACTATGTTTACCTTGGTCAATGGCAAAAGGAAGCTTTTTTACAAGATTATTTTCAGGATTAAAGAATATTTAATGAAAATAATTATACATATGAAAATGACTGAAATACTTTGTCACATATATTTTACCTCAATAAAATAATAAAAAAGCAAATAAAAGACAAGACATACATAAAATATTTTACACCTGACTTCTTTTACTGCTATTATTACTTTGGGTTTATTATTGTTCTCTGCTTTCACTGGTCTTTTAATAGTTGCTTTTCATTCTGCACACTCTCCTACTCTCCCCCCCACCCCCAATGTCTTATATACATACTGTTTGTCTCATGCTCTTTCTTTTTCTTTTTTTTTTTCATGCTCTTTCTTGAATGACTGTACTACAGCAATGAAATAAGAAGGAAATGGTGAAGAGGATGCATACCAGCAGAGACTTTGCCATGGAAGAAAGTCTTGAGAATATTATCAAGGAGACATTTTTGATGTTTTTCATTGGTCTCAACACTGATTTTCTGTATGGCTAACAGGAATAGCAATGGATTGTCAGCCTTCCGTTCTCTGAGGAACTCTTTGAAGTAGTCCAAGTGCTGTGAATTTAGGAGAACTTCTGCTAAATTTCTAGGAGACAAAACAAAACAACATCACTGGTAGAAGACTACAGGGTAAGATTATGGACTAAACACACAATTGTTCATACTTTTTTTAACCAACACAACAGAAAACAAAAGAGTGGATTTAGAGGATAATTTTGGAACTCTGAGTTGATGGAAATAAAAATAGGGGATCAGAGCTATCAGTTCATAAATGAGAATTAGAAGGCAATGGGAGGGAATAAGAAGTTTAAGACTTCTAAATGAATATTTAGAAGATAAGAGATTTCAAGATAAAATTAACTGTTTTAGATTTAGAAGGAAAAGTAATTTATAGGATAATGTCCAAGAAAATGGATAGGTATTTCCATCAAATGAAAGACATAATAATTTATAAAGATGTTAGGTGTCATTGAGTTGAGTACAACATATTTGAGCCCTGTCCTATCCTGTGCCATTTTCACACTTACTGACATACTACAGCCCATTATGGCAGTCACTGTGTCAATCCATCTCATTGAAGGTCTCCCTGTCCTTTGCTGATCCTCCACCCTTTCAAATATCATGTCCTTCTCCAAGGAATAGCCCATCCTAGTAACATGCCCTAAGTTTGTGAGGCAAAGCCTGATCATTCTTGCCTCCAAAGAGCACTCAGGCTGCACCCTCTCCAAGACCTATTAGTTTGCTCTTTTGTCCATCCATGGGATGGATGTTCAGTGCTCTTCTCCAACAGCACAGCTCAAAGATATCAATTCTTCTGTCATCCTTATTCATTGTACAGCTCTTAGATGCACAGCAAGTGATCGAAAAGACTATGGTCTAAATAGGACGCACCTTAGTACTCAAACTGACATCATTACTTCTGAATATTTTGGAAAGGTCCCTAATTGCAGATTTTCCCAGTGTAATGTGTCTTCTTAATTCCTGTCTGCTGTACCAAGGGTCCAGGCTTGGATGCACTCACCAACCTATGCCAGGGAATATGAAGAAAAATTACCTGGCTAAAGGATTGGAAGAGGTCCATATTTATTATAATCCCCAAGAAAGGTGATACAACAGAATGTAGAAATTATTGAACAATAATATTAATATTACATGCATGCAAAATACTGCTGAAGATCATTACAAACTGGCCAGAACAGTACATAGATAGGAAACAGCCAGAAGTTCAAGCAAGATTTAGAAGAGATCATGGCACCAAGGATATCATTGTTAATGTTAAATGGATCCTGGCTGTAAGTAAAGAATACTAGAAGAATGCCTATTTGTGCTTCATTGACTATGCAAAGGCATTTGACTGTGTGGATTATAACAAGCTGTAGCTGACATTGAGAAGAATGGGAGTCCCAGAGCACTCAGTTGTTCTCATGTAAAACCTATACCTGGAGAGGGAGGCTTTTCTGTGAACAAAGCAGGGGAACACTGCATGGTTTAAAATTAGGAAATGACCCTCCTAATGCCAGGCCCATGTCAGGGAGCTGCCTTCTCATGCCAGGCCCATGGTGAAGAGTGGCTTGCTGACACCAGGCCCATGCTGAGGAGCTGCCTGCTGACACCAGGCTCACACTGGGAAGCAGCTAGCTGATGCCAGGCATGTGTCAGGGAACAGTGTGCAAGGAAAGCTGGAATCTGAATGAGTGTGAGTCTGGAACTCCAGTCCCATTGTATCTGGTCCACACCCAGAACTCGTCTGGGTGCTGCCAGCCCCTGCCCAGAACGCTGCTCCCGATGTGCACCAGGAATGGCGCTAGAACTTAAGTGAGGTACTTTGTGGGGAATTGGCTGGATCACATGGGACCCCTTAAGCTCAATCAGAAGGAAGTGAAACAGCTGGAGTTCATTCTTGAAGGAAAAGCCAAAGCCTCCTGGCTTTCCAATCAAATCTCAGTGCTCTATCTTATGTCTCCTCACATCCAGTCCATCAACTGCCCTTAGGCCAGAGCACATTGGGCTACCCTATCTGCAGCAGTTGTCTGACAGAGGAGACTGCTTCCACAGCTTTTTTCTCTATCAAACTGCGAGAAATCCAGATAGGGTAGCTACCACATCTTCTTCTGGAGTGGTGACTATTATCTCAGACATGAAAATCTCTACCACAGCAATGTCATGTCAGAAGCAAGCTATCTCACCTTTGACACAAGCCCAAAGCAATATGTCATGCCCCAAAAGTGACATCTTATCAATGGATTTCCTGAAGTCAGAAAGTCTGATGAAACATTCTGACACAGAATTAAAAAAAAAAACAAAACAAAACATAAAACAGAACAACCCAAAATAATGACTGAATATTATCAACGGGTGAAAGATAAACTTGAAGAATTACAGGACACTGTAAGCAAAACCCAGGAGAAGCTTTAAAAAAATCCAAAACAATACAGATAAAATACACGAGGCATTACTGGCTCTGGAAAAACAACAAACCACAATCTAAAATATGAGGACCAATGTTTCAGATGCTGTCAACATAATGGAGGGTCACATGAACAGGGTTGAAGAGATGGAATACAGAACCAGTGAGACAGAAGATATAATTGTCACCAATGATCTGCTAGAGCAAAAAGCAGAATAAAAAAGGAAGGATAAAGAAGAAAGAAAGCTCAAGAATAATGTGGGACACCATCAAGAGAAACAATATGTGCATCATTGGAATCCCAGAACAGGAAGAACTAACTAAAGGCACCAAAAAAGTTGTGGAAGAATTACTAGAGGAAAACTTTCCAGGCATAATGAAGAATGATAGAATATATACTAAAGAAGCTGAGAAAATACCATATAAAATAGAACAAAAAAGAAAAAAACACCAAGGAATATCATAATCAAATTTGCCAGAACCAAAGATAAGGAGAGACTTCTGAAAGCAGCAAGGGAGAAACAAAGAGTAACTTGTCAGGGAGAGCAAATAAGGTTAAGTACCAATTTCTCAGCAGAAACCATGCAAGCAAGAAGACAATAAAATGACATATATTGAACACTCAAAGAACACACTCTCAACCAACCACACTGTACCCAGAAAAATTGTCTATCAAATATGAAAGAGAGCTCAAGATATTCCCAGAAAAACAAAACCGTTGTAAAAACAAGACAATCATTGAAGGAAACATTAAGACATGTCCTTCTTACAGAAGAGTCACAGAAAACCGGATGGACCAAAGTAACTAGCACCAACACACACACACACGAACTCAACAAAATGGTAGCAATAAAACCTTGCCTCTCAATAATCACACTGAATATGAATGGTTTGAATGCACTACTGAAGAGAAAAAGAGTAGCAGATTGGATAAAAACACAAATTCCATCAATATGGTGTCTACAAAAGACGCATAGGAAAAATGAAGATAAAGAATGACTAAAAATAAAAAGGATGGGGGGGAAATATACCAAGCAAATGGGAAACAGAAAAAAGCAGGGGCAGTGATAGTAATCTCTGATAAAATAAATTTCAATGTAAAAACCATCACAAAGGACCCGGAAGGTCACTATATAATGCTTAAAGGGTCAGTAGAACAAAAGATATAACAATATCTAGGCACCAAATGAAAGACCTGCAATATATATAAAACAAACATTAACAAAACTGAAAAAGGAAATAAGACAATACTACTATAGTAGTTGGAGACATCAATATACCACTCACAAGAAAAGATAGAATTACCAGAAAGAAACTCAACAGAGATGCTGAAGAATTAAATCACACAATAAACCCACTCGACCTCATAGATATGTAAAGGCTGGTGCACCCCTAAAAAGCACAGTACACCTTCTTCTCCAATAAGCATGTAACGTTCTCCAGAATAGATCACATTTTAGATCATAAGCACTCACCCATAAATTTAAAAACATAGAAATAATACAAAACATCTTCTCAGACCACAATGCTACAAAAGTAGAAATTAATAACAAGAGGATAAAGGAGAAAACACCATACATTTGGAAGCTGAACAGCACCATGCTTGAACATGACTGGGTACTAGAAAAAAATGAAAAATGATATTAAAAAGTTTCTTGAAACAAATGACAAAGAAAACACCACTTAACAAAATTTCTGGGAAATAGCTGAAGAACTAATCAGAGGTCAATTTACAGCAATAAACACACACATCAAAAGGCAGGAAAAAATGACCACTGACTCCCTAAACCAATATTTTCAACAAATTGAAAAAGAATAGCAAGAAAACCTGACACCCTATAAAAAACCTAAAATTATAAAAATTAGAGCAGAAATAAATGAAATAGAAAACAAAACAATTAAAACCATCAACAAAACTAGGAGCTGGTTCTTTGAAAAGGTCAATAAAATTGAGAAGTCTCTAGCAAAACTAACACAGGAAAAGACACAAATAATCTGAATGAAAGATGAAATGGGCAATGTCACAACAGAACCAACTAAAATAAAAATACTAACTTTGGAATATTATGAAAAATTATACTCAAACAAATATGAAAACCTAGAGGAAATGGACAAACACTTAGAAATTTGCAACCTACCTAATCAGACACAAACTGAGTGAATACCTGAATAGATTCATTACAAAAGAGGAAATTGAAAAGATACTAAAACAACTTCCAGCCAAAAAAAGCCCTGGACCAGTTGGTTTTACAAGTGAGTTTTATTAAACATTCAGAGAAGAACTTACCAATTCTACATAAACTATTTCAGAAAATAAAAAAAGATGGAATTCTCCTAGACTCATTCTATGAAGCAAACATATCCTTGATCCCAAAGCTAGGTAAAGACACCACCAAAATAGAAAACTATAGGCCAATATGTCTCATGAACATAAATGAAAAAATCCTGAATAAAATATTGGCCAATAGAATCCAATAATACAACAAAAAAATAATTCACCATGACCAAGTAGGATTAATAACAGGTATGCAAGGATGCTTCAACATAAGAACAACAATAAATGTAATTTATCATATTAATAAAGCAAAGAACAAAAACCACATGATACTATTAATTGATGCATAAAAGATCTTTGACAAAATCCAACACCATTTACTGATTAAAACACTCAACAAAATGGTATTAGAGAGGAATTTCTTCAACATAGTAAAAAGTATATACACAAACCCGAGAGCCAACATTGTTCTCAATGGAGAGAGATTAAAGGTATTCCCTTTGAGAACAGGAACTAGTCAAGGATGCCCACTATCACTTCTCCTATTCAATATAGTATTGGAAGTCTTAGCGATAGCAATAAGGCAAGAGAAGGAAATAAGAGGTAACTAAGTTGGCAAAGAAGAGATAAAATTATCTCTATATGCAAATGATATGATAGCAGGCTTAGAAAGCCCTAAAGACACACCCATGTTCATTGCAGCTTTGTTCACAATAGCAAGGAGTTGGAAACAACCTAAGTGCCCATCAACAAACGAATGGCTAGAGAAGCTGTGGTATATTCGCACAATGGAATACTATGCTGCATTAAAAAACAAGGAACTCATGCAATATTATTCAAAATGGTTGACTCTGGAGAACATTATGCTGAGTGAAATATCCCAGTCACAAAAGGACAAATATTACATGATGCCACTGTTGTAGAATGGGACTGTCCTTGGGGTTGGGGAGAGACTGAGTAAGATGGGTTCAATAATGTATACTGCACTGAAACAGAGGAGGGAGAGAACCGTCTAAAAGAGAGATGTAACTGGGTATCTCTGTCATCACAGGAGACTAGAGCGAGGGCTGCATGGTGGAGGGGACCTGGGGGAGTGTTTGTAAAACAATGAAAGAATCTTTTCTTTTACTTTTCCATAATTTTTGGACTCATGTACCTATAACTTGTTAGTCAAATTCGTGTCTTCTAGGTTGCAACACCCCCATGATACATCTTGAAGGATATGTACATGTACAGCCAAGCACAATCAATAAGAGTGCATCTGAATTCCAAAATCAATCTCCATAATAGTCTATGTGTTTCCTACTGCCAAAGGGGCCCTTTAGAGTAGTGAGAGAAGATCTTCACCCTGAAGCCCACAGCGTCCCTTTTCAGCAGGAAGTAGCTAAGAGAATACGCCGTCCCCTTTTCCTTATGACTCAGGGTGAAGTCTCTCTCAGGGAGGAGTGATAGGGAATGGCAAAGGATACACTGACAAAGAAGATTAATCAGAACTGGCTTTGACAAGCACTGTGGCATTTGGACAAGAACAAACTGGGAGGAGGGTGGAGAGAGTGGTGCAGCAATGAATGAGTGGAAGCCCAGAATCTCTGTAAATGTTTATGAAAATTAATAAAATATAATTATAGGGAAAAAAAAAAGAAAGCCCTAAAGAGTCAGCAAGAAAACAACTGGGCATAATTGGTCAGTTCAACAAAATGGCAGGATACAAGATCAATATAAAAAAATTAATTGGATTTCTTTATGGTGACAAAGAGAATACAGAACTGGAGCTCATTTAAAAAAATACCCATCACAATAGCTAATCACAAGATTAAATACTTGGGAGTAAGTCTAACTAGAAATACAAAGGATTTATTCAAAGAAATTTACAAAACATTACAAGAAACAAAAAGAAACCTGGAGAAATGGGAGATTATATCTTGCTCATGGATAGGAAGACTAAGCATTGTGAAAATGACAATACTATCAAAGACAATCTATACATTCAAGGCAATCCCAATACAATTACCAATTCCATTCTTCAATGAGATGGAAAAGGTAATCTCCAATTTAATTTGGAATGGAAAGAGATCTTGAATAAGCAAAGCACTCCTTAAAAAGAGAAACAAGGTAGGAGGCATCTCACACCTTGATTTCAAATACTACTACACAGGTGGTGGTCAAGACAGCATGGTACTGGTACAATGACAGACACATTGATCAATGGAATAGAATTGAGAAGCCAGAAATCAGCCCATCTACCTATGGTCAACTGATTTTTGATGAGGAGATGAAATCAATTAAGTGGGAAAATGACAGCCTTTTTGACAAATGATGTTGGCAAATTGAAAAACTATCTGTAGAAAACTCAAGCAAGATCCACACCTCACTCCATACACAACTCAGGGTGGATCAAGGACTTAGGACTAAAACCAAGGACTATAAACTTCACCAGAGAAAAACTTGGAAGAATTCTAGAAGCCCTAATCCACAACATAAACAGTCTTCTGAGCATCCTAAAAAACCTACAACCAGGAGATGGTAAAATAGATGAATGGGACCTTCTAAGATTAAAATCCCTATGCACATCCAAAAACTTTTCCAATAGGGTAAAAAGGGAAGTCACAGACTGGGAAAGAACATTTGGCCATTACATGTCTGATAAGGGACTTATTTTGTGACTTATAAGGACTTATAAAATACTTGAGCACAACAACAAGATAAAGGTGAACAACCCAATTGAAAAATGGGCACAGGATATGTACAGACACTTGACCAAAGAAGACATTCAGATGGCCAACAAACACATGAAGAAATGTTCAAAATCCCTAGCTCTAAGAGCGATGTAAATCAAAACAACTATGAGATATCCTCTTATCCCAGTAAGAATAACAAAATTTAACAGAACAGCAAACAACAAATGCTGGCGAAGTTGTGCAGAAATGGGAACACTTATTGACTGTTGGTGGGAGTGAAAAATGGTACAAACACTATGGAAGGCAGAATCGCAGTTTTTCAAAAAGTTGGAAAGAGAAATACCATTTGACCCAGCAATTCCACTACTGGAAATACACCTTAAAGAAACCATAACTGCCATTCAAGCAGATATATGCATACCCATATTTATTGCAGTTTTATTCACAATAGCAAAGAGTTGGAAACAATTCAAGTGCCCATAGAGAAACTCTGGTATATTCACAAAATGGAATACTATGTGGCATTAAAAAACACGGAACTCATGAAATATTACACAAAATGGGTGACCCTGGAGGACATTGTGCTGAGTGAAATATCTCAGTCACAAAAGGACAAATATGGCATAGTGCCAGTGTTGTAAAGCAGGAACAACATCAGGGTTGGGGGGAAACTAAGAGAAGATAAATAATGTATTTAAATACTGCATTTAAATTGATGAGGGAGAGAACTGTTTAGGAGTAATATATGATTAGGCATTATTGTAATGGCAAGAGTCCAGAATGAAAGCCGGATAGAGGAGTGGTCTGCGGGATGGGGGAGACTGTATAACAATGAAAGAATTTATTTTTTTTTTACTTTTTAAAAAGAAAAGTGTTCGGGGGGGTGGAGGGTTTGGCAGGGAGGAAAGTGTGCAACAATGAATGAATGGAAATCCAAAGTCTCTGTAAACTTTCATTAACATTTTTAAAAAATGGAAAAAAATTAAAAAAAAACCAACCCATCACATTCCAAGAGGTTTCTTAAAGAATGAAAATAATCTGTTATTATAAAAATATGTCCAGTTTCCATCTCTCCAACTACCAGGAGGAAATCTTGCATAAACAAAAATGCTTGTGGAATCAGTTCAAAAGTAGATTAGATTTGGAAGCTAGCCTATTACTTTAAATCAATACTAGATACATTTTTAGTTTGGGATTTTTTTTAAAAAAATAAAATAAACCTATGTTATTAGGAAGCATAAAAAAACAACCAAAAAAACAAAACAAAGCTTTTGACCACTGGGCTGATTGTCAGCATCCTGACAGATGGTAAAGAGACTGAAATTGTTAACAGCTTTAGCTTGCTTGGCTCCACAACCAACACTCTTGGTACCAGCAGCCAGAAATCAAAAGATGAATTGCACTGGGAAAAAATCTATTGTCAGGGACCTCTCCAGAGTATTGAAGAGAAATTATGTCAGTCTAGAGACTAAAGAAGTGTGCCTGATCCAGGCCATAGTCTTTGCAATTACATACTATGCATCAGAGATCTGGACAGCGACCAAGGATGAAGAAGAAGTTTGCTTTTGAATTGTGGTGCTGGAGAAGAGTATTGAAATACCATGGACTGCTATGAGAGAAAAAACCAGGTTTGTCCTGTAGAGGGTTAAACCAACCTGCTTCTTGGAGGCAAGGATTTTGAAGCTCTGTCTGATAACTTCGGGCATGTTGCAAGGAGTGACCAGTCCTTGGATGGGGATATCATACTTGGAAGGATGGAGAGACAGCTCAAGAGAGGAAGAGACTGGATGAGATGGATTGGCTCAGTGACTGGGGTAATGGGGGTAGGTGTGACAGAGACAATGAAATTGGCTCAGGGTAGAGCAGGGTTCAGAGCTGTTTTACATAGGGTCATTATAAGTTGGATTTGACTTGACAGCACATAACAATGGTAACTGCTAATATTTTCCCATCAATCTAGTAATTCCTTTTTTAAATTGACACTTTAATGAAAGTTTATAGAGAATTTGGATTCCCATTCATTCATTGTTGCACATTTTCCTCCCTGTCCTCTCCTCCCCTCAGCTTTTCTCTTTGGAAAAAATTTTTTTTCATTTTATACAATTCCCCCCACCCAGTTCACTTTACCATGTTAGCTCTTATTCTAGACTCTTGTCATGCCAATAATATCTAATCATATATTCCTTTTATACAGTTCTCTCTTGTCTGTTTCAATCTAATAACTCTTAAATTTGCTACTTCTTGGAAGTTGTTTGTGTAGGAGTATAAACTAGTAAGCTGCTTCCCCCTATCTTCAGTGATATCCTTCCAGCTGGCCACCCTAAAGCTGTGTAGCTGTACCTGAACCTGGTCAGTAAATTTCCTGTCCCAATAAACTAATATATTTTGTTTGTCTCTGGGTCAGTTTTTGGGTCTATCTGCCAGACAAACCTTGAGGGACTTTCTGTTTGGGGAAGAAGCATAAAAGTATAATTAAATAAATCATAATATACTATGCTAATATTAGAAAAGGAAGTTATTACTTTTATGTACCAATGAGTTGGAAACGAACTCATTGCTGACCCTCTGGTGACCTTTCAGAGGCAATAAATCATATGGGAGGAGACAGTCCTTCTTTCTCCCATGGAGCAACTGTTAGATTTGAACCACATGTTTCACAACTCCTTACCGCTAAGATTTATACATATTGACATTAAATATGCCCATTATATTTAATTTTAAGAAACAGTTAAGGTCTTATATTGCATGATTCCAACTTCAGTAGGTAAAGATTTCAGATACAAAGTGTGCCTATGCAAACTAAATTTTATACAAATAATGTACATATTACACTTCCATCCCCAACACTACAATGAATTTTTGTGGTGTAATATGATGATGGTTTTTTTTACAGAAATAGGCTAAATACTTTTCTTTCATAGCTTGCTTATGAAAACCCTATACCAAGGAAGGTTGTGGTTGAAAAATTATAAAGCACATATTATTTCTGGAAATATCATAGGTGTGATTGATGAAAAAAGATAGGAAAACCTACAAAGAGAAACATAAATTCCTTTTTAGATATGCTGAGATTAAAGATAGAGCTTATGCCTGGAGAGGTAGGGTAGCCATATCTTATACCTTACCTGGGTCTCACTGAAGGTTTCCTGGCTCCTCCCTTCTTACAGGACCATTTCCTTTTTGCAAATTCAAAAGTTTTTGGTGCCTTGATAATTTCCACCATAAAATCTGATGAATAGTTGGGGTACATCATGTCATGAGAAACATTACAGAGAGTAAGAAGGGACAAAATAGCATGATTTACCATTCATTAGGTGCAAGTAGAAAAATTATAGTCCCCAAAACTGCTGCCGTACCGTATCAGATGATGATTATTGTAAATAAGGATTTAGGGATGATTTGCATTTCTGTGACTGATATCAGTTCAGGCTATCTCACTAAGGTTTCTTGGCACTAGGTCATCAAGAAACTCTTTAAGACCAAGGCATTATACTACTCAACAGTACACTAATCAATACCAAGTGGCAGCTGTCTCTTCCACTAGGCATTTATACTGGATCCTTGTCTGCATGATATTCTATACCCAGTCACACCACCACTGCTTTCCTAAATATTCCACTTGCCCTTTGGAACCCTTGTTTTACAAGCAGCTAAAACCAAGACCAAATCCATTGCCATTGAGGAAATTCTAATCCAAATTGACTCCTTGAGATTTAGATAGAACTGTTCTATGGGATTTTCTTGACTTTAATACTCATGGAAGCTGTTCATCTGGGCTTTTTTCCTGGCACTGCTGTGTGGATTTGAACTGCTAGCCTTTAGCTAGTCCCCTTGATCCTTTTTTACTCCTTTTAAAAAAATGTATTTGATTGAGTGAAAGTATACAAATTAAATTGGGTTTTTATTCAATCATTCATAGACATTTTGTTTTATAACGTAATCAATTACAATATCTAATCAAACCTTTATCATGTATTGTCTTTTTCCTTCACCAAAATAATTTTTGCTTGCCTTTGCCTTCCTTCTTATCCCTGTAAAGCCTTAAAGATTGATTATATCTGCATGCAAAACCTTCTTTAGCATTTTATTTTAGTAGTCTTATACCATAATTGTCCTTTGTGACTGACTTATGACATTCTTCTTGCAATCAGTCAACTCTCCCATACTCAAGTCATTTCTCCACCTTTTTGCTTGGAAAACTATACTTCCACCACAAGCTCCTCAAATGGTGAGTGTTTATTCCATCACACCATGCATCATTCATAGAGTATTCTTGTTTCCTACTGCCATTTAGAAATCATTACTAAAATTATTACAGCATTACTGCTGAGAAATAACAGATTACAAAGATCTCAGTATGAGAAAATATTAATGTTGTAGAAGAAAACATAATTATAAATTCATTAAAGGCAGGGGTGGTGTCTTTTTCATTTTTATAAAACCCCCAAGATTTAAAACATGGTCTTGCTATCAGCAATTACTCTAAAAAAATGTTCATTAAGAAGAAAGTATCACAGGAAACTTTTGTGTCATTTAAAATATTTATAGACAAATGGCATACAAAAGGGGTATATTATAATAGAAATAGGTATTGTATATAGAAAAATATACAATTGAATAGGGATAAAAAGCAAAGTTGTACTATAAAAGATTGTTGTTGTGTGCTGTCAAGTCAATGTTGGCTCATAGATAGAGACCCCATAGGACAGAGTAGAAACCCTCCCATGGGTATTCTTAGGTTGAAATATTTATGAGAGAAGATCATCAGGTCTCTTCTGCAGAGCTGCTGGTAGGTTTGAACCATCAACTTTCTCATTAGCAACCAAACAATGGTGCCAGCCAAGTAGTTAGATGTTATTGAGTTGAGCACAACTCACAAAAACCCTATGAACAAAAGATATGAATCCTGTCCCATCCTGTGCCATTCTCATCATCTCTGACATGCTGAGTCCATTGTTGCAGTTAGTGTCAATCTGTCTGGTTAAGGGTCTTCCTCTCTTTTTCTGACCCTCCACCTTTAAAAGCATGATGCCCCTCTCCAAGGAAAATCCTCACCTAGCAAATACGCCAATGTTTGTGAGACGAATCTTTGCCAACACTTGGTGATTGCATGCATTATCAGGACCCTGGAAAACTGAGTATTCTAAAAATAAAACAAAATAAGCTCTCCATATAAAATATGTAGAAATGCTGGGTAAAAAGAACACATTTAAACACTCTTTAGTTTATAACAAATTAAGACAAAATTGATAAAGAAAAAACAAACCACATACACAGAAGCAGATAATCAAAGGGGGGAAACAAAAAAGGGGGTGCAAAAAAGCTAAGAAAGATAAACTGATACCAATACTTTATCTGACATTTGCAATATTCAAGCCACTTGGAGACAGAAAACAAAGTCAGATGCCTTTAGAAAACGACCAAAGACTATGGCACTGCTTTTACATTCAAGATATGTTATAAGGTGAAAACAGGTACTGGGAAAATTACTAGAGACTTAGACAGAATTTTGACAGGAGAGGACAAAAACTGAAGTTCAGAGATCACCAGAAACATCCCAAGCTTTCAGATGAAACTCTCAAAAGAGTAAGAAATGATAATCAACTTTGAATCCCATGAATACAAGAGCTATTAAGCATATGAGAAATAATCAACGTATTATAATGGTAGAATAAAGAGAGGGAAAATGCAAGATCGTCTTAGTCATAAAGAAATACCGTTTGACAAAATGCAACACTCTTTCATGATATAAGCAATAGTACTTAGGAATAAAAAAGAGGGCATAGAAATAGAAAGAAACTTCTTCAACATGAGGACAGCCACTTGTGAGAAAACCACCATTAACATTTTAATGGATAATAAATTATTTAAATTTTTCTTCCCAAGATCAGGAACAGAATGAGTATATTTGCTTTTTTCACTTTCACATACTTTTTTTTTTTACCTGAAGTCCCAGCCAGAATGATTAAGTGAAGCAATGAAAGGAAAGAAATAAAATTAGAAAGAAGAGGGGAAACTATTTCTATTCTAAGATGACATTAACTTTGATATTTAAAAATATTGTAAAGATTCCACTATAAAACAAACGTAGAAGAACTTATAGGTAAATTCAGCCAAGTTGCAGGATAAAAGATCACAAACAAGATCATTTGCCTTCTATACAATTGTTGTTGTCATTAGGGGGCATGAAGTAGACTACGACTCCTAGGGACCCTATGAGAAATACATCAGAACCTTGCTCTATCCTGTACCATCCTCACAGTCTCTGTCATCCTCAAGCCTGTTGTTACAGTCATTGTGTCAATCCACTCATTGTGGGTCTTCCAATCTTTTGCTTCTTCTACATTTCCTAGTATGATGTCTTTTTCTAAGGACTAGCCCCTGCTGATAACATACTCAACGTATGTAAGACAAAGTTTAATCATTTTGCCTCTAAATAATTACCCTGATTACTCTTCTTCCAAGACAGACTTATCTGTTCTTTTGAAAGTCCATGGTATATATAATTTTTCTATGCACTAACAATGAACAATCTGAAAATAATATTAAGAAAACAATGTCAGGGGAGCTCTGGTGGCCTAGTGGCAAGAAGCTGCACTGCAATCCCAGAGGAACACGGTTCAAATCCACCAGATGCTCTGCCGGAGAAGGAGGCGCAATATCCTCCTGTACCAGTCAGATCTGATTTGACGGTACACGCACACAAAAGAATAATAATAATAAAAAAAAAGAAAACAATGTCATTTAAAATAACATAAAAAATGGAGTTGTTTGGAAGTTAACTAAAAAATTTTATGCACTGAAATTATAAAGAGATTAAATAAGACCTAAGTAAATGGGAAGATATTCTCTGTTCATGAATTGGAAGACTTAATGCTTTTAAGATGTCAATACAACTCAAATTCATCTCAGATTCAAAGAAATCTCTATCAAAAATAAAAATATTATAATAAATTAAAGATATTAGATATTCCCAAAGTAATCTATAGTACTAGTGCAATAATAATGATGAAAATTTAGAGACTGATTCTAATATTTATACAGAAATACAAAGAGCTAAGAAAAACCATGTGAATCTTTAAAAGAAAAAAGCAAAATACTTAAACAAATTCTCAACATTTATTGTAATCATACCATACTTAAGATAGTATAAGTAGCTGTTTAAGAACAGACAAAGAGGCCAACACAGCCAAAGAGTAAAGAAGAAAGGCCACATAGAGATTGAAATCTGATTTACACCAGAACTGGCACTGTGAAGTAGTGGGGAAAGTACAGTCTTTTTGGCAAATGGTGCAGATCAACTGGACAGTCATATTTAAAAAACAAAACAAAACAAACAAAAAAAACCCTGAAATATAATACTCCTATCTCACATTGTACATAAAATCAATTTAAGTTGGATCACAGATCTAAATATTAGAAGTAAAGGAGAAACATTTCCAGAAAACAAATACATACATGAGAACATCTTTATAATTTTGGAGGAAAGCAATAAACCAAACCCCATTGCCTTTGAATGAATTCTGACTCAAAGCAACATTCCACAGGATTTCCAAAGAGGAAAATCTTTGCTGGACCACACTGCTTCATCTTTCTTTCAAGAAATCACTGGTGAATTCAAACTGTTGATCTTTCATTTGTTAGTAGCTATTAAAGCTACCATGAAGGAGAGAAAGACAGAGAGAGAGAGAGAGAGAGAGAGAGAGAGAGAGAGCCTAGATTATAAACTATAAAACCTCATCAACACTAAGTGGGAACTGACTCATAAATGAGTCTCCAATGTGTTTTTAGAGGCTGTAAATCCCACAACAGGAAATTTTTCATCTTTCTCCCATGGATCCTCTAGTGGGTTCTAACTGCCAGAGATATATCTCCTTCAGATTAATGATGCAACTCCCTAAGCTGTAGGCCACCAGAGCTCCCTATATAGCTGATAAATGAGTAACAAGTCAACAAAGGACAGAAAATGAAATATAAAAATGCACATTTTATAAGAGACTTGGATTGAATTGAGTATACATATACAACACACACACAAATACAAACACACACTGCATATGCAAAACAGGGAGCGAAGACTCTGTGAGGAGGAAGGTGGCATCAAGATTGGAAGAAGACTTACCAACAACCCGTTATGCAGATAAAACAACCTTGCTTGCCATAACTGAGGAAGGCATGAAGTGTTTGCTGCATAAAGTCAAGGCCTATAGACTTCACTATGGACTGAAGTTCAACATCAAGAAAACAAAGATTCTTACCATGGAGCCAATTGGCAGTATCATGATAGATGGAGAAGATATTGAGATTGTTAACAATTTCAGCTTCCATTATTCCAAAATCAACGCTGTTGGCACCAGAAGTCAGGAATTCAAAAGAGAAAATACATTGGGCATATCTGTTGTCAGAGACCTCTCCAAAGTACTGAGAAGCAACGATATCAGTCTAGAGATTAAAATGCATCTGATCAACAATGGTCTTTGTAGTTACTTGCTATGCATCAGAGAGTTAGAAATGGCTGAGGATGATAGAAGAAGGTGTCTTTAAGTTGTGATGCTGGAGAAAAGTACTGAACATACTATGGACTTCCAAGAGAACAAACAAGTTTGTCCTGGAGAACATGAAATCAGTTTGCTCCCTGGAGGCAAGAATTTTGAAGCTCCATCTCACAAACTTTGGGCATGTTGCCAGGAGGGATCTGCCCTTGGAAAAGGACATCATGTTTGGAAGTGTGGAGGGGACAGTGCAAGAGAGGAAGACCCTGGATGAGATGGATTGACTCAGTAACTAGGGTAATAGGAGTAGGTGTGTTGGAAACAGAGAAATTGTCTTAGGATAGGGCAGGGTTCCAAGCTATTACACATAGGGCCGCTATGAGTTGTAGGTGACTTAACAGACTATAACAACAACACACCTAGGTGAATAGGGAACAAAAAGGCAGTCAACATTGTCGGTAATAAGAGTAATGCATATTAAAACAACACATCTAGAGATAAATATCAATGAGCAGACATTCAAGATTTCCCTTCTCAACGTTAACCATGTTAACTTCTATGTCAAAGATCTTGTAGCAAACACTCCATTGTGAAGCTTGGATTCCCTGACCTTAATCAACTCAATGAGGCTGCACCTCAAGGATCATCCTGTTAGCTGGTTTCAACTACCTTGCAGTTCAGCATCTCCCTCTGACCAAACCTGCCTCTTCTCCTCTGCAGGGCTTTAGTCCTAAGACTCTCTAATAAACCTTTTCCAACAAATCTGTAACTCCAGGAAACCTGGCAAAAGATAAAGTCATATTATTCAAACCCTACAATGATAGTTAGATAAGAAAGCACAAAATCAGCTAGTCAGTTGCCATCAAATCAACTGTTACTGATGGTAATCTCATGGTAATCCCTGAATAGAATTTGTTCCATAGGGTTTTCAGTCTGACATTTTTTGGAAGCATATTTCTAGGATTTGCCACCAAATTTGTTAACAGTCAAACTAGTTAACTATTTGCACCACGCAGGTGCAAGAGATAAAAAGGTAGGAGTTAGCATTCACCACCATAATCATCATCATCAACTTTATTTGTGTCATAATTTCATGACACTCTTTTCTGGCTTTGTAGAAGAAAAAATATTACTCCTGATCATTGTTCTCCCTGGCTAGGGACCTCCGGTGTCATCATCTGTAGGGAGTTGCATTGCCAAGCAAAAGACTATGGGTCTGGTGGTTCAAACCCACCAGCTGCTCTGAGGAAGAAAGATATTGTCTTCTGTTATTATTTTGTCTTCTCTCATCACAACTTACAGGGTCAGTATGAATTGGAACTGACCTGGTGGCAGTGAGCTGGAGTGGATAATTATCCCATTTCAAACAGATAACAGATTGTGCTCTGGTGGTAAAGAGCAGAGGGAGCTGTACTGCTAACCCAAACAAACAAAACCCAGAACATTTAACTCTTTTTTTGTCTCATACAACTTGAGTTTGGAGATTCTGTCCTACCTGGGTATCTCAAATCTATCATTTAAGCACTTGCCTATTCCAGGTACTTTTTCACAGTACACTCTGTAGTCATCACTGATCCTCTCAATGGCCATCTTTGGGTTTCTGTAGCACAGTTCCTCAAAGGTCATTTTTGTTACATCTGTCAAGTATGGAAACACAGGAATAGAGTTTAGTTGCCCACTCTAGACTCAAAGATTCATGTGCTCTTGTTGGAGATTCTGTCTTCAAGATGTTTTTTAAAATATGGCAATGGTGTTCAATGACATGCTTAAATAAGGAATACACATTTTCTAAATTAAAGTAAAGGAGTCCTGCATCACAGTGGCTAAAACTTGGATGCTGACCAAAAAGTTGGGAGTTGAAACTCATCAGATGTCTAGGGCAGTAGAGTCTTATTCTAAACCACTCCTCTCCTCATTCTAGGATGGACTAGTATGCTATGTGTGGGGATGGCTGTTAAAAATGTATTGTAGGGATAGTGGTTAAAAATAGAAATGCCGGGGGAGCTCTGGTGGCCTAGTGGCAAGGAGCTGCAAGTACAATCCCAGAGGCGCACGGTTCAAATCCACCAGATGCTCTGCCGGAGAAGGAGGGACAATTTCCTTCTGTACCAGTCAGATCTGATTTGACGGTATACTCACACAAAAATAATAAAATAAAAAAATTAAAAAAAAATAGAAATGCCTTGGACCTGATTCTGACATTAGGTGTTGTGAGGAGAAGATGCTTCTCATATGCACAGAACGGAGTATTCGGCTTAACAACAGTAATGCTTTTTAGTGGCATGAGTCTGATTAAGCTGAAGTGTTATATCTCCCTTGAGGGCCAGCAGGGGACTCTGCTGTTTACTGTCAACCTCTGGAAAGTCATTTATCCTCCTTGTCTTTCTTTCATTCCTATTAGTTACCATTGAGTTGATTTTGAATCCTAGAGACACCACAAGTGCAGAGCAGAACTGTTCCACAGGGTTTTCAAGACTGTGACCATTTTAGGAGCAGATCTCCAAGCTTGTTCTGTAAGGTAGCCCCTATGTAGATTTAACATGCCAGTATTTTGGTTTAATGGTTGCTAATTGTCATTGAGTTAACCATGACTCATGGCAGCTCTATAAACCTTGCTCTATCCAGCACAGCAAAATTCTCATGATCTCTGCCATACTCATGCCCATAGTTGCAGCTACAGTGCCAATTTGTCATCTTGAGGGCCTTCTTCCCTGTCACCAACCCTCTGTCTTTCCCTGTGTGCTGTCTTCCCCAGGCATTGACTTCCCCTAGCAACATACCATAAGGGAGCTCTGATGGCTTAATGTCAAGGAATTGTGCTGCCAACGCTAAAGTACATGGTTCGAGTTCACCAGTTGCTCTGCAGAAGAAAGATGGACAATCTCCTCCATGTGATTAATTGCCTCTGAAAACTTGCTGGAAGATCAGCTATGGCTTGGTTCCAACTAGGCAGTATTCAACAACAAGATGCCCAAAGTATATGAGATGAAGTTTCATTATCCTTGCCTCTAATGCACCTTGGCTTAGTAATCAAACACTTAACTATTTGTATCACCTCAAGATTCTGCACTTCAATTATTGAGCTCTAAAACCAGGTAGGGGTTAGGGAAGAAAAGGTATAACAATGAATTAATGAAAAAATCCAACTTTTCTGTAACCTTTCATTAAAATCACAATTAAAAAAATGAGTAGAGTAGTAGAAACCAACTTGATAGTATCTAACAACAAGAGTGCTTATATCACAGATTAAAGATCAAATGATGTAACCCTTGCATTGCACCATGCTTAAATACAGCTAATAATTATTAAATTTATATTAATAGATTTCAGTTGCTTATATACAAGGTGCTGTACACTGTGCTGCATTCTGGAGATGTGCTTTTGCAAAACTTCTGTCTCTTTTGGTTTTTCCTTGCAAATGTATTTTTGGGTCCCTAAGCATTATTTCTCCTCCTTCACTGACTATCCACTTTGCCAAGCATGATGTAATTCTGCAAGGACTGGCCCCTCCTAACACAATGTCAAAAGTGGTGTATCAAAGATGATAAGGATGGCACAAGATGGGACACGGTTCAGATCTGACGTTCATAGGATTGCTGTGAGTTGTACTCAGCTCAGCAGCACCTAACAACAGCAGCACATTTTTGTTCGAATCTACCAGCTGCTCCATGGGAGAAAGATGACCAGTCTCCTCTCATGCATCTTACAGCCTCTGGAAACCTGCTGGAGGATCAGTTGTGAGTTAGTTCTGACTCGACTGTAAGAACATGGTGTTTTAGTTGAGAATTCTCATTCTCATCATGATTCCACGTTTATACAAATAGTGCATTTCCAGGCACCTTCAATTATATACACTTAGTACAGGGTTCTGGAAGGTAGTACATAATACAAGGGGCCTATGTGTCCTACTTAACAGTTACCCAGGGTGGACAGTGTGTGGTGGAGCTCCCACTTAAGACAGGTTTGGAAGGAGGAGTGGCATCCACTTCCTAAACCACATGCCTTTGGAAACTCTATGAACTTTGAAAAAAGACAATAGTTATAAAAAGTCTTTTGTTCAAAGGGTCGCTATGAGTCGTGCTCAACTCGATGGCAGTCAACAACAACAATGGCAATATGTAAACTAAAAGAAAAAATATTACAGAACTTTCCCTTACCTTTCAGAAACACTGGAGATGTCACTTCTACCTGGAGAGAGCCTCCTTGTCGTAGGTCCTCACTCGCTATCTTTTGCCACTGCAAAGAGTCCATTTCCTCCATATTAGCCAAACCCTGGCTTAACTCCAGAGATTCCTGAACCCTCTTACACAAACGAATGCTCTCTTCTCTGCTTGAGGTTTCTTCTTTATTTTTATGCCACTTAATATTGGTTAACCTATTTTGAGTCTAAGAGAAGGAGGTGAGACAAAAGATGAACATTATTTGGTGCAGAAACTAGAACAGAATGAAGTTTTTGCAATAGCCTTGCCCTTCCATAAGGAGTTCTAATGACACAATGCATAATGTAACTGGTGGCAAAATGAAAGGTTAGCGGTTGTAATCTATCAGCTGCTCCATGAAAGAAAGATAACTTCTTGCAAAGCTCTAAGCCTTGGAAAGTCAGTATCAGTAGGAACCAAATGGCAGTGGGTTTGGGTGGGAACATTTCCGTGCTTCCATATGATAAAGACTTATATTGATTTCAACTTAGTAAAAACCATTGCTCTTTTCTATATTGTTATGGATAGAATTATAGCCCCCAAAAACATGTGTTGTAAATTCTAACTTCTTTGCCTATGGTTATAATCCCATTTATAATGAGATCGTCTACATTAAATTTATGAGGCAAGATTAGTGTATGATGTAGTTTTGTTATTCAAATATATTCACCAACAACCAGAGCCAAAAAGGAGGAAGTAGATGATTTCCACCAACTTTTGCAGTCAGAAATTGATCGAACATGCAACCAAGATGCACTAATAATAATGGGTAACTGGAATGCAAAAGTTGGGAACCAGGATGAAAGATAAATATGCACTTGGTGACAAATGAGGCTGGAGATAGAATGATAGAATTCAGCACAATAAATGATTTGTTCACTGAAAACATACCTTTCATAAGAAATATAAATGCAGGCTATACACATGTATTTCACCTGATGGTATATACAAGTCAGATGATTACATCTGTGGAAGGGATAATGACTGGAGAAGTTCAGTATCAGTAGGGAAAACTAGGACAAGTATACTAATTGTAGAATAGACTTGAACATTTCCAAGTTCAAGTTAAAGAGGTCAAATGGAATCCACAGGAATAAAAATTTCATCTTAAGTCTATCCCACCTGAATTTTTTTCTTATACATCTTTTTTTATTGAGACTTTAATGAAAGTTTATAAAGAATATGGATTTCCATTCATTAATTGTTGCACTTTTTCTTCCCTGCCCACCTCTCCCACCCAGTTCACTTTTCTCCTTAGGGAAAAAAAAGGCTTTTTTTGTTATACAATTCCTCTCCCCTTTACTATGCAGCTCTTCTAGTGGATAGATACCATACCATGCAAATAATACCGAATCATATATTCCACTTAAGCAGTTCTCTCCCTCATCTGTTTCAATGCAGGGTACACTGTTTATCCCCTCTTTTCTTAGGTTCACCCCAACCTCGATATCAGTCCTGTTTTATAACAATTATGCAGTATTCGCCCTATTGTGACTGAGATATTTCATTCAGCATAATGTCCTCCATGGTCACCCATTTTTGTATAATATTTCATGAGTACTTTGTGTATAATATTTCATGAGTACCCTGTTTTTCAATGCAGCATAGTACTCCAGTATGCGAATATATCAGAGTTTCACTATCCATTTGTTTATTGATGAATACTCGGATTGTTTCCATCTCTTTGCTATTATGAACAATGCAGCAATAAACATGCATGTTCATATATCTGCTTGGGCAGCAGTTCTAGTCTATTTAGGGTATATTACCAGTAGTGGAACTGCGGGATCAAAATGTATTTCTATTTCCAACTTTTTT
>NW_006399811.1:13597667-13601797 GCF_000299155.1 Elephantulus edwardii | reverse complement strand
ATTCTATTGGCCAATATTTTATTCAAGATTTTTGCATCTATGTTCATAAGAGATATTGGCCTATAGTTTTCTATTTTGGTGGTGTCCTTTCCTGGCTTTGGTATCAAGGATATGTTTCCTTCATAGAATGAGTCTGGGAGTGTTCCATCTTGTTCTATTTTTTGAAATAGTTTACATAGAGTTGGTGACAGTTCTTCTCTAAATGTCCCATTCATCTATTTTATCCTCTCCTGGTTGTAGGGTTTTTCAGGATGCTTGGAAGACTGTTCATGTTGTAGATTAGAGCTTCTAGAGTTCTTCCAAGCTTTTCTCTAATGACGTTTATAGACCTTGGTTTTAATCCTAGCTCCTTGATCCACCCTGAGTTGAGCTCTGGTGGCCTAGTGGTAAGAATGTGCATTGCATTCACGACTGCATGCAGTTCAAATCCACCAGCCGCTCTGCAGGAGAAGGATGGGCATTCTTCTCCAGTGTGATTAACTGTCTCTGAAAACCCACAGGATTGTCATCTACAAGTCGGTTCTGACTCGATGGTACTCGACAACAACAGGGCTAACTCCCTGCATTTGGATTTCAATTTAGTGCTAAGAAGTTGTGCTGCAAACCTGAAGGAATGCCATTCTAATCCACTAGATGCTCTGTGGGAGAAAGATAAGCAATCTCTTCCTGTGTTGTTTACAGCTTCCAAAAACTAGTTATGAGTCAGTTCTGACTCGGTGACACATAACAACAGCATACTGTGAGAAATAATTTTCTATTCCTTATACTCACTCACTTATGATACGTTATGAGAGTACTGCATAACTAAGACACATACATACCAACCTTCACCTTCTTTTAGTCAAACCCATTTTCTAGAAGGGAGAAATTCCATATAAAGTCAAAGTCAGCTTCTACACTTGAAGTTTGTTTGTCTCCCCCCACCCTACAGAAGATTCTTTTAGAACTTTAAACCCACTGCCACAGTAACTCTGACTCATGACAACTTCATTTATGTCATAGAAGAGCTGTGCCCCATCAGCTGATCTTTCAGAAGATCATCTCTGGGTAAATTAAAATCTCCAATCTTTCAATTAGCAACCAGGTGTGGTAATCATTTATACCATTCTGGGACTCTTTAAGACTTTAGAAACCATTTTAAGCCTCAGGTGACTCTAGGACAACAAGATTTCATTTAATTTAACAAATGAGACTTCTAACAAAGCCAATCAGGCTCTCTTTCCCTCTACCCCTCAGTCGTTACAATTCCTTCCCAACTCAGAGTTTCTCCTACCGTAAAAATGAGAAACCAGTAGTCTTCTTCATCCAAGAATCTGTTATACCAGGGACTGAGAACCTGTAACCAAACACAAGTGTTATTACATAGGTATTGAGCTTGGAGCCTCGCCCCTGTGCTAATCTGACACTATGGTTTTCTGTAGTGTCTGGAGTCCTAATTTACAGAAGCTGTAGGAGAACATCTGCCCTGACCAACCTCAACAATCAATGGAGGCACTCCATTCTTTCTCTGCATATGGCAAATCATACACACTCTCTTTGAGTCTCAGAAAACAGTAATCAATATTTACTCAGTAAGATGTATAACATCATTTACTCAAGAAAAACTACATGACATCTGTTTGTTGTTATTGTGTACCGGAGAGTTAGAACCAACCCATAGCTGACCCTCCAGTGGGTTTTCAAAGGCAGTTAATTACACAGGAGGACATTGTCAGTCTTTTTCCCTTGGAGCAGCTGGTAGTCTTGAACTGCATGCCTTCAGGATTGCAGCACAGCTTCTTGCCATTAGGCCACCGGAGCTCCCTACATCTCCTACTCCTGCCATCTGTTTAGTTATTTTTTTTTCTTTTCAAAAACCCAATCCAATTTGCTGTTCAGAATTTCTCTGTAAGCCGAGGTTCTCCTTGTAGTGATAAGTGTCTAGTAGGTATATCTTCAACTTGAAGACACTACCCATTTGTGAGAAATGATTCATTATGTTAAACAATTAAAACAACCTAAAACTAAGTGCTTAGCTAGATTTCTGTGCTTGAATTCTCACTTTCATTTGTTTATTTGCTTGATAACTATTTTTTTCTCTATTGTAGACATTGTAGAAATTGTTGAGAATGTATAGATCAATATAATATAAGCCTTGTTCTCAAGGAGCTCATCTTCAAGTGTGATGAATATTGATGTGACAGAAAAGAAACAAAGTTATCTAGAAGTGGGGGGGAAAGGAGAGAATAGATAATTATTTAGGGTTGAGTCACAGAGATATAAAAAATAATTCATAGGTAGTAGTCCAGTTTTGCAAAAACCATTTGTTGAAGAGGTTTGTCATTTCCTCATTTGATAGGTTTTCTTTCCTTGTCGAATATAGATAGGTCCATTGCTGGGTTCTCAATTCTGTTCCATTGATCTATGTGCCTGTCATTGTACCAGTACCATGCTGTTTTGGTTATTACAGCTGCGCAGTAGGTTTTGAGGTCAGGGAGTTCTATGCCTCCCATTTAATTTTTGTTTTTCAGAAGTGTTTTGTTTATTCAGGGTCTCTTTGTCTGTATTGAGATTGTGTTGAACATGTAGATTGGTTTTGATAAGATTGTCCTTTTCACTATATTGAGTCTTCCTATCCATGAACAGGGAACATTTTTTCCATTCATTTAGGTCTTTTATCACAGAAATTTCTGTAATTTTCTTTGTACAGGTCTTTTGTAACTCTAGTTAGGTTCACTCCCAAGTATCACAATTTGTGCCTATTGTAAATGGTATTTATATCTTGGTTTCCTTCTCTGAGTTCTTTTTGTTACTGTAGAGGAATCCCATTGACTTTTTGATATTGCCCTTATATGCTACCACCCCATTAACTTGGTTCACTAGCTGTAACAGGATTCATATCTCACACCGTATACAAAAATCATCTCAAGGTGGATCAGAGACCTTGGAGTAAATCCTCAAACCATAAAGTTCATACAAGACACTAGGATCAAGTTTAGAAGACCTAGTCTATGGTATAAATAGGCTGACAAATACAGCCAGAAATGCACAATCTAGAGAGGATAAATTGATGAATGGGACTTTCTAAAGATAAAATCTCTGTGCTCATCAAAAACTTTTTCCAACAGGGTGAAAATAAAAACCTACCAACTAAGAAAAAGCATTTGGCAATACCATCTTAGACAAAGGTCTCATAACAAAAGTTTTAGGATACTACTGGCCTCCAGAAGAAAAAGACTGACAACCAAATAACAAAATGAGCAAAAACTATGGAAAGATATTTCACAGAGGAAGGTCTTCACATTGCCAATAGACAAATGAAGAAATGTTCAAAATCACTGGCAATAGGAGAGATACAAATCTAAACCACAATGAGATACCATCTCACTCCTGTAGCAGCAGCAACATTTAACAGGACAGACAGCAAGTAATAAATGTTGAAGAGGATGTGAAGAAATAGGAACTCTTTTTTTTTAACTGGTTGTATGCCATCAAATCATATCTGGCTGGCACAAGAGGGGATTTCCCCTCTTTCTCTAGCAGAGCATCTGGTGGATTCAAACTGATTGACTTTAGGATTGTGGAGCAGCTTCTCACCACTAGGCACAAGAACGTCCAAGAGATAGGAACTCTTATACATTGCTAGTGGGATTGTAGAATGGTACAAACACTCTGGAAAGCAGTTTGGCATTTCCTCAAAAGGCTGAACATAGAAATTCCATATGACCCAGCTATTCCACTGCTTGGATATACCCCAAGAGAATGAGAACTGAGGCACAAACAGAGACTTGTACATCAATTTTCATAGTAAAGTTATTCACCATTTCAAGAACTTGGAAACAGCCCAAATTTCCAACCACAATTGAATGGATTGAGGAAATGATGGAATAATACGTAACATGCATGAGCAATGATTTTGTAACTTACTACCTGAATTTTGTATAATCAATGACTTATTCATTGCAAATACATTTTATAAGAAACAAAAACACAGGTTATACACATGGATTTCACCTGATTATATGCATAGGAATCAGATCGACTACATCTGCAGAAAAAACCACTAGAGAAGCTCAATATCAGCTGTGAAAACTAGGCCAGGAGCTGATTGTGGAACAGACCACCAACTACTCATATGCAAGTTCAAGCTG
>NW_006399811.1:13588031-13591969 GCF_000299155.1 Elephantulus edwardii | reverse complement strand
CCCGGCCTAGTTTTCACAGCTGATATTGAGCTTCTCCAGCGGTTCCTTCCACAGATGTAGTCGATCTGATTCCTCTGCATACCATCAGGTGAAGTCCATGTGTATAACCTGCATTTGTGTCTCTTATAACATGTATTTGCAATGAATAAGGAAGTAGGATGTTAAAAAAATAAGAATGACGCAGCCATTTTGTGCAAGTAGCCATTTTACGCCAGGTTCAAATGTGCAGATGTTTGAAGGAGAGCAAAACCAAGTTTAACCATTCTTTGAACCCCAAGGCCAAGCAGGGATGTGCAGAATGGTATGTCCTTCCCTAAAGACTCTGTTCTGATGGTCTTGTTTGCTAATTGGAAGCCTTGCTAGCAGGTGGCTCATAAATCAAAACAAATGTACTGTTGGCCTTGAGGCTGAGTTGTTTTTCTGTTCACTGCAAAAAGAACATAACACAGGAGTTCAAGAATAAACTCTGCTATTCCCCATTGGTGATAGCCTCTCTGCATCGTCATTTAATCCTCATCCCTTCTATCAGTGGAACTGTTCGATATAACGAGGCTGAACCCCGTTAGGTGGAGGGAGGCAGGGTGAAGGAAATGGGAGAGATCTGGTGTGAAAAACAGTGTAAATGAGTTTCATAAAGAAACTTTGTAAATAAAGTAAAATTAAAAAGAAAAAAAGTTGAATATATTAACTCTGTAAGACCATATTTTCCAATACTAGGAACGTACCCAAAGGAAATTAGACCTGAGACACAAACTGAGATTTGTACACCAATGTTCATAGTAGCATTATTCACCATCACAAGAACATGGGAAAAGCCCAAATGTCCAACCACAAATGAATGGGTTGAGGAATGGTGGTACATTCATACAATGAAACATTATACAGCACTCAGGAGCAACATTTCAAAAAATACTACGTAACTTGGTGGAGACTGGAGAGCATTATGCTGAGTGAACTAACTCGGTCTCATAAAGAACAAATACTGTTGTAAAAAAGATAATAATAACTAGTAAAACACGAATGTGGATCCAAGGGGGGAAGAGGTGAGATCAGAGGGGTGAGGATAGATAGGGGCAAAACTACAAAGTTGCATAATTTTGTAGGTGGAGGGAAAGTGTAGAGTAAGTAGAAAAGATCCAGTGAAGAGAGGGTAATAATGGGCATAGTCCAATGGTGACTAATTTTATAAAACATAATGCATGGGGATGTTTGTATGAAATACAATGTGAATGATGTATAGTGTGAAACACAATGTATAAAAAACTTTGTAAGCAAATCAATATAAAAGAAAAATTTAAAAAAATCATAAAAGGGGAATAAAACTTGGATTTTGACCTTGCAGGATAAATGAAGAATGACTGAAAAAATTAATGAAAATTAGAAGTCTCTTAGATTCATTCTTCTCAAACTAGGCAAGGCAGTCCTAGGCAAGGCCAAATGAGGGGTCATTCATTTAACAAGTGCCTATTGAGCCAGGCAACATTCTCAGTGCTGGAAAGATAGTAATGACAATACAGATCATACGGGAGTCTGGGCTGTATGAGGAGGAATGTGGTATCAGCATTGGAGGAAAAATCAATGACGGCCTGCGAAATGCAGATTATACAACTTTGCTTGCCAAAACTGGGGAGTGTCTGAAGCATTTGCTGCAGGAAGTTAAAGACTATTGTCTTAAATATGAATTGAAGCTCAACATCAAGAAGACAAAGATTCTCACCACTGGGCCAGTTGGCTGCACCTTGATAGATAGAAAAAAGATTGAGATTGTTGACAGTTTCAGCCTCCTTGGTTCCACAATAACACTCTTAGCACCAGTAGTCAGGAAATCAAAAGACAAATTTTATTGGGGAGGTCTGTTTTAGGGACTTCTCCAAAGTGTAATGATGCCAGTCTAGGGACTAAGGTGCTCCTGATCCAGGTCATGATCTTCACAATTGCTTGCTATGCAACAGAGAACTGGACAATGTCTAAAGATGATTGGAGAATCAATGCCTTGAGTTGTGGTGCTGGAGAAGAGTGTTGAACATACCTTGGACTGCCAAGAGAACAAATAGGTCCTTTTTGGAGAGGACAAAACTAAATTTCTCCCTGGAAGCAAGGATTCTGAAGCTTCATCTCATATATTCGGATAAGTAGCCAGGAGGGACCAGTCTTTGGAGAAGGATATCATACTTGAAAAGGTGGAATGACAGTGCAAGCGAGGAAGACTCCAGATGAGATGACTGATACATTAACTGAAGTAATGAGGGTAGGTGTGTTGGAGTCAGTAAGATCGGCTCAGGATAGGTCAAGGTTCAGAGCTATTGTACATAGAGTCACTATGAATCTCAAGCAACTTGATGGCACATAATTACAACTGACCAAGTGACTGGGAGAGATTCCTATTTGTTCCCATTCCCAAGAAAGGTGACCCAACAGAATATTGAAATGATCAAACAATGTCACTGCTATCACACACAAGTAAAATCTTGCTGAAGATCATGCAAAAAAGGTTGGAATAGTACATTGAGAGAAAACTGTCAGAAGTTCAAGTTGGATTTAGAAGAGGCTGTGGCACTAGATTATTACTGTTGTCAGATTGATCTTGGCTGAAAGCAGAGTATACTAGAAGAATGTCTATTTCTGTTTTATAGATTATTCAAAGGCCATTTGAATGTGTTGATCATAACAAAATGATGGCTAACATTAAGAAGAATGGGAACCAGAGAGCACTTAGTTGAGCTCATATGAAACCTATATGTAGAACAGAAGGCTGTTGTCCAAAAAAAGTAGTGGACTACTGCATGGTTTAAAATCAAGAAAGATGTGCTTTAGGCTGTATCCTTTCTCAATAACTATCCAATTTGTTTCCTGAGCAAATTATTCAAGAAGATGGACTTTACAAAGAAAACTGTGGCAACAGAATTGGAAAAAGACTCATCAGCACTCTGTTACAAAAATGACATAACTTTGCTTGTTGAAAGCAAGAGGATCTGAGCCACTTTTTGCAGAAGATGAATGACTATAGTCTTGAAAATGAATCACATATTAACATCAAGAAAACAGATATCTAAAGCGAAGATGGCAGCGGAGGCAGAGACAGCGTGGTGAGCTGCAGGAGCAGCAAACCACTTAAAGCAGGGCCATTATGGCCTTCCACAGACTTCGGCTTATTGATAATTGAACATTTAAACAGTTGATTGGCCCTCAGTGAAGATCGAGGCTCAACAACAGGAATTCAAGGATTCCCAAGGAGAAATGAGTGAGTCTCGTGGCCCCCAACGCCCCCCCCAACACTGCAGAGCCTACACTGCACGGCACAACCACTGCAGCTCCATGAGGCTTCCACAGCAGGAACGAATGGATTCCCTCACCCAGGATTGATGCTGGGCACCGGCCCTCCTCAAGACTCTTACAGCAAAGCCACCACACTGCCGCAAGGTGGTCTTGTTCTGGAGAGAATTCCTGGAGCCAGGATGGCGGCTGTGGGGGAAGCAGGTGATGGGCGACTACTGGCCACTCGCACAAGAGGGGACGCGCGCATGCCAAGCACCCTTGCGGTGGGGTGGGGTGGCGTGCCCCCAGCGGCTGCTTGTGCTGGGGGGCCGCGTGCCTCCTGCCAGCCTCCCACACTGGTGGGGAGCACATGCCCCACTGGCCACCTGCTTAGAAAGTGGGGGATGGGATGCATGCCTGCCATCTGCAGGTTTGGGTTTCCTTGGACAGACCAAAGAAGACGATTACCTATGCAATGGATTGCTGAAAGTCACTGTGAGTCTTATGACTTTAACAGTGGCAGCATGCACAAGAGGACTGACATACTAAATGCACCACATATTTTGTTCTGTTGAATGCTTCTGCCAAAGATGGTTAGACCTGGGGGGAGTCTGTTCACAATTCTCAGGTTCCCTTTATCATGTATAAAGCGGGAGGGCAGTGACACCTACGTCAAAATATAG
>NW_006399811.1:13586653-13587344 GCF_000299155.1 Elephantulus edwardii | reverse complement strand
TCCCTCCTTTCTCGGCAGAGCATCTGGTGGATTCGAACCATAAGCCTCTGGGATTGCAGTGCAGCTTCTTGCCACTAGGCCACCAGAGCTCCCTTATTTCCAACTTTTAGAGAAAGCTCCATATTGCCTTCATTAGTGGTTGCACCATTTTACATCCCCACCAACAGTGAATAAGGATCCCAGTTTCTTCGCAACCTTGCCAGCATTAGTTGTTTGCTGCTCTGTTGAATTTTGCTATTCTTTCTGGAGTGAGATGATAACTCATAATTGTTTTGATTTTCAGCTCTCTTAGAGCTAGGAATTTTGAACATTTCTTCATGTGTTTGTTCACCATCTGAATGTCTTCTTTGGTGAAGTGTCTGTTCATATCCTGTGCCCATTTTGTGATTGTGTTGTGATTGTGTTGTTTACCTTTATCTTGTGTGGTATGCTTGAGTATGCTTGAGTATTCTATAAATTCTATATTGAAGTCCCTTATTAGACAAGTCATTACCTAATATTTTTTTCCCAATCTTTCTTTTTTTACCCTATTGGAGAAACTTTTTGATGTGCATAGAAATTTGATTCTTAGAAGGTCCCATTCATCTATTTTTTCCTTAATTTAGTTTGTTTATTTTTCATTTCAATGAACATCTACAGAGATTTTGGAATTCCATTCATTCATTGTTGCACCCTTCTCCCCCCACAAACC
>NW_006399811.1:13582481-13586553 GCF_000299155.1 Elephantulus edwardii | reverse complement strand
GGGAGCAAATGACAGGAAAATATCTTCTAACAGAGCAAGAAGGCAAGCAGCTTTAACCCAAGACCACCAGTAAGGTGATAAAGCACCCTCCCTTCCCCCCTTTACATCTACACCCCTGTTCAGCATGAAGAAGCCAGAGAGTCGGCATCCAATTCCCAAATCAATAAGACAGTTGGTTTAAGTACCATTGGAAAATGCTTGTCATTCCTCTGTAGCATCTGGTCCCCACTGGACCCTCATCATTTCCTTCACCTGCTCCGCCCACCGACCAATCTGTGCAGCTCTGCAGCTGTATCCCGGCCCATCCTCACCCTTCTGCCCCCAACCCTCACCTCCTTGTACCCCCAATATGTTTTTCCCAATTAAAAAAAAAAGAAAGAAAACAGATATCCTCACACTAGACCAATAGTCAACATTATGGTTGTTGTTGTTCTGTGCCATTGAATCGCCGCAACTCAAAGTGATCCTATACACAACAGCCTTGAAACCTACTCTACCCTGTGCCAACTTTGCTGTCTCTGACACACCTACCCTTATTACCCCAGTTACTACATCAATCCATCTCTTCGATGGTCTCCTTCTCTTTCTCCATCCCTCCATGCTTCCAAGCATGATGTCCCTCTCCAAGAACTGGTCCTTCCTTATAACCTGCCCAAAATATGTCAGATGAAGTCTCAGAATCTTTGCCTCCAAGGTGCAGCCTGGCTTCACCCTCTCGAGGACAAATCTGTTTTTTCCTCCTGGCAGTTCATGGTATATTCAGTACTCTTCTCCAGCACCACAGTTCAAAGGCATTAATTCTCTTTCTGTCATCCCTAGTCATTGTCCAGGTCTCTGAGGCATATCAAAGCAATTATGAAGAATAGAGCCTGGATAAGGTACATCTTAGTCCCCAGACTAACATCATTGCTCTTTAGTGCTCTGGAGAGATCTCTGACAGCCAACTCTTCCAATGCAATTTGTATCTTGATTTCCTGGCTGTTGGTACCAAGAGTGTTGATTGTGGAGCCAAGAAAACTAAAGTTGTTAACTATCTCAATCTCTTCATAATCCATCATGATGCAGCCAATTGGCTCAGTGGTGAGAATTTTTGTTTCTTGATGTTGAGCTTCAATCCTTATTAGAGGGTGCAGTCCTTGATCTTCTGCAGCAAGTGCTTCAGGTCCTCCTCAGTTTCAGCAAGCAAGGCTGTGTCCTCTGCATAACGTAAGTTGTTGATGAACCTTCCTCCAATCCTGATGCTACATTCCTCCTCAGACATTCCAGTCTCCCAGATGACCTGTTCTGCATATGTATTGAAAAGGTATAAAGACAGAAGTCATCCCTGGTGTACCCGTCATTATTTTGAGCCATGCAGTGTCCTTGCTCTGTTCTGACGACAGCCTCATGGTACAATTATAGGTTTTGCATAAGCAAAATAAAATGTTCTGGTATTTGAATTCTTCTCACAGTCAGCCACAGTTTGTTGTGATCCACGCAGTCTGCCTCCTGGTCGAAGTATAGGTTTTGCATAAGCGCAATCAAATGTTCTGGGATTTCCATTCTTCTCAGAGTCAGCCACAGTTTGTTGTGATCCACACAGTCAAATGCCTTTGCATAGTCAAAGAAACACAGATAGACATTCCTCTGGTATTCTCTGCTTTCAGCCAAAATCCATATGACACTAGCTATAATATCCCTAGTACCATGGCCTCTTCTAAACCGATCCTACACATCTGGCAGTTCTTTGTTTATGTGCTGTTCCAGTCATTTTTGGATTATTTTCAGCAGAATCTTGCTTGCATGTGATATTGATATTGTTTGAAAATGTCTGCATTCTGTCAGGTCACCTTTCTTCGGGAAAAAATATAGGTCAGAACTCTTTCAGTTGTTTGAAGTGATTAACGATTTTATCTTGCTTGTATCCACAATTAACACTCTCGGCAAGAGCAATCAAAAAATCAGAAGATGTGTTGCACTGGGAAAATCTGCTCTCAAGGACTTCTCCAAGATGCTGAGTAACAGCAACATCAGTTGAAAGACTAAGGTGCATCTGACTCGAGCCATGACCTTTTTAATTACTTCCTATGCATCTGAAAATTGTACAATGATTAAAGATAAGAGTAGAGTACAGAATATCTCATGGACTATGAAAAAGCATAGATATGTCTTAGAGAAGGTACAACCAAGAGTCCTCCTTAAAGACAAGGATGGTGGAACTTTATCTCACCTATTTTTGGCATGTTGTCAGGAGCGGCCAGTCTTTGGTAAGGGAAATCATGCTTGGAAAGGTAGAAAGTCAATAAAAGAGAAGAAGAACTTTAACAAGATGGGTTGATGTAGTAGTTGCAGCCATGAGTTTGAGTACATTGGGGATAATGAAGATCATGCAGCAGGATAGTACAGGGCTCAGGTGTACCATTCATAGGGTCCATATGAGTGATGGTTGACTTGAGGACACCTAATAACAACAACCACAACAACAATTTTGTTCCTATCAGGATATAATACAAATATATTTTATGTACCAAATAAAGAACTGGTCAACAGTGAATATAATAAAGTAGCATACAATCAAGGACCAATGGTAGGAAAGAAAGAAGTTCAAGATGCACTTAAAGTATTGGCAAAAGAAAAAAGAGTACCCAAGAATTGGTGGAATCTCAATTGAGGGGTAGTCTTGAATGTGTTTTTTAGCCCATGCCAAGAAATTTAGAAGACAGTTAGCTGACCAATTTAAAGTAAGATATCTATATTTATTGTAATTCCAAGAAAAGGTAGTCTAACAGAGTGCAGAAATTCTTGAACAATATCTTTAACATCACATGCAAGTAAAATCTTGCTCTAAAGTATTCAAAAACAGCTGGTGCAGTACATCAACAGGGAAGGTCCAAATATTAAATAAAAATGGATACAGAAGAGGTCTTGGCATGAGAGGTATCATTGATGTTGTCAGATGGATCTTGGCTGAAAGCAGAAAATACCAGAAAGCAGTTGACACCTGATTTATTGATTATGCAAAGGCATTTAACTATGTGGATCATAACAAATTACGGATAATTTGAAAATCTCAGAACTGTGCTCATGAAAACCTTATACATGAGTCAACAGTTGTCTGAATAGAACAAAATCAGGAAAGGTGTATGCCAGCATTGTATCCGTTCTCTATATTCAATCTCTATGCTCAGCAAGTTATTCAGGAAGCTGGACTATATGAAGAAGACTGTGGCATCAGGATTGTAGGAAGATTTGTCAACAATCTGTGTTGTGCAGATGAAACAACCTTGATTGCAGAAAGTGAAGAAGACTTAAAATACTTAAGAAGATTCAAGACTACAGCCTTCAAATGGGTTACATTTTAACATAAAGAAAACACAAATCCTCACCTCTGGACCAATGTGCAATATCATAATGGGTGAATAAAAGATTTAAGGTGTTAATGATTTCATTTTACTTGGATCAACAATCAACACCTATGGTAGTAGCAGTCAAGAAATCAAAAGATATATCACTTGTAATAATTTGCTGTGAAGGACCTCTCTAAACAACAATGTCAAATTAAAGACTAAGATGCTCCTGATCCAAACTATGATATTTTCAATTGCTTCCTCAGCATCTTAAAGTTGGATAAGGAATAGGATGACAAGAAGAATTAATGTCATTGAGTTGCGGTGTTGAAGAAGGTTACTGAATATCCCATGCACTGCCAAAAGAACCACAAATCTGTCCTTGTGGAGGAAAGACAATCAAGGTTTTCCTTAAAAACAAGTTCGATGAAACTGCCTCACATACTTTGTTCATGCTGTCAAAAGGGGCCAGTCACTTCATTTCATACTGGGTGAAATGAAGGGTCAGAGAAAAAGAGGAAGACTCTCCAATGATAAATTGACACAGTGGCCATGGCAATGGGCTTGAGTATGCCAGATATTGTAAGGATGGTACAGGATAGGACAAGGTTTTAATCTGTTGTTCATAGGGTTGCTATGAGTTTTGGTAGGCTCAATGGCACATGACAACCTATTACATGTATATAATGTTTTATATATATGTATGCATGTATATATATAATGTGCACATATATATATTGTATGGG
>NW_006399811.1:13577011-13582336 GCF_000299155.1 Elephantulus edwardii | reverse complement strand
TATTCTTTAAAGATTAGTAGTCTTAGAAACCTAATGGAAGGTTACTATAAATTGATACCAACTCAAAGGCAGTGAGCTTGGGGTTTAACTTTGCTTTTTGTATTTTTAAAATATTTCTGATCAGTTGAAATATAAAGTGACTCAGAAAGGTCTCACAGAAAAGATGAATTGAGAAAGTGATAGTCTGAGCTCGGCAAGTGTCTTACTTGTGCACTACATGCAGCAGGAGCAGCCAGGCTTGAATCAGTCAGTGGGTTCGAACAACTGACCTTTTGGCTAGCAGCTTGACATGTCATGCTCTTTTTCCACCAGGGTCCCTTACATTTAAACTCACCCAGTCACAATAGTCCCCTCAATGCTATGGATCTTACTTGCTAAAAGTCTTCAGGGCATTTCCATGCAAAAGTATCTAATACTTTGAGATAAGAATAAATTAATTCCAATAAGCCATTCCTTGATGACTAATCAAGGAAAGCAGACTCTGAATTTTAATGCACAATTCTTTTAACAATGTTCTTAACATGTCCTTCAATGAAACTCTGAATTTTATAATTTCATGTAAGGAAGAATAGAAAAGAAAGAGAAAGTATATATTGGTTAGCACCACCCCTCACCCCAGATCATTTCATTCTACATTGGAGTTTTGGCTTGTTCTTGGGGAATTTGCTTGGCCTATTCCCCGAACATTTGATTGTGCTTATGAAAAACCTACAGGTTTATAATATAGTCTATAGTATACTTGGACCAGGAAGCAATCCTCAGAACAGAGCAAGGAAACATTGCATGGTTCAAAATCAGGAAAGGAGTACATCAGGGATGCACCCTCTCTCCATACCTTTTCAATCTATATGTAGAACAGATCATTCAGGAAGTTGGGCTTTATGAGGAGGTATGTGGCATCAGGATTGGAGGAAGACTCATCAACAACCTATATTATGCTGATGACACAACTATGCTTGCTGAAACCAAGGAAGACCTGAAGTTCTTGCTGCAGAAGGTCAAGGACTGCAGTCTTCAATGTGGATTCAAGCTCAACATCAAGAAGACAAAGATTCTCACCACTGGGCCAATTAGCAGCACCATTATGGATAGAGAAGAGATGAAGGTTGTTAATGATTACATCTTGCTCGGCTCCACAATCAACATTCTTGGCACCAGTAGTCAGGAAATCAAAAGATGAATTGCATTGTGATGACCTTCTGTCAGATACCTCTCCACAGTACTGAAAATCAATAATGTCAATCTAGAAACTAAGGTGCACCTGATCCAGCCTATGGTCTTTGCAATTACTTGCTATGCATTAGAGATCTGGACTAAGGATGACAGAAGAATTGATGCCTTTTTTTTTTAATTTAGGTTGTTTATTTTTCATTTCAATGAACATCTACAGAGATTTTGGAATTCCATTCATTCATTGTTGCACCCTTCTCCCCACACAAACCCCTCCCCCCTCCCCCCCCCCATTTGCTCCTTTGAGTTATAGTGCTGGAGAAGAGTCTTGAACATACCATGGACTGCCAATAAAACAAATAGATCTGTCTTGGAGATGGTTAAACCAATTTTCTCCTTGAAGGCTAGAATTCTGAAGTTCTGTCTCATTATTTTGGCATGTAGCCAGGAGGGACCAGTCCTTTGAGAAGGACATCATGGGGGACAATGCAGGAGAGGAAGACCCCGGATGAGATGAATGAATGATACAGTAACTGGGGCAATGTGGATAGGTGTAATGGAATCAGTGAGACTGGCTTAGGACAGGGCAAGCTTTTGAACTGCTGTACATAGGATCGCTATGGGTGACTCGACAGAACATAACAACAACATTCCTAAGAAGGGGAGATCTGGTAGTCTAGTGGCAGGTAGCTGCACTGTAATCCTGAAGACATAGTTCAAGACCACCAGCTGCTCTGAAGGAGAAGGATGGGCAATCTCCTCCCATGCAATTAACTGCCTCTGAAGACCCATTGGAATGTTAGCTATAGGTTGGTTCCAACTGTACAGTACTCAACAATGTTCCTAAGCAATCAACCAGTTCTTCAATTTGTGAAGGATTATGTGGGTAATTCTATAGTCAATTTAGTCCGTGTACTTGACAAGATAGGTTTTTTATCATTCTTGACATAATTGGCCAGGCAATAACCTGCTTCGGTGACACATGACCTACCTTGCAGATCTCTTTCTGAGCTCTTGGAATCCAAGGATTCACATCTCCCAAAGGCAGTAGCTTCTTCAGGCCCTGAATAGTTTGAGATTTGAGTGGTAAACATGACTCAATTTGCTCATTCAGGTAGAGCTTACAAATTCTGTCACCCAACATGTGCCGAAACACAGCATTCCCATTCTTTCTGTTACTCATTAGGACATTGAGAAAATGGTGAAGGTCCTGCCACAGGTCCAGGAGTAGAGTTTCCATTGTCAAATTCTTCTTCTTCAAGTAGTCCCTGAAGGGATTCCCTGCATAAGTGTCAGCACATAAGGCCCAAGAGGTGTACCCCAAGGAGAGGCTTTGCTTAACAGCCTTCTTCAGCTTCATCTGGAAAGAGTGATTGATGATGGGGGTGACTGTTCTCAGGTGGGTTGTGAACTTAGTCTCAAAGACTCCCTCCATCTCCATGTGGCTTTTGTTTTTCTTCTTTGTGAAAGACTTCCTAGTACAAGTATCATGCTTCAAGGAATTAATAATTTTATCTTTTGAATGTGATACAGTTATGGAAGAGAGTTTTATAACCTTCTTCTGAGGATGCATCTCCTGTAGGGCCATACTGGTAGTATCTTGCCTCAAAGAAATAGGTGGCAGCTCCATATCCAAAGACCAAGAGCTCTGGTCTATCAACTGCCACATCTTCCTCTTGCTCTTCTTGCTTGAGTACCACTTTTGAGGGCAGTGGTGTTTCTTGATGCTCATGATCAGAGGGAGGTTTCCTATGTGGGAGTAGCAAACACTGCAAAGACGAGTCTCAAATTCTTGCATCAGACCTTGACACTTTTGCTCCTTGGCTATGTTGGTTTTGGCATGGGCATAAAAATTGGGAAGCCAGTAGCTTTGAAGTTTGAACAGAGCCATTTTCTGCATGTGGCTGAGGATCTCTCTCCTGGTGGTTGACTGGTTTGGATGCCAGATGGAGAGGTTCAGGAGGGACTCTGAAAAGAACACAAAGAGAAGGAAAGTAGAAATGAGGTCATGATGGTAATGATATTGGAGAGGTTTTTCATTTTCTCTAATGTGTTTGTATGCAGTAATTCATCAGTTCCTCGGCAATTCTAGAGTGTAGACCACTCAAATAAGTAGTAGACATGCCTTTGGGAGTTTTCCCAGTACATAGTGCTCTTTTCTCCAATTCCCTTATTTCTTACTCATACAAATGAGCCATTTTACAGGATCCTTGAAGTTATTCTTTAGACAATCAGCTATCATTGTGGGAAAGGAAAATACATAAGAAAAAATGTTTAAGAACAAGAAATAAGTGTCTCTGATTAAGATTTCTCAGAGTCAAATCTTACTGGAGCAGGAGAATTTGGACAGGATAATTTGAAGGAGTCCTTACTAGTTTTGGTAATAATGTCCTAAATTCACAATTACCAGTAGGGGCATATATGTTGGAGACAGTGAGATTGGCTCAGGATAGGGCAGGGTTTCAGAGTTACTGTGCATAGGGTCACAGTGAGTCACAGATAACTTGATGGCACACTACAACAACAAACAATAAACCTTCTGGAACCATATTTGTGGTGGTTGTTAGGTACAATCAATTCAACTCCAATTTAGAGCGATACTATCTGCAATAGACCCTTGTCTGCTCTTGTATCATCCTCACAATCTCCATTGTGCTTAAGCCCACTGTTATATCGACCCACCTCACTGAGGGACCTCCTCTTCTTTTCTGACTTCGCTTTTCTAAGCATGACCTCCTTTCCCAAGACTAGTCCCTCCTGATCCCTTGCCCAAAGGATGTGGTGCACAGTCTCACCATCCTTGCCTCTAAGGAGCACCCTACCTGTACATTGATATTTAAGTTAAAAATCTATCCCTGTTCAGAATTGATGCTGTTGAGCTGTGGTGTTAGAAAAGAGTACTGAATGGACTTTTTCATGAACTACCAAAAGAATAAACATGTAAGTCTTGGAGAAAGTTCAGTCAGAATGCTCCTTGGAGGTAAGGATGACAAAGCTTTATTTCATACACTTTGGACATGTTGTTAGGAAAGGCTCTTCCTTGAAGAGGGATATATCATGGAGAGGGCAAGATGGAGGGTTAGGGAGAGAGAGGAAGATGGATTGACACAATGCCTTCGGTCAAGGGTGTCAGTTATGATAAGGATGGCACAGGATAGGAAAGGATTTAGATATGTCATTCATAGGGTAACTAAGAGTCATAAAACTATAACCATTTTAGTTCAAACTATTCTCTTTTGACCCATGAGCTTTAGATTGCTCTAGAGAATTTCCATTTAAAAGCATGGCAGAAACATGAAGATGCAGAAAGCTGCTTTGTTACCCTCTCACAATTCTTCTTTCAACACTCATCGTCAGTCTGTCATACCATGATGGCTTGTAGGTCCTGTGATTCTGGAATTTATGCCACTGATTCTTCAAATACCATTAGAGTGAAGAGATTCCAGGCTAATAGACCTTCCAGACTAACAGACATTAAGAAGGACTCACTTTCAATGCTCTCAATGAAGCTATATCCATACATAACAAGCAAGACCTGTTAATGTGACTATTATTCAAATATACACAATAATAACTGAAACCATAGATCAAGGATTTCTACTAGAACCTGAATTCTGAAAATTGATTGAATATATAATCATAAGATGCCCTTGAAAACTGTGTGAATATCAGCATTTCATTGCCTGATACAGTGATGAAAGGTGAGGCTTTCTGATTGGAAGTCTATAAAAATGACTTTAAAAGAGCTGCCTCCCCAAAGTAGAGTTGCCCTTAATGATTTAGAGATGGAGCAAAGCTTCCATCCAATGAACCTTCACTCACCAACCCTCATCTGTTGACATGGAGCTACTTAAAATGAGGAGCAGCAGCTGTAAACATCCACCTAATAATTGGAATGTAAATGTATGAAATATGAATCTGGGAGAATTGGAAGTCTTAAAAAAATGAAATAGAATTCATTTTCAAGATAATACTGAGTTTGGACTGGTATTGGACATTTTGAATCAGACAATCATATAATCTTCTATGCTGAAAATGACAAATTGAAGAATAGTGTCATATTCATCATCAAAAATATAGTCTAAAAGTATTATATTTTAGGGCATTATTTTTATCGTAGGAGTATGCAATGAGGGTTGTAGAGTGGATTATATT
>NW_006399811.1:13574580-13576911 GCF_000299155.1 Elephantulus edwardii | reverse complement strand
ATGAGGGAGTTTTTCTTTTGCTTTTCAAGGAGAGGAGCAAATGGGGGGGGAGGGGGGAGGGGTTTGTGCGGGGAGAAGGGTGCAACAATGAATGGATGGAATCCCAAAATCTCTGTAGATGTTCATTGAAATGAAAAATAAACAACCTAAATTTAAAAAAAAATAATATCAAGATCATTCCTGAAATACAGTGTTGTCAATGATGAAGTAGAATCAATATACATATAAGGGAAACCTGTTAATATGACTGTTTTTTAGATATATGTAACAATAATTGAAATAATAGATGAAGAAATGAAGGATTTATACTAGATTCTATAGTCTGAAATTGATTAAGCATGTAATTATAATCTGGACTGTAAATAATTGTTGAATGGGATGCAAAAGCTGGCAGAAAGAAGGACCAGTTATTGGAAAATAGGCTTTGGTGACAAAATCAAGCATGAAAATCACATAGTAGAATTTTGTATGATGATTTATTAACTGCAAATATCTTTTTTGAAAAAAAAAACAAACTATAACTTTGACTAGACACATGTACCTCAATTGAAGGAATAAATAGGAATCAAATTGACTACATCTATGGAAAGAGATGGTAGAAAGCTCAATTAGAATAAGGTGAGGAGCTGACTGCAGAACAAACCATCAATTGCTCCTATGCAAATTCAAATTAATGCTGAAAATAAGTGAAACAAGCCCATGAGATCCAAAACAAGACCTTGAGTTTATCTCACCTGAATTTAAAGACCTACTCAAGAACAGATTTAATACACTGGATACTAATGATTGAAAATCAGACTAGTTGTGGGATGGCAACAAAAATGTCATACATGAAGAAAACAAAAGATAATGAAAAAGACAAGAAATATGGTGTTGTATGCAACACTTTAAATAAAACAATAAAGAATTTCTAAAACACTGCATAACATGAATGCAGTGGACATTGTTGTTGCTGTTGTTGTGTGTTATCGAGTCAAAACCAACTCACACCTGATTCTCCAGTAGGATTTCGGAGGCTGTAAATCACACAAGAGGAGACTGCTTATCTTTTCCCCAAGGAGCAGTGGCAGGATTCAAATGGCATGCCTTTGGGTTGGCAGGACAACTCCTTGCTTTTAAGTCACAAGAACTCCCTGGAGGACTTTATGCTAGGAAAGATAAGCCAGTCACAAAAGTGTATGACCTCTATTATAAAAAGGTAAGGAAAAGTTTACACATAGAATCATTCTTGAATGGTTTGCAGAGATGGGAAATGGAGAGTGAAAAGTTAACAAATAGGTATAATGAATGAAGGGAAGACAATACACAATAAAGGGTTGATCAGACATTTTAATTAATAAATAAACTTTCATTAATTTAATAAAACGTGTATAAATAGTTGGATGAAAAACCAATAAGATATGTAAACCTCCACTCAAATAAAAGTAACAAAATGAATAACAAAAGAGACAAGAAAGAAAGAAAAGACCAAAATGGATGTCAGGCCAACCAATCAATCTATTGACATCAAGTAATTTCTGACTCATGATGACACTTTGTGTCAGAGTAGAACTGTCCCATAGGGTTTTCAAGACTAACCCTTTAAAAAGCAAACCTTTCTTTTAAAATATCTTGGGGTGGGGAGGGGTGTTAGGTAATTCAAACTGCCAACCTTCTAGTTAGCTGAGCTCTTAATAATTTGAGCCACCTGGGGACAAGGAAAAGAAAAAGACTAAAGAGTCTCATAAGAGACCATGAAGTTTACTCTTGAGCATAGAGAAGCCAAAGTAAAAGGAAGAAATGATGAAATAAGAGAGTTGAACAAAAGATTTCAAAGAGTTGCTAGAGACAACAAAGCAAAATATTACAACAGAAAGTGCAAAGGAGAACATACTTGGCATTTTTTCAAGCTGAAAGAACTAAAGAACAAATTCAAGGCTTCAGTTGCAACAATGAAGAAATATATGGACATAATACTGCATAATATAGGAAGCTGCAAAAGAAGATGGAAGGAATACACAGTCATTGTACCTAAAAGAATTGGTTGACACTGAAAAATTTTAAAAAATAGGATATGATCAAGAAACAATGGCAATGAAAGAAGTCTAAGCTTCACTGAAGGCACTGGGGGTGGGGGGAGGATCTCAATAATTTATGGAACCTTGTAATTGCCAAAATCTTCTAAACCTGAGGATCAACGATGCCAGTTTAAAAACTGAGTTTCACCTGATTCAGGCAATGGTATTTTCCATCGCTATTGTGCCAAGAAATCTGGAGAACAACCAGTTGGCCAACTGACTGGAAGAGATCTATATTTGTTCCCATTCCAAAGAAGGGTGACCCAACTGAGTG
>NW_006399811.1:13565853-13567575 GCF_000299155.1 Elephantulus edwardii | reverse complement strand
CTCTGTAAATGTTTATGAAAATTAATAAAATATAATTATAGAAAAAAAAAAAGAAGATTGCATCGGGTAACTTTGCTCTCAAGGACCCCTTGAAAGTGCTAATGAGCAAAGATGTCAGTTTAAAGACTAAGGAGCATCTTAATGCATGTGAAAGTTGGACAATGATAAGAAAGATTTAAAAATAATAGATGCTTTTGAAGTGTAGTTTTGGTGGAGAATATTGAATATACCATAGACTGTCAAAGAACAAATATGTGTTGAAAGAAATGCAACTAGGGTGCTCCTTAGATATAAAAATCAAGAGACTTTGTCTCAAATACTTTGAGTTTTTTTTTTTAGGAGAGACCATCCCTTGAAGGGGACACCATGCATGAAAAGGTATAGAGTTGGAGAAAGAGAGAAAGACACTCAACTACATGGATTGACACAGTGACTGCTACAATGGGCATGAGCTCAAGTGGAGATTGTGAGGATAGTATGTGAGGATAGTACTGGTTCAGTCACTTGACAGTACCTAACAACAATGACAACAATTCTTTAATCTTTGTAGTCAGACCACACTCACTGATGATACCTCAGCAAGAAGTGAGTACAAGGTTAATGGTGACTGTGCTCTCTCAAACCTACCCTACCTGAATTAGCATAGGTCAATACATAAAAGATAGAAAAGACAGTAAATCTATAAAGTCACAGGCTATCAGGTGCTGAATTGACTGTTTTGCTACATCCCCCAGGGATTTCACTTCAATATACTTTGGAATTCTTACTGATGTTCATGTTGCACAGAGTCACCACCTTGGAGCCCTCTTGCAGGTGGGTGGTCTTCAGCATGAAGAGGAGGGACAGGTAGTGATCTTTCATTTCCAGATCCATCTCATCTATGCTCAGGATCTTCTCAGTGAGGATCCAGAAATCCACCAGCTCTTCACCTATAGGTCAAACAGGGTAGTCTCAGGGCTTTACCTCAGTCTTTGTTAGCTGCATCTTGTTAGAGCAGCTGGTACTGCCTCCACCCCCACCAACCAGCTGTACTGACTCAAATATCACCACTAGTCACTTGGTTAAAATATCATCTAGAACAGCCATAATTCAGGGTATGAAGAGGGGAAATGGGTGAGAAAGAATAGCACAGTATCTTAATGGATAAGGATTCTTTTTATGTTTTATTTTTGTTATTGTTGCTAGATCTATCACTTTAGAAAGAACTTCGAGATGCTGAGAATGGGTCATAAGACATTAATTGTTTTTAAAAAGAAACATGAAATGCTTAACAAATTTACATATCATCCTTGCATGTGGGCTGTGCTAGTGTTATCTTCTCTAAATCACTCTGATTTTAATATATGTGCTCGCAGAACAGATTGTCCAGGAGGCTGTGCTCTATGAGGAGAAATGTGGGGTCAAGACTGGTGGAAGATCTATTAACTATCTGCGTTATGCAGATGACACAATCCTGCTTGCTGAAACTGAGGAGGACCTGAAGCGCTTGCTGCAGAGGGTCAAGGACTGCAGCCTCAATATGGATTGAGGCTTAATGTCAAGAAGACAAAGATTCTTGCCACTGGGCCAATTGGTAGCATCAGGATGGATGGTGAAGAGATTGAGATTGTTCACACCTTTAGTTTGTTTGGCTCCACTGTCAACACTCTTGGCACCAGTAGCCAGGAAATGAAAAGGCGTATTACCATGAGAAAGTCTGCTGTTAGGGACCTCTCCAAAGTA
>NW_006399811.1:13563605-13565753 GCF_000299155.1 Elephantulus edwardii | reverse complement strand
GGGAAGACCCTCTATGAGGTGGATTGATTCAGTGACTGGGGTAATCGGGATGGGTGTGTCAGAGGCAATGCGATTGGCACAGGATAGAGCAGGGTTTGGGGCTATTGTAAATAGGGTCGCTATGAGTCGCAAACGACTCGATGGCACATAACAACAATAACAACAACAACAACAACATGTATTTGAGAGGTAGATAATGAATATGGATGACAGAAGAAGAATCTGTGCCTTTGAGTTGAGTTGGAGAAGAGTACTGAATATCCTATCGACTGCCTAAAGAACAAACAGTTATGTCTTGGAGAAAATGTGGCAAGAGTTCTCCTTGGAAGCAAGGATGATGAAGTTTTGACTCACATATTTTGGACATGTTGTAAAGAGAGTCTATTCTTTGGAAAGTGATAACATGCTTGGAAATATCAGCAAAAGAGACGAATACCCTCAATGAGATAGATTGACATAGTGATGGCAGCAAAAGGTTGACTGCTAGAGATTATGAGGGTGCCACAGTATTGGACAAGGTTCAGATCTGTTGTTAATAGGGTTGTTAAGAGTCATAGTAGACTTGGCACATAACAGCAGTAACAATTGGCAGAATACCAACTGAGGTGTTTTAGCAAGAAGATAAGGCTCTCGATGTGCTCATTACCCCATTAAACCAAAAAATTTAGAAGACAGCTACCTGGCCAATGGACTGGAAGAGATTGATATTTATTCCTGTTTTGTTTTTTTTAAATAAAGGTAATCCAACAGGATTCAGAAATTACTGAAAAATATCATTAATATCATAGACAAATAAAGTCTTGCTAAAGATTAATTTTTTAAAAAAAAAGCTAGAGCAGTACAGTGATAGGGAACTACCAGGAATTCAAGCAGGACTCAAAAGAGGCTATGGAATGAAGTATATCATTATGATGTCAAATAGATCTTGGCTTAAAACAGATACTACCAAAAATATGTTTACTTGTGTTTTATTGACTATGTAAAGGCAACCAACTGTATGAATCATAATAAATTATGGGTAAAATTGAGAAGAATGGGAATTCCAGAACACTTATGTGCCCATGTGAAACCTTTACATAGAGTAAGAAACAATTTTCTGAACAGAAGGGAACACTGGGTGGTTTAAAACCTTTCCTTTAAAGGTATACATCATGGTTGTTTCTTTTCTCTCTAACTATTCAATCTGTATGCTAAGCAAATAATTTGAGAAGCTGGGCTATTTGAAGAGGAATATGGTATTAAGATTGGAGGAAGACTCATCAACAATCTGCATTACATGGATGACACATCCTTGTTTGCAGAAAGTAAAGCACATTTAAAGCACTTACAGAAGAATATCAAAGAAGACAGCCTTCAACATAGAACCTATTCATAGGCAAAAAAGTAGTCCTTAAAACAGAACAAGGGGATAATGCATGGTTTAAAAACCAGAAAAAAGTGTACATAAGGATGTGTCCTTTCACTGTATTTCTTGTATCCAGTTGCACTGCTAACAAAAACTGAGACTCTGGTCGTTTGAATCTATCAGCAGCAACTAGGGAGAAAGATAGGCAATCTTCTCCCATGTGATTCACAGACTTGGAAAACTGCTATGATTTGCTGGTAAGGAGTATGAGTATTCAATTGTTGTGCCAAGCAACCAATGTGAGAAGTTGCACACGATGAAGAAAAATGTGATATCGCAATTGGAGGAAGAAACATTAACAACCTACATTATGCAGATGACACAATCTTCGTTGATAAAAGTAAAGAAGACAAATAATTTAATGAAGATGATCAGACTAGTCTTCAGTATAGACTACAACTCATCATAAATAAAACAGACCAATAGGAACCTAATAATAAATGGAGAAAAGACTGAAGTTGTCAACGTTTTAATTTTACTTGGATCCACAGTCAACAACCATAGAAGCAGCAGCCAGGGAATCAGAAGATTGCATCGGGAGGGCGACGCAGCGTGAGGGCGTCGCAGCGCGAGGGCGTCGCAGCGCGAGGGCGAGACCGCCAGCCGGGAGAACGCCGCCGCCAGACCGGGGAACACTGGGGGAACGCACCCCGCCGCCAGCCGGGGGAACGCACGCCGCCGCCCACCAGACCGGGAACGCCGCGAGAGGGAGGTGGAAGAGACCCGGGAAGAGCAGCAGCCAG
>NW_006399811.1:13548209-13554722 GCF_000299155.1 Elephantulus edwardii | reverse complement strand
GTCCTTGCAGAAGGACATCATGCTTGGGAGGGTGGAGGGACAGCGCAGGAGGGGAAGGCCCTCTATGAGGTGGATTGATTCAGTGACTGGGGTAATCAGAATGGGAGTGTCAGAGACAGTGCGACTGGCACAGGACAGAGCAGAGTTTAGGGCTGTTGTACATAGGGTCGCTACGAGTCACAAGTGACTTGACGGTACATAACAACAACAAAGTGAACATGTGACATTTAATTTTTGTCTCCAGCCCCCCCCAAAAAAGATAAAAAAGAAATGAAAAGAATAAAGTAATGAAGATCAGAGTAAAGAAAATATTTCCTAGCTCCTGGAACATAAAAGTGCCAAACACTGCATTTCTAATTTCTAAACTTTTCAAGACTATATCTGAGTAGTTAATTTACAGATACAGTCTGTCTAGTTCTTCTCTTTCTGTTCCCTAATAGGACCAGAATTTTATCCTTAAGTGAGGACTCATGTTGGATGAAGCTTTAAATTACTGGAGTGTCATCCCGTGTCATCTCCTAGCAACAATATCCTATTCATGCATGCAATAGAGTGGGCAGCAGAGCGATACCTCTAGTACTTGCCGGCACTTTGCAAGTGAAATTGATTTGTTTGTTCTTCGTCTTCATTTTACTCAATACAGTGGCAGATTTATGAGCCAGGGGCTTGCCTGCCACATAACTCAAGCCCCATTGCTGTTTAATCCATGCCAACCCATGGAACCCCTTTATCAGGTTTCTGAGGCTGTGATAACAAGAGCAGACGTCTTCATCTTTCTCTCATGGAGTTACTTGTGGACCTGAGCCACAGATCTTTTAGTTAGTAGTCCAACATGCAACACACTATAGCACCAACATTCTGAACCCCACCTAACACATAGCTATTGAGTTAATTCTGAATCATAGTCATCCTATGTGGACATTTTGAAGCTGGTAATAGTAAAAGGAGGAGACTGGCCATCTTTCTAATTGTCAAAGGTATAGCATTTTGGTTAGCAGTGTGAACACCCTACAGATTAAGGTACCAGAGTTCTTTTGGGGCTAATTGTTATTTTTACGTCCTGTGGAGTTGAAACCAACTCATAGCTGACCTTCTAACTGGTTTTCAGAGTCTTTAAATCATATGGGAGAAAAGTACCAAATTTTCTACCTTGGAACAGCTGGTGTGTTCAAACCACCTGCTTTTGAAGGGATCCAATAGTATTAATAAATAGAATTCAAATATAAATTAAGAGGACCCATTACCTTCCTACAGGTAATGAATGTCCTAATCTACACAATTGGCCTCAGTTTTCAAACATTTTTATCCATCTTGGTTTAAAAGCATTTTTATAGTCACTATAAAATCCTGTTACCATCAAATTGACTCTGACTATGTCAGAGAACCGTGTTCCAAATAGTTCTCAAGTGGCTGAGTTTGGGGGAAGTAGGCAACCAAGCCTTTCTTTTGAAGTACCTGTGGAAGGACTCTAACCTTCAACTTTTCAGGTTAGCAGTAGAGTGTGCAAATCTTTCATACTATTCAGGGGCTCTGTATACACCAAAGATGCATGGAACCACCAATCAGAGCTCTGAGGCATCTCAGAAACTATTAATGTGTACAGATTCCAGGGACAACTCCAAGAACTCACCTGCACTGCTCTTAAGGTAGGCACAGAAGCGTCTCATTCCCCGGACCCCTCCAATACATTTCTGAAGTAGCCATTGGTCTGCCTTTTTCCATTGCATCATTGTGACTGCCAGGAAAAGTCCATAGTTAAGAGAGAGATAATGAGCTTTTCCACTGGTCCTTCTCTCAGCCTTGCACACAGCCATCCCTCATTTTCTCAGTGTAATAGGAAAAATGCCAGTTAGTTAGATGAGTTGGGTCTTAATAATGTGAGGTCTTGATACTGTTGAGGCTAGCAAGCAGATGTCAGACATCAAGTCAGACGGCACTTTAAGGGCACACAAGCATATATTCAATCCACAACTCAGAAACGCCCTCCAACCCAGAATCCCTCTCTTCTTCAGTCCGCATTGGTCAACCTTCCTGCCCTTTGAATTAATTTAATCCAATTTTCCTAATACATGTATGAAAGGAGAAAGGTAAAAATAGAAATAACTTCAATTTTAGTCCATAGATGTTCCTGAACCTCTGCACTGGGATATACTTTGTTTCCTTTGGCTAAATCAGGTCACCAAATTAACCCTGGTTGGAAATTGTATTCATTCTCTCTTTCAGAAATATTTATTACATGCCTACTGAGTGCTAAGTACTATTCTACGTACTCGAAATACATTAGCAAACAGAACAAAAATCCCTGCCTTCAAGGAGTTTATATTCTAATGAAAGAAATAAACAAAAATAAAATTAAATTTAAATAAGTACATAATACATTCAATGTAAAGATTATATGTGTTAAGAAACAAAAAGTAGAATAAGTTAAGGAGGGTTGGGAGTGTTTGAGACAGGGCTTTGGTGAGTGGACATGTTATAAAATTATATTACTACAGTAGAATTTATTAAGAAGGTGAGATGTGAATAATGAATTTAAGAGGTGAAAAAAGTATCCATCCAAAAAAAATAATAAAAAAAAAGTATCCATCCATGTGAATATCTGAAGGGAAATATTCCAGGCATAAGGAACAGCCAGGGCAAAGATGGGAATGTTTGTGGACCATCAAGGAGGCCATCACATGGCCAGATGGAATGGGTGAGGGACAGATGGGGAGGAGATGAGATCAGAGAAGAAATGAGGTCAGGTGTCTAGACCCTCATGGTGCCACTGGGGTTCACTCTGGATCAGGAAACATTGGGTGAGGTATTGCACATAGGAGTGACGTGATCTGACTTATGGTTTAGAAGACTCATTGTGTGAGCCGGAGAACAGGAGTAAATCAGGGAGACAATTTTGGTAGTTGAGTGGAAAACTATGGCAGCTCATCCCAACATGCTAGCAGTAAAGATAGCCAGATTCATAGACTTTTGTATATATTTTAGGCTATTTTATCATATTCTACAGAAATAACATTTTCATTTCTGGCTGCAGTTAGATAAATAGCCCAGCACATCTATTACTTCTTTATTGCTTTATAAACCATTTGCCATCAAGAGAATTCTGCATCATGGAGAACCCATGGTGTCAGTAGAGCTATTTGCCATAAGGCTTTCAGGGGCTAGGTTTTCTTTTTTTTAATTTCTAAGTCGTTCACAAGCCCTTTCTACTCAGTCATGTCTAAGTGGACTTGAATTGCCAACCTTTGGTTAACAGCAGAACATGTTAACCATTTACACCACCCAGAGACTTTACTTAATTGCTGTAGATACCCATTTTTTCACCCAGCAGGAGTTCCTGAGTGGCACAAACACTTAAGCACTCAACTGCCAGCCGAAAGGTTGGTGGTTTGAATCCACCAGAAGGCACCTTAGAAGAGAGTTTGGGTTATCTGCTTACAAAAGATCACAGCCTTAGGATAGCAGATGTTTGAAGCAACATATTAAGAAGAATTTTGAGGCTTACATTTATGTTCAGCAGGAGTTTTATAGTTGCTTGAAATCAGTTGAAAACTCTTTGGAATAGTTTAATTCAGCATACATGAGTTTGACATGAGTTGGAATCAGCTCAAAGGAAATGAACAGCAATTCCCATTTTTCAGCATAAGATTTTTGCTTATTCCCATTATACAGACTGGGTTACCAGTATGTCTAAGACTGTAAGAGCAATCATTTGTTCTTTATAGTAGGACTGATAGACACAGTGACTGTTATGACCCTGGGTTTCCATTCTTCCTCGAACACCAACGCCTCCCCCAACACACACACACACACACACACACACACACACACACGTGCGCGCGCTTACCTCCCTCTGGGGATTTAATGAAGTTGACAAGCTCCTGACAAAGAATGTACTGGAAACATAAGTTGGTTTTACAGAAGAAAGGTAACCTGTACTTTTCCAACCAGGTCAGTAATCCTTTGTACTTGGTAATCTACAGTCCAAACAGAATAGGAATGAAACAGAGATATGGAACTAAGAAATTAAATTTATGTGGGAGTGGCTAATAATCTTGCATAGTATGCCCTGGAGGAGAGGAAATAGTAATTAAAAATTGAATCTGAGAAAAGGGGTACTTGTGATGAAGTTCCAAAAAGGAAGCAATCACATGGATTGCTAGGAAAGAAGAGAGTTTAGGCTCTTTTTCTTTCTTCAGTTCTTCTTTATTTCTCAAAATGACCTAAGAATTGGCGGAAAGAGAAGTAGAAGAGATTTCTATCCACAGTATCAGCTAAAAATTCAGTTCAGCTAGCTTCTTAGTAAACATAATTTCTCACAAACCCCCAATCCATACATATAAGCAGCACAATATGTACAACCACATAAGTATTCACAGAAAACATCATTTAGTATATGGGATATTTAGAATTTGAGCCATCAGAGGAGGGAGGGAAAAAATAAAAATGACATAATTCAGGCTTCTCCTTGGAAAGTCAAATATAATAAGCAGAGTGGGATGTCTTTCTTAGTTCACCAGTTCCAGGAGAAGAACAAAAGTTTGCTGTGAGTAGGCAATCTTTCTGGCCTCCCTCCAGTAGTACATTTGAAAGCCAATGGTGATTGTAAGCTCTACACAGTGGAAAGGGAGCTCTGGTGGCCTGTGGCAAAAAGCTGCTTTGCAATCCCAAAGGTATGCGGTTTGAGACCACCAGCTATTCCACAGGAGAACGTTGGACAATCTCCTCCTGTGCAATTAACTGCCTCTAAAACCCACTGGAGGGTCAGCTATGGGTTGGTTCTGACTCTACTGTATAATACAGTAATGATGACCTCACAATGGAAAGAAGAATGAGAAGGGAAAGGGGGGGGGGAAGAGTAATACAGTAGACCAAAATACAAAAGAGAGATAAGGGGGAAAATGTTTGTTGTTGTTGTTGTTGTTATGTGTATATAGTCATTAGTAAATACAGTATATTACCTTGGTCTAACATAGCAAATGATGATAAATCTATGGCACATGGACTATATCTTCCTAGCCCACACCCATGGCAGACATTGCCAATCAATTACTAAATCCTTGCTGAACTCAGTTGTAGCCTCAAAATTTGTCTCAATTTAGGGCTTCAAACATCAACTACCCAAGAATTATAGTGGATCAGAGAGATGTATCCCTTTTGTTGACAATGGACTAGAACATAAGATAAATAATTCAGCAGCGATCATTTGCCCAAGAGGCAAAAATATTAAAAAGGAGAAATGTTCACCTGGAAATAATATTTGTTCTATCCACTTTCTTTTAGAATCATCCACCAGGCCTTCTCTGTCCCTCCATTGAATTCTATCTCAATCCACATTTCAAATTTTAATACCCTTTTCCTTTTCCCAAACTTTCCACCCACCATTCAAGGCTTTTACTCACCAAATTATCTGGTATTTCTGGCCATAAGCTCCACTGTGAATTTTCAACAGTGTAAAATGGCATCTGTCCAAAGACCTGCAAAAGAAAGGCAGGAAACAGCCAAGGGAGCTGGTCTTTCTTCATGTTTATGGCTTGGTTCCTCTGCAGCAACAAAGAAAGAGAGATTCTTTAGCTTTCCTATGACAAGGGATTCAAAGTTTTAAGTGTTTTCACTGTATCAACTTGCTTTGCATAGAAAACAACCAAGTAAATGGAATGACAAAATGGGTTGTTGTTGTTGTTGTTGTTGTTGTTATTTCTAGACAATGACCAAAGATAACAGAAGAATTGATGCCATTGAATTGTGGTGCTGGAGAAGAGTATTGAACATACCATGGACTGACAAGAGAACAAACAAGTTTAACTTGAAGAAGGTGAAATCAGGTTGTTCCTTGAAGGCAAGGATATTGAAGCTTCATTTCACCTGGGGCATGTTGCCTTGGAGGACATCATGCTTGGAAGGATGGAGGAACAGTGCAGGAGAGGAAGACCCTGGATGACATGAAATGACACCGTAACCGGGTTAATGGGAGTAGTTGTTAGAGACAGTAACCGGGGTAAAGGGCTAGTGTGTCAGAGAGAGAGTGAGACTGGCTCAGGATAGAGCAGATTTCAGAGCTATTGTGTATTGGATCACTATGAGTCACAGGTGACTTAATGGCACATAACAACAACTTAAAGCAATCTTGTCTGTGCATTTGCTTTGCGTATTGTTTGACTTACTTTCTCCATGAACTTAGAGAGTTAAAACAAAGATATTAGACTTTTTCCTAATGAACAACAAGCTTAGGTTTGCATAAACTCTTGAACTAGGAAAAGTAGAAAGAACTAAACAACCAAACACAAACAAAAAACCCACAATAGAACAAAACCTCAGGTTGATTGTGTCCAGTTAGCCCAACTCAGAGCATACTGACTCTCCATTTAGTTTCAGGGAGGTTATAAATTTCAAGGGAGGAGATATTTTTCACTTTCTTTCTCACTGTTAGGGACCTCTCAAAGGTACTCAGGAGCAACAGTGTCTCTCTGGAGACTAAGGTGCGCCTGATACAGGCCATGGTCTTTGCAATCGCTT
>NW_006399811.1:13546300-13547944 GCF_000299155.1 Elephantulus edwardii | reverse complement strand
AGTGCGGTTGGCGCAGGATAGAGCAGGGTTTAGGGCTGTTGTGCATAGGGTCGCTATGAGTCGGAAACGACTCGACGGCACATAACAACAAACAAAAGTGCTGGCGGATTCGAATCACCAGAGAGGTGCCATATTTGGGTTAGCAGCACAACTTCCAGAGAACAAAGACTTTACTGAACTCACTATTCTCGAGATGAACCTGACTCATAGCTCCAGAAGGTTTTTAAGAGGCTATAAATCACAGGAGGAGACTGCTCATCTTCCTTTCAAGGAGCAGCTGATGGATTTGAACTGCTGACCTATCAGTTAGCATCACCTTACCAGAACTTCTATGAGAAATTGCTGTTGTTGTTGGGTGCTATTGAATCAACTATGACTCATGTTGTTCTTGTTGTTGTTGTTAAGCGTCATCAAGTCACTTGCGACTCAAAGCAAACCTATGTATAACTGCCCTGAAACCGGCTCTATTCTGTGCCAAATATACTATCTCTGACACAACCCTCTTTACCCCAGTCACTGACTGTATCAATCCACCTCATCGATGGTCTCCCTCTTTCTCCATCCCTTCGCCATTCCAAGCATGATGTCCCTATCCAAGGACTGATCCCTCCTTGCAACATATCCAAAGTATATCAGATGAAGACTCAGAATCCTTGCCTCCAAGGAGCAGCCTAGCTTCACCCTCTCTAGGAAGAACTTGTTTATTCTCCTGTCAGTCCAAGGTATACTGAAAACTCTTATCCAGCACTATAGCTCAAAGTCATCAATTCTCTTTCTATCATCTCTAGTCATTGTCCAGCTCTCTGATGTATAGCAAGCAAGTGCAAAGACTATGGCCTGGATCAGGTGCACCTTAGTCTCCAGACTGCCACTGTTGCTCTTCAGTACTCTGGAGAAGTCCCTGACAGCTGACTTTCCCAATGCAATTAGTCTCTTAATTTCCTGGCTGCTGGTATTAAGACTGTTGATTGTGGAGCCAAGCAAGCTGAAGCTCTTAACAATCTTAATCTCTTCACCATCTATCATGATGCTGCCCATTGACTCAGTGGTGAGAATCTTTGTTTTCTTGATATTGAGCTTCGATCCATATTGAAGGCTGTGATCCTTGATCTTCTGCAGCAAGCACTTCAGGTCCTTCCCAGTTTCAGCAAATAGGGTTGTGTCATCTGCATAATGGAGGTTGTTGATGAATCTTCCTTCAATCCTGATGTCCCATTCCCCCTCAGACAGCCCAGCCTCCTAGATGATCTGTTCTGCATATAGATTAAAAAGGTATGGCGACAGACTACATCCCTGGCACACACTCTTTCTGATTTCGAACCATGCAGTGTCTCCTTGCTCTGTTCTGATGACTGACTTCTGATTCAAGTATAAGTTTCTCATAAGCAGAATCAAATGTCCTGGAATTTCTATTCTTCTCAGATCAGCCACAGCTTGTTGTGATCCACACAAAGACCCTTGCATAGTCAATGAAACACAGATAGACATTCCTCTGGTATTCTTTGCTCGCAGCCAAGATCCATTTAACATTAAACCCAGCCTGCACATCTGGCAGTTCTCTGTTGGTGTGCTACTCCACTCTTTGGAGTAGTTTTTGGATAATTTTCAATGTAGAATCTTGCTTTCATATGATATTAGTGATAT
>NW_006399811.1:13544798-13545790 GCF_000299155.1 Elephantulus edwardii | reverse complement strand
TGGAAAGATGTAATGAACAGCTGTACTACACAATATAATAGTATATCATGTTACTCATTGATATCGTTGTTGTTATGTGTCGTCGAGTCGCTTGCGACCCTATGTACAACAGCCCTAAACTCGATTCTGTCCTGTGCCAATCGCACTGTCTCTGACACTCCCATCCCAATTATCCCAGTCACTGAATCAATCCACCTCATAGAGGGCCTTCCCCTCCTGCGCTGTCCCTCCACCCACCCAAGCATGATGTCCTTCTCCAAGGACCGAAATATCTCAGAAATTTTGGTGATAAACTTGGAGAGCTGATGCACTTCCTCCTATCTGAACTCCAAGAATGCCAAGTCTGTCAGTTTGACCATCTCCTTGAGACTGACAGACCCAAATGTTTGCACATATGTGGTTACTCATCCTCCCTCCATTGTCCTGGCTGTGAAATCTGGAGAGAAGGTGAAAGTGCCAACAATATTTTACAAATGTTGTTTGTTGTGCACCGTTGAGATGGAACTGACCCACCAGTGGGTTTTTAGAGGCTGTTAGTCACATGGGAGGACGTTGGCCATTCTTCTGTGGAGCAGGTGGTGAATTCAAACTGTATGCCTTTGGGATTTAAGTGTTTAAAAAAATAATTTCAAAGAAAGTTTACAGAGACTTAGGGTTTCCAGCCATTCATTGTTGCACTTTTCTCCCTGCCCATCCCCTTCCCCCCAATTGATTATTCTCCTTGAAAAGTAAAAGAAAAAACCTCTTTCATTGTTATGCAATCCCTCCCCCCAAGTCCACTCCACTGTGCAGCCTTCATTATGGACTCCTGCCATGACAATAATACCAAATCATAAATCCCTTTTAAATAGTTATCTTCCTGATTTGTTTCAACGCAGTATACATCATTTCTTCCCTAGTTCTCTGTCTTTGCTCAACCCTGATGTCAGTCCTGTTTTACAACAATGGCCCTATGCAATATTTGTACTTTTGTGACTGAGATATTTCACTCA
>NW_006399811.1:13540637-13544078 GCF_000299155.1 Elephantulus edwardii | reverse complement strand
ACACTTAGGTTGTTTCCAGCTCCTTGCTATTGTGAACAAAGCTGCAATAAACATGGGTGTGCATGAGTTCCTTGTTTTCAAATGCTGCCTAGTATTCCATTTTGTGAATATACCAGAGTTTCTCTGTCCATTTATTTGTTGATGGGCACTTGGGTTGTTTCCAGCTCTTTGCAATTGTGAACAAAGCCACAATAAACATGGGTGTGCATATATCTGCTTGGGTGGCAGTTATGAGTTTTTTAGGGTAAATTCCCAGTAGTGGAATTGCTGGGTCAAATGGTATCTCTATTTGCAACTTTTTGAGAAAGCACCATACAGTTTTCCATAGGGGTTGCACCATTTTTACACTCCCACCAATGGTGAATAAGGGTTACAGTTTCTCCACAACCTCTCCAGCATTTGATGTTAGCTGTTCTGCTAAATTTTGCTATTCTTACTGGGGTGAGATGATATCTCATAGTTGTTTTGATTTGCATCTCTCTTAGAGTTAGGGATTTTGAACATTTATTCATGTGTTTGTTTGTCATTTGTTGTTCACTTCTTTGGTGAAGTGTCTGTTCATATCCTGTGCCCAGTTTTCAATTGGGTTATTTACCTTTATCTTGCTGTGGTGCTTGAGTATTTTATAAATTCTAGATATAAGTCCCTTGTCTGGCATGTACACAAACCCAAGAGCCAACATTGTTCTCAATGGAGGGAGATTAAAGGCATTCCCTTTGAGAACAGGAAACAGGCAAGGATGCCCACTATCACCTCTTTTATTCAATATTGTATTGGAAGTCTTAGTGATAGAAATAATAGAAGAGAAAGAAATAAAAGGTATCCAAATTGGCAAAGAGGAGGTAAAATTCTCTCTCTATGCAGATGATATGATAGTATACTTAGAAAACTCTAAAGATTCAGCAAGAAAACTTCTGAAAAAAAAAAAGAAAAAAAGAAAACTTCTGGATATAGTTGACCAATTCAGCAAAGTGGCAAAGATACAAGATCAATAGACAAAAATCAATTGGATTGCTCTACAGTGACAAAGAGAATATAGAACTGGAGTTGAGAAAAACAATACCCTTCACAATAGCTAAGTAAAAGTTTAAATACCTAGGAGTAAACCTAACCAGAAGCACAAAGGAGCTATTCAAAGAAAATCACAAAACATTACTACAGAAAAACAAAAAGAGACCTGGATAAGTGGAAGAATATCCCTTGCTCATGATAGGAAGACTCAATTTTGTGAAAATGACAATATTACTAAAGGCAGTTTGCACCTTCAATGCAGTCCCAATACAAATACCAATTCCATTCTTCAACAAAATGGAAAAGGCAATCTCCAATTTCATTTGGAATTGAAAGAGACCCCAAATAAGCAAAGCACTCCTTAAAAAGAGCGACAAGGTAGGAGGCATCTCACTCCCTGATTTCAAATCCTACTATACTGCCATTGTGGTCAAGACAGTGTGGTACTAGTCCAATGACAGACACACAGATGAATGGAATAGAATTGAGACCCAGAAATCAGCCCATCTACCTAGAGTCAACTGATTTTTGACAAGGAGATGAAATCAGTTAAGTGGGGAAACAACAGCCTTTTTAACAAATGGTATTGGCAAAATTGGAAAAAACATCTGCAGAAGACTCAAGCAAGATCCACACCTCACTCCATACACAAAAACCAATCCAAAGTGGATTATGACCTATGAGCTAAAACCAAAGACTATAAACTTCAATACAGAAAAGCCTGGAAGAACTCTAATAGTCCTAATCCACAACATAAACAGTCTTCCAAGAATCCTGGAAAATCTATAACCAGGAGAGGAAGAAATAGATGAATGGGACCTTCTAAGAATCAAATCCCTATGCACTTCCAAAAACTTCTCCAACAGGGTAAAAAGGGAAGCCACAGACTGGGGAAAAATTATTTGCTAATACAGTGGAGCTTTTTACCACTATGCCACCAGGGAGATTCTGGGACCTTTGTGCTTGGCACAGCATGCCCCATCCAGTCTATTAAGTTACTATTTAGGGGCTGTGGGGGGCTGTGAAGCTGTGAGATTATGCAGACGATGTGCGAGGAATGTGTTTTATTCAATGGGAGTGGCAGCATGAAAGGTGGTGTTGATGCTAAATACAAACCACACCTGGAGGCAAGAGGTCACCGAGGACTACCTAATTGACTGTGATCTCAGAGTAGGCATTTAATTCTGAGATACATCTGTAAAAAGGGAATAAAGTGCACTGAACAGCATAATGGTGGGAATTAAATGGTTGTCATTTATAAATTAAGGATAATATCTCGGGGAGCTCTGGTGGCCTAGTGGCAAGAAGCTGTACTGCAATCCTGAAGGCATGCAGTTCTAATCCACCAGATGTTCTGCTGGAGAAGGAGGGGCAATCTCTTCCTGTGCCAGTTGGATCCGACTTGACACTACACAAAAAGGAAGGAAGGAAGGGAAGGAGGGAGGGAGGGAGGGAGGGAGGAGGAGGAGGAGAAGGAGGAGGAGGAGGAGTAGGAAGAAGAGAGAGAGAGAGAGTAGTATCTCATGTAAAGGGGGTTCTGGTACCCTAGTAGGTAGAGGATTGTGTTCAGATCCACCAGATTCTCTAGAGAGAAAAACAAGGCAGCTTCCTCTAGTGTGACTTATAGCCTCTGAAACACTGCTGGAAGATCATCTATGGGCCAGTTCAGACTCAACGGCCATGAGTGAATGAGTGATTTCATGTGAAATGTGAGCATTTCAGAAAACCAAACATGTTGTCCTGGAACTGATTTCAAATCAGAGGGACCTCATGAGTTACGGAGTTCAACAAGATTTTCTTGACCATAATCTTTATGGAAAGGAGGCCTGATGGCATAAAAATACATCAGCCACTCTTCAGGACAAAGATGGACAGTCTCTGAAAAGAATTACAGTCTCAGAAACCTGATGGAAAATTGCTATGAGTTGGATTCAACTCCTTAGCAGTGGATGTGGCTTTTGCACTCTTCATGGAAGCAGAGAGCTTAGCCTTCCTTCCATGCTGCTATTGGGTGGATTTGAACCATGCAAGAAACAACTGGTAGATTTGAACCTCTGGAGACCCATGGCCTTCGGGTTAACAACACAACTTGCTATAGATTATCACACTATAGCTCTTCATATTAGACATGGAATTCTTTGATGGCAGGTCTGCTATTATGAATAATCTCAAGACTGAGCACAATGATTTATACAAAATAAATGCCAAATAAAAACAACTATGAGCTATCATCTCACCCCAGTAAGAATAGCAAAATTTAACAGAGCAGCAAGCAACAAATGATTTCGAGGTTGTGGAGAAACTGGAAACTTATTCACTGCAGGTGGGAGTGGAAAATGGTAAAACCACTGTGGAAGGTGGTATGGTGCTTTCTCAAAAAGTTGCAAATAGAGATATCATTTGACCCAGCAATTCCACTACTGGGAATAT
>NW_006399811.1:13534609-13538578 GCF_000299155.1 Elephantulus edwardii | reverse complement strand
GTAAATGTTTATGAAAATTAATAAAATATAATTATAGAAAAAATATATATGGGTGAGCTCTGGTGGCCTAGGGGTAAGAAGTTGCACTACGATCCCAAAAGTGCAAGGTTCGAATCCACCAGATACTCTGCTGGAGGAGGGACAGTCTCCTCCTATACCAGTCAGATCTGGTTTGACGGCACACACACACAAATAAAATAAAAATATATGATAATTTGGCTGGGCCATTATTCTCTTTACTGTGTATTCTGTATTTTGTTACTTGATGTAATTCTTCTATGTGTTACAAATACTGAGTTCTATGATGTTAATGTAGAAGCTTTGGTGGTCTATGGTAGGAAGCTGTACTGCAATCCCAAATGAATGTGGTTCAAATCCACCTGCTGGTGCATAGGAGAAGGATGGGCATTCTCCTCCCATGCATGCCATTTACTGCTTCTGAAAACATTTTGGAGAGTCAGCTATGAGTTGGTTCCAATTCAATGGCACACAACGGCAATAAAGTTAGTGAGGTAGTATTAGAAGTAGCTATGTTAACAAGGCAAAATGTGAATTAGGTTATATTTTGACTCAATCTCTTTTAAGATATAAAAGGGATTAAACAAATGCACTGACATTAAAGCCTTACCACCAGGAACTCTCACAGAGAATATAATTTTCAAATAAGAGAGTGACTTTATGTATGGAGAGGAAAGGATGTTGTTCATTGTTCGGTGCCACTGAGTTGATTATAACTTCTATGGACTCTATGGATACTAGGTCTAGATGTTGCCTTATCCTGAACCATCCTCACCATCTTTTTTTTAATTTTTTTCTTTTCTTTTTCTTTTTCTTTTTTTTTTTTTTTTTTGTTTACCGTAAAATCAGATCTCACTGGTACAGGAGGAGATTGTCCCTCCTTCCTCGGCAGAGCATCTGGTGGGTTCGAACCGTGTGCCTCTGGGATTGTAGCTTCAGTTCCTTGCCACTAGGCCACCAGAGCTCCCCGCTCACCATCTTTAATATGCCTGAGTCAATAGTTATAGTGACTGTGTCAATCCATCTTGTTGATGGCTTTCTGCTCTTTCTCTGACCCTCCATTTCTTTCCTAGCATACCTTCTTCCAAGGACTAGTCCCTCTTGATAACACACTCAAGTAAGAGAGACAAAGTTTCACCATACTTGCCTCTAAGGAGTACCCTGAGTACTTACCTCCTCCAAGATAGGTTTGTACTTTTAGAGATTAATGAGATGTTCAGTATTTCTTGCCAACACTACAGTTCAAAGGAAACAATTCTTCAGTCTGTTCTGTACATTGCCTAACTTTTAGATGCACAGAAAGTAATAAAAGATACAATGGCTTCAATGAGGTGCACCTTAGTCTTTAAACTTATATCCTGGCTCTTTAGTACTTTGGATAGGTCCTTGATAGCAGATTTTCCCAGTACAGTGCATCTTTTGATTTTTTTTTTTACCACTTTTGCCATGGGTATTGATTACAGATCCAAAATAAAATTGTCAACTTCAATCTTTTCTCCACCTATTTTGATGTTGTGTGTTGGTCTAGTGATGAGGATTTTTGTTTTCTTGATGTTGAGATATAACCTATATTGAAGAGGTCTTTTGCCTTCTGCAGCAAGGGTTTCAAGTTCTTTTCATTTTCTGTAAGCAAGATTGTATCATTTACATAGCGTAGTTAATGGACTAGTCTTCCTTCAGTCGTGAAGCCACAATCTTCTTCATATAGTCCAGCTTCTTGAACTATTTGTTCAGCATACACGGAATTGAATAGATACAGAGAAGGGAATCAACCCTGATAAACACCTTTCCTGATTCTAAACCATGTAGTGTTGTTCCCTTATAGACCAACAGCTTCTTAGTCTGTTTATAGATTTTTTCATGAGCATAATTAAGTGTTCTGAGAGTCCCATTCTTTCTGTAGTAGATTAGAATGAACTTAGAAAGAGAAATCTTACCTCCCCCACCCCAGAGACCCTGACAGTGAGTTGAGGTTGAGAATCAGAGAGTGACTTTATGTTATGGAAAGGAGAGGATAGATTCCAGAAATATGTCACTGGTGTTGGATCACGTGTTGCTTATAAGTCACTGACAAAACAGTTTTAATGTAGGATGGAAACAAGGCTTTCCATGCCCTTCACTTTTCCATTCTACCATTTCGTCCCTCATTTTTCCATTCTCAGCAATTTTGTCTTCAAATTTTATGATCTAAGAAGAATTATCATTCATTCTACACAATGATAACAGTCGTTTGAGAACAGAGGAAATCACTGGATAATCCTACACTTCACAAGGGGGATCATAGTTGGAGCTATTTCCTGCCTTCAAATATCTGTCAGCATCAATTAATAGGAAGAACAAGAGAGAGGAAAAAAAAAACAAAGGACATAAAAAAACCCCTTAAAACCACACATAATGTCCCTGAATGGCTCAGGTCTGGTAACACTTGAGAACATGAGTAATTTGTTTTCTTGGGGCCAGAAAGCCTTGAAGACACCACTCTTGAGACTTACCAGCATTGCTCATGTTGCCACGTTTTCTCCTGTCACTGTGATTTGCTAAGTACACAAAAAGTTTCCAGTTAATGTAACTGTGAATCACAGAGGCCTAGAGATTCCAGACTCCTGAGGGTTCCAGGTTCCATTAGGTAGTGACCTACTTATCAACATGAAGCTTTCATGTATCTTTCTCTTACTGTATCTCTTGGAGCCCTTTGAACTGAAGGGGCTCCTCTTATAATTGGACCATGGTTATTATTAAGTGCCTTAGAGTCCAGTATGACTCAAATTGACACTATTTACAACAGATCTTACCTGGTCCTATCGTGTGCCATCTTTATCATCTCTGACAAGGTTGAGCCCACTGCAAAAGACACTGTTTCAAGCCATCTCGTTGAGGGTCTTCCTCTCCTTCACTGACCCTCCACCTTTACAAGCATGATATACCTTTCCAAGGAACAGCCTCTCCTAACAACATGTCCAAAGTTTGTGAAATAAAGCTTGCCATTCTTGCCTCCAAGGAGCACTCTGATTACAATTTCTCTAACACTTACCTGCATATTCTTTTGGCAGTCTATAGGCTATTCATCACTATTCTTCATTACCAAAGGTCAAGATGGATGTCAGAAGAGACTGAATATTGCACTATAGTGCCAAGAAGCCAAAGCAAAGAGAAAAAGTCAGGCAGTTAAGGAGCTGAACAGAAGATTTCAAAAGGCAGCATGGAAAGACAAAGCAAATATTATAATGTAATGTGCAAAGAACTGGAGTCAGAAAATCAAAAAGGATGAACTCACTCCCCATTTTTTTAAGAACAAATTCAAGCCTTGAGTTGCAAGACTTAAGGATGCTGAAAGCAGGATGCTGAATGACCTAAGAAGCATCAAAAGAAGATGAAAGGAATACACAGACGTATTATACCAAAAAGAATTGGCTGACAGAGAATAATTACATGAAATAACATATGATCAAAACCCTATGGTGATGAAAGAGAAAGTTGAAGCTGCTTTGAAGAAACTGGCAAAAAACAAGGCTCCAGAAATTGGTGGAATGCCAGCTGGCCTATTTTGACAAACAGATGCTAGTCTGGATGTGCTCACCAGGTTATGACAAGAAATATGAAGGACAACTACCTGACCACCTGACTGGAAGAGGTTTATGTTTATTCCCATCCCCCAAATAGGTGACCTAACAGAGTGTGGAAATTATCAAATAACATCACTAATATCACATGCAGGCAAGATTCTGCTGAAGATTATCCAGAAATGACTAGAACAATACATTAGCAGAGAACTGTCAGATGTACAAGCTGAATTTAGAAGCTGTGCATTATATAGTCAAGGTTAGACGGATCTCGGCTGAAAGCAGAGAGTACCAGAGGAATGTCAGTCTGTATTTCATTGACTATGCAAAGGCATTTGACAGTGTGGAATATATATATTTATATATATACATATATAAATTTATATCTATA
>NW_006399811.1:13527871-13534509 GCF_000299155.1 Elephantulus edwardii | reverse complement strand
AGGAGTGATAGGGAATGGCAAAGGACACACTGACAAAGAAGATTAATCAGAACTGGCTTTGATAAGCACTGTGGCGTTTGGACAAGAACAAACTGGGAGGAGGGTAGAGAGAATGGTGCAGCGGTGAATGAATGGAAACCCAAAATCTCTGTAAATGTTTATGAAAATTAATAAAATATAATTATAGGAAAAAAAAGAGTAGTAGTGTTGTTGTTGTTAGCTGTTGTCGAATTGCCTGCCACTCATAGCAACCCTATGTACAACAGCTCTGAAGTTTGTCCTGTCCTGAGCCAGTCTCACTGACTCTGACACCCATTGCCCATTGCCCTAGTTACTGTATCAATCCATCTCATATGGGGTCTACCTCTCCTGTGCTGTCGCTTCCACCCCTCTGAGCATAATGTCCTTCTCCAAGAATCAGTCTCTCAGAGCTTCAAAATTCTAGTCTACTACATAGTAAGTATCATGTAGTAAGATCATGTAGTCTATGTAGTAGCTCTGTAGTTTCTCTAAGGAGAAACTTGGTTTCACCTTCTCCAAGAAAGATCTATTTGTTTGCTTGGTGGTCCATGGTATGTTCAAGACTCTTCTCCAGCATCATGATTCGAAGGCATCAATTCTTCCGCCATCCTTAATCATTGTCAAACTCTCTGATACATAGCAAGTAATTGCAAAGACCATGGACTAGATCAGGTGGATGGTGGTTTATTTATTTTGCTCCACACCACTAACCAGGTGTTAAGTAATTGCTGACTATTCTTAACACTGGTTTGCATTTAAAAATAGTTTGATATTTGAAGTTTGTTTTAATGGCCTAGATTGAGAACATATACATGATTGGTTCTAGTCAACAATTAGCTAACACTTGATGAGTGGTGCAAAGCAAAAGAAATAAACCACCATCCTGTCTTGCAGAAATTCACAACTGAGTGAGGAAAGCATTAATAACACTCCCCTCACAAGACAGATGCAAAGTGCAATGGAGAATGAAGGCAGGGAAAAAGCAATTCTGTTTGGGAGAACATAGATACTTCTTAACTATAATGAGATTTAAGTAGAGGTGTGAAGAAAAGTAAGACTTTGGTAGGTGAAACTATAAGGAAGGTATTTATTGAAGAGAAAGTAGTCTGAAGAGAAGTGAAGAGGTAGACAAATGTCAGGTGTGCACTAGGCACCAGCAGAAGGTAAAATAGGAAATAACTTTGGACAGATAAAGACAATTAGACAGGCGATTGAGATCTGATTGTCAACAATTGAAAGTCTGTGGGAATTTTAGGGTTCTGGGTCATATTTATGTATTAAATTGATTGAAATAATTTTGATAAGGCATTTAGACTAAATATAATGACACTCAGCTCAGTAACATTTGCTGTTCACCTACTGACAACACATTTACATTTGAGTTTGAGTTTGAGAATACTTACTGGGAGAGAAAGAAATGTGTTGAAAAAATCTGCAAATATTTCATCCTCAAGTAGAATTATGAGATTTGTAGATGCAATTATCTCTATATGGGGAGAAAAAACCAAAACAAAATAAAATTAAAAGTACTTGATGAATCAAGACTTCATGCAGGATGGGGGTGGGGGCATTCCCAGCATGAGCTCAACTTCATGTAGGTGGTCTAGCTGAATTTCTGTCCCTCTCCAAGGTTTTTCTCTACATGTCACTTTGCTTAAAACTTTAGGTCATGGGAAACAGACCCCTTCACAAGGTTACCTATAACCATTAGGAAGAGAAGAAATAGGTTTCTCACACTATGAACTGTCTTCCTTTATTTTCTTCCCATTTGTAGCACTTCACTTCTGAAACTTCACTGTCTGCATCTAAGTTTTCTTAGATGGGGCAGTGCTTCCAATCTTTGTTAAAACATAGTAACCTTCTGCTTACCTATAGTCCCTCTCTGCTAGTCACTAGACAACTCTCAACCCATTGCTCACACGAATTCGTTTCCATTCCAGGTCCCTCTATTGATTGGAGTGGCACCACATCTAAAATACTCCAAATATTTCTCAAGGTAGAACATAGAATTCTTACTCAGATAATATGTTGCGTCAGTGTTGCCCAATAGGGGGGGCTTTCACATTACACTCACCCTTCATCCTTTAGTTATATACTCACTTTTCAGAATATAAGGGTATGAACTTACACTTATTCCAGTCTAACTTAAACTTGTTGATTTAGAGCCACCTTATTGATGTGGTCATAAAATGCATTTACTATTTCTGTCATGTTTGATTACCAAGTTGTCCAAATTTTTCCAAAGAAATAAGTGTTGGATATCATAAAGTCAATCATAGAGACAATAGTGGGTAAATGATACTCCTCTTTCTAAGTTTATTGTAATCCACTGCTGATGCTATTTAGAGTACAGCACTACATAGTTAATGGGCTGATTGTTCAATTAATGACTCAGCATTCCTCCACCATACTCAAATTCAGGCTGAAAGAGTACAAAATAAGAAACCTAAATAATACGCATTAGAACTATCCCTTCTTCTTGTTGTTGTTGTTGTTGTTATGTGCCATCGAGTCGCTTGCAACTCATAGTGTCCCTATGTACAAAACCCATAAACTCTGCTCTGTCCTGTGCCAACTGCACTATCTTTGACATTCCTATTCCGATTATCCAAGTTACTGAATCAATCCACCTCATAGAGGGCCTTCCTCTCCTGCGCTGTCCCTCCACCCTCCCAAACATGCTATCTCTCTCCAAGGACCAGTCCCTCCTCACAACATGTCAAAGGTATATTAGACGGAGCCTTAGAATCCTTGCCCCTAAGGAGCCGCCTGGTTTAACCCTTTCCAGGATGAATCTGTTGGTTTTCCTAGCAGTCCATGGTACTCTCAATACTCTTCTCCAGCACCACAGCTCAAAGGCATCAATTCTCATTCTATCCTCCTTAGTCATTGTCCAACTCTCTGATGCATAACAAGCGATAGTAAAGACCATGGCCTGTATCATATGCACCTTAGTCTCCAGAGTGACACCATTGCTCTTCAGTACTTTGGCGAGGACCCTAACAGCAGACTTTCCCATCGCAATATGTCTTTTAATTTCCTGGCTACTGGTGCCAAGTGTGTTGACTGTGGAGCCGAGCAAACTAAAGCTGTGAACAATCTCAATCTCTTCACCATCCATCCTGATGTTGCAATTGGTCCAGTGGTGAGAATCTTTGTTTCCTTGGCATTGAGCCTCAATCCATATTGGAGAACTATCTTTTAGTCTATATCTTATGAGAATATGAAGTGTTACTCATAATCACCAGAGTGCAGTTATAATAACATAAAATAGCTACATAATCTCTTCTATTACCATTTCTGTTGACAATAGAGTGATTAATAGAAGTAGAAATAGAAATAAAATCAAACCCTATTGTGAGTAAGAGAACTGGTGTCAGTCAGCTTTAGTCCTCTGTTGGACAGATATCTTTTTCTTTTACTTCTTGCAAATAAGTGTTATAAATTTCCATGTGTGTTTTTCCTACCTCCTTCCTCAGCCCTCTGGACTTCTTTTTACACACATTCCCTGATTTATTTAGCCTACAGCATATGGATGATTTAAAAACCTGCATTTTTGATGCAGACTTTTTTCTTTGACTCCAATTATAAATGTCGCATGAGCTATGGGGCACCTCTACTAGATCATCGCTTAATCACATTAATTTAAACATATTCAATGCTGATCTTATAATCTGTTTCAAAATATAATCTTTCTCTTTTTTTTAAAACGAGATTTTGATGAAACTTTATATAGAACTTGGATTTCCATTCATTCATTGTTACAGATTTTCCTCCATGCCCCTTTCCTCCCCAGTTCATTTTTCTCTTTGGGGAAAAAAAAATCTTTAATTGTTATACAGCTCCAGTCCACTTTACTATGCAGTGCTTATTCTGGACTTTTGCTGTACCAATAATATCTAGTCTTATATTCGTTTTATACAGTTCTTTCCCTCAATTGTTTCAATGCAGTGTACATTATTTATCCCCTTTGTTTCCTTCCAACCCCATGTCAGTCTTGTTTTATAATAGTGGCATTATGCAGTATTTGTCTTTTTGTGACTGAGATAATTCACTCAGCATAGACCTCCAGGGTCACCCATTTTGTATAATATTTCATGAGTTCATTGTTTTCCACTGCTGCATAATATTCCATTGCTTGAATGTACCACAGCTTCTCTAGCTATTTGTTTGTTGATGGGCTTGAGTTGTTTCCAGCTCTTTGCTGTTGTATGTAAACAAAGCTGTGGAAAACATGGGTGTGAATATATGTGCTTGTGTGGTGGTTATGGTTTCTTTGGGGTATATTCCTAGTAGTGGAATGGCTGGGTCAAATGGTATTTCTGTTTGCAACTTTTTGAGAAAGTGTCATACTGCCTTCCATATTGGTTGCACCATTTTACACTTCCACCAACAGAGAATAAGGGTTCCAGTTTCTCTACAACCCCACCAGCATTTGATGTTTGCTGTTCTACTAAATTTTGCTATTCTTACTGGCATAAGATGATATTTTATAGTTGTTTTGATTTGCATCTCTCTTAGAGCTAGGGATTTTAAAAATTTCTTCATGTGCTTGTTGGCCATCTGAATGCCTTTTAAGTATCATAATTAAGATACATAATTGATGGTGAAGAGATTGAGATTGTTCACAGTTTTGGTTTGCTTGGATCCACAGTCAACACTCTTGGCACCAGCAGCCAGGAAATTAAAAGACATATTGCAATGGGAAAGTCTGTGGTTAGAGACCTCTCTAAAATGCTAAAGGGCAAAGATGTCAGTCTGGAGACTATGGTGCACCTGATACATGCCATGGTCGTTGTAATCACTTGCTATGCATCAGAGAGATGGAAAATGACTAGGGATGATAGAAGGAGAATTGATACCTTTAAGGTGTGGTGTTGGAGAATAGTATTGACTATACCATGGACTACTAGGAAAATAAACAGGTTTGTCCTGGAGAGGGTGAAGCCAGGCTGCTCCTTGGAGGCAAGAATTCGTAAGCTTCGTCTGACATACTTTGGACATGTTGCAAGGAGGGACCAGTTCTCGGAGAGGGACATCATACTTGGGAGGGTGAAAGGACAGCACAGGAGGGGAAGACCCTTGATGAGATGGATTCATTCGGTGAATGGGGTAATGGGAGCAGGTGTGTTGGAGATGGTGAGATTGACACAGGCTAGGGCAGTTTTGGGCTGTTGTACATAGGGTCACTATGAGTCGCAGGTGACTCGATGGCACACAACGACAATAACATCATTGGATTCTATTGGCAAGGATTTAATTCAGGATTTTTACATCTATGTTCTTGAGAGATATTGGCCTATAGTTTTCTATTTTGGTGGTGTCTTTACCTGGTTTTGGTATCAAGGATATGTTTACTTCACAGAATAAGTTTGGGAGAATTCCATCTTTTTCTATTTTCAGAAATAGTTTATGTAGGATTGGTGACAGTTCTCTGAATGTTTGATAAAATTAACTTGTAAAACTAGGGGTTTGGTGTTTGTTTTTTGTTATTGCTTTGTTGGAAGTTGTTTTATTACCTTTTCAATTTCTTCTTTTGCAATGGGTCTGTTCAGTTCAGTTTTGGTTAGTGTCATTTTAGGTAGTTGTGAATATTTAAGTATTTGTCCATGTGCTCTAGATTTTCATATTTTTTAGTATATTTTTTCATAATATTCCGCTGTTAACTTTTTTATTTTAGTTGGTTCCATTGTGACAATACCTGGTTTTGTTGATGTTTTCAACTGTTTTTCTGTTTTCTATTTAATTTATGTCTGCCTTAGTTGTTATAATTTCAGGGTATGATTTTTTTTTAAGGTGTGGGGTTTTCTTGCTGTTCTGTTTCAATTTGTTGGAGATGTTGGGTTAGAGAGGCAATGGTCATTTTTTTCCTGTCTTTTAATATGTTTGCTTATTGCTGTATATTGACCTCTGATTCCTGCTTTGGCTGTTTTCCAGAGGTTTTGGTAAGTTGGTTTTTTCATTGTAATTTGCTTCAAGAAACTTTTAAATTTCATTTTTTATTTCTTCTAATACTCATGTTCAAGCAAGGTATTGTTCAGCTTTCAAATGTATGGTTTTTTTTCTTCTTTATCATCTTGTTATTACTTTCTAATTTTGTAGCACTGTGGTCTGAGAAGATGCTTTGTGTGATTTCTATGTTTTTTAATTTATTGATGCTTGTCTTGTAACCTAAAATGTGATCTATTCTGGAGAATGTTTCATGCACATTGGAGAAGAAGGTATACTGTGGGTTTTTGGGGTGCAATAGCCTATAAATATCTATGAGATCAAGTTGGTTTATTGTGTGGTTTAATTTTTCAGCAGCCTTGTTGACTTTCTTTCTTTTCTATCTTTTCTTGAGAGTGGTGTATTGAAAACTCCAATTACTATAGTGGTCTATTTTCTTTTTTTCAGTTTTTAATGTTTGTTTTATATATTTTGTATCTCTATCATTTGGAGGCAAGGATTCTGAGGCTCCGTCTAACATACTTTGGACATGTTGTGAGGAGAGACCGGTCCTTGGAGAAGGACATCACGCTTGGGAGGGTGGAGGGACAGCGCAGGAGGGGAAGGCCCTCTATGAGGTGGATTGATTCAGTGACTGGGATAATCAGGATGAGGGTGTCAGAGACAGT
>NW_006399811.1:13517245-13519908 GCF_000299155.1 Elephantulus edwardii | reverse complement strand
AATTAATAAATAAATAAAAATTGTGACTAACCTTGAGGAAAATGGGAATCCCAGAACACTTGATTGTGCTCATATGAAACCTGTACTTGAACCAGGAAGCAACAGTCAGAATAGAGCAGGAAACACTGCATGGTTCAGGATCAGGAAAGGTGTGTCAGGGTTGTATCCTATCTCCACACCTTTTTAATCTATATGCAGAACAGATCATTGAGGAGGCTGGACCTTATGAGAAAGAATGTGGCATCAGGATTGGAGGAAGATTCATCAACAGCCTCAACCTGTATTATACGGATGACACAAACTTGCTTGCTGAAACTGAAGAGGACATTAGCTGTCAAGGACTGTAGTCTTCAATATGGATTAAAGCTCAATATCAATAAAACAAAGATTCTCATCACTGGGCCAATTTAAAGCTTCATGATGGATGGAGAAGAGATTGAAATTGTGAGTAATTTCCATTTACTTGGTTCCACAGTCAACACTTTTGGCAACAGCAGTCAGGAAATCATAAAATGAAAGGCACTGAAAAAGTCCGCTGTCAGGAATCTCTCTAGAGTACTGAAGAGCAATGATGTCAGTCTAGAAACGAAGGTGTGCTGGATCCAGGCCATGGTCTTTCCAATTTTTTGCTATGCATTAGAGAGCTGGACAATAACTAAGGACAAAGAAGGATCAATTTTTAGGTTGTGATGCTGGAGAAGAGTGTTGAACATACCATATACTGCCAGGAGAACAAAGGGATCTGTCCTGGAGAGGGTGGAAACAGACTGCTCCCTGGAAGCAAGTATTTTGAAGTTCCGTCTCACATACCTTGGGCACATGGCCAGGAGGGACCAGTACTTGGAGACAGACTTCATGCTTGGAAGGCTGTAGAGGCAGCGCAGGAGAAGACCCAGGATGAAATGGATTGACTCAGTGACTGGAGAAATGGGATAAGGTCTATCGAAGATAATGAGATTGGCTCAGGATAGGGCAGGGTTCAGAGCTAATGTACATAGGGTTGTGAAGAGTCACAGGAGACTCAATGACACATAACAACACAACAATATGATATTAATTATATAGTTCAATAATTTCCACATTCTATTGATCCTTTAGTCAATATGCTATTTTATGTGCAATGGTAGTTTTTGCATCATTTTTTCTGAGATCCTTAACTTCAATCCTCACTCTTTTTGGCTTGAGGTTTTACTTCAGGGAGGTGCAGATATTTGTTTATTTCAAATGTGTTCCTTGGGCCTAATATTCTTAAAATTCAGAGTTCTGAGTAGATGTATAATAACTTTGATGTGTTTTTCAAATAAGCTGGAAGGTTCAACATAACACACAACTTTTGTTTACTATTCCCTTTCTTTGTACCCAAATAGTTTCACTCTAGTTGACTGTAGGTTACTTCATTACCCATTGGTTTTAAAGTGTTGTGGTTTGCTCAGATAGACCTCATAAGTGCAGAATAGAGATGCTCGTAATTGGCAACACCATCTCAAACCAGAGTCTCATAACGAAAGTTTACAGAATACTCCCGGGCCTCCGCAAGAAAAAGACTGATACTCCAATTACAAAATGGGCAAAAGACATGGAAAGAATTTTCACAGAGGAAGATATTTGAATGACTAGCAGACACATGAAGAAGTGCTCAAAAGCACTGGAATGAGTGAAAGTCAAAACCACAATGAGATGCCATCTCACTCCAGTAGCAGTGGCAAAGTTTAACAGGACAGCAAGTGGTAAATGTTGGAGATGATGTGGAGAGATAGGAAGGAACTCTTATATATTGCTGGTGGGATTGTAAAATGGTACAACCACCCTGGAATGCAGTTTGGTGCTTCCTCAAAATCTGAACTTAGAAATTCCATATGATTCAGCTATTCCACTGCTTGGAATATATCCCAAGAAAATGAGAACTGAGACACAAATGGAGACTTGTACATCAATGTTCATAGCAGCATTATTCACCATTGCAAGAATATGGAAAGCACCCAGATATCCAACCACAATTGAATGGACTAAGACATTATGGTACATTCACACAATGGAATACTATGCAGCTTGCAGGAGCAATGATTTTGTAAATTACTACCTAACTTGGGAGATACTGGAGATCATTATGTGAGTGCACTAACTCAGTTCCACAAGGACAAATACTCTATAAAACCATTATTGTTAATAAAAAAAACCCAACAACAACCACAAAAATTAAATAGCATTATTGTAGAATGAATATGAGGAATCAACGGTATGGGAAGGGTGGAGGCAGAGGGGTGAGGGTGGCTGAGGGGGGTTAATCATAGGTTGGTACAATTTGATAGGGGGGATGTGAAGGAAATGGGAAAGATCCAGTGTTAAAAACAATGTATTCAAACTTTGTAAATAAACCAGTATATATATTCAAAAAATGCTCATGAGATTTTTCCAGGTGGTGCCTTTCTGGAATCAGACCACCAGGTCTGTCTTCCAAGTGGCATCTTAATGGGTTTGATAGACAATCTCTTGTCTTAGCTAGTAGTGGATCATTTCATTCTTAACTCTAGAAATGTTTTGCTTTACAAATGCTACATGGTGCCTCTGTTGTAGAATGAGGCTGGCATTGGGGTGGGGGTAAGACTGAGAAAAACTGGATGAAATATGCTTACGGCATTGAAGTCTATGGGGGAGAGAATAGT
>NW_006399811.1:13515861-13517145 GCF_000299155.1 Elephantulus edwardii | reverse complement strand
AATTGAGAGACAAGATTTTATTGCTATCATTGTGTTGAGTTCTTTTTGGTGTTGTTGCTAGTTACTTTGGTCCATCCTACTTTCTGTGGCATCACTTAAGAAGGACGTCTCTCAGTGTTTCCTGTAATGTTGGTCTTATTTTTACCAACTCCCCTACATGCTGTTTTTCTGGGAATATCTTGATCTCTAATTCATATTTAATGGACTATTTTGCTGGGTACAATATTCTTTGTTGACAGTTGTGTTCTTTGTGTGTTCAATATATATCGTTCCACTGTCTTCTTGTTCACATGGTTTCTGCTGAGAAATGGGCACTTAATCTTATTTGCTTTCCTTATAGGTTACTCTTCGTTTCTCCATTGCTGCTTTCAGAATTCTCTCCTTATCTTTGGTTCTGGCAAATTTGACTAGGATATACCTTGGTGTTTTTCCTCTGGGGTTGATTTAATATGGTGTTCACTCAGCTTCTTGACTATATATTCTCTCCTTCTTCATTATGCCTGGGATATTTTCTTCTAGTAATTCTTCCACAACGTTTTCCAGTGCCTTTACTTGCTTCTTCCGGTTCTGGGATTTTGATAATGTGCATTTTATTTCTCTTGACGGTGTCCCACATTATTCTTAGGTTTTCTCTTTTTCCTTCCTTTTTGATTCTGCTTTTTGCTCTAGCAGATCAGTGGTGATAATATTATCTTCTATCTCACTGGTTCTGTCTTTCATTTCTTCAACTCTGTTCATGTGACCCTCTAACATGTTCACAGTATCGGAAACAGTGGACCTCCAATTTTGGATAGGATTTGGCATTATTTCAAGCACTGTTTGTCAGGTTAGACTTGATAACACTTAAAAACAACAAAAACATTTCTCCTGAGACTTGTTTCTTATTTGAGTTACTAATTTTCTTTCTATTTTGCTTCTGATTAGTAGAGACAATCAATTGTGTTTTAGATGTTCACTGTCAGTTAGTTCTTTATGGAAGATTGGTAATTTACAATTACCTTACAGGGATTGAAGAGTATATTTCAGGCAATGAGAGTGTGGAAACAAAGACACAAAGATTTGAGGAGCAAAGGCTTTTTATTTCTTTAATGGATAGAATTATGTTCTTAAAAAATACATGGGTGACAACAGCCAACATTGTTCTTAATGGAGAGAGGTTAAAGGCATTCCCTTTAAGAACAGGAATTAGGCAAGGATGCCCACTATCACCTCTTTTATTCAATATTGTTTTGGAAGTCTTAGCAATAGCAATAAGACAAGAGAAGGGAATAAAAGGTATCCAAA
>NW_006399811.1:13508714-13510186 GCF_000299155.1 Elephantulus edwardii | reverse complement strand
GAGAAGGGTGCAACAATGAATGAATGGAATCCCAAAATCTCTGTAGATGTTCATTGAAATGAAAAATAAACAACCTAAATTAAAAATTAAAAAAATGAACTAAAAAAAAAAGAACAAATAGAATACACTTGAGTCAAATGCCTTCTGTGAGGCAGAAGCTAAATTAAGCATTTTGTATTTTGTTCTCATGCAATCCTATAACCTTGCAAAATAGAGATCATTATCACCCCCTGTTCATTCAAAGATGGTGAATGACAACCCTGATATCTTTTTCCTTTATTAAATTTTATTAATTTTAATGAACATTTACAGAGATTTTGGGTTTCCATTCATTCATTGTTGCACTATTTTCTCTACCCTCCCCCCCCATTTCATTCCTCTTTTTTCCCCCTTTGAAAGTCCGTTTTAATTGTCCCATTGCCACAGTGCTGACAACCCTGATATCTTATCTTGATCTATTTATTGTCAGTTCGGAGAGTAAGGTGTGCCTGATCCAGGCCACAACCTTTGCAATCACTTGCTATGCATCAGAAAGCTTGACAAGGACTGGGGATGACAGAAGGAGAATTGATGCCTTTGAACTGTGTAGCTGGAGAAGAGTATGGAATATGCCATGGACTACTAGAAGAACAAACCAGTTCATCCAAGAGAGGGTGAAACCAGGCTGATCATTGGAGGCAAGGATTTTGAAACTTTGACATTTTTAGGCATGTTTCAAGAAGGGACTTCTTGTATCTTGATATCCTTGTAGAAGGATATCAAGCTTGGGAGGGTGGAGGCACAGTGCAAGAGAGGAAGACCCTTGATGAGATGGATTGACTCAGTGACTAAGGTAATGGGGATAGGTGTGTCAGAGACTAAGAGGTTGGCTCAGAATAGAGCAGAATTCAGAGCTGTTGTAGGGTCACTATGAGTCACAAGTGACTCAACAACACATAACAACAAAATTTCATTCAAGAGCCCACACTATGTCTAATATGCCAATATTTCAAATACATTAATAAAATTCTCCACAACCACTCTTTTTTGTTGATGAAACGCACTTTAACAGACTGAAAAAGAAAATCTCTTGAGTATAGGGACTCTGTGCATTTTAAGAAATTTTTATGTGTAACTAAAACTGATCTAAAAATAAAGTACATGTTTTAAAATTAGAAGGACATTTTAATTAAGAGAAGTAAAGAAAAGTATAGTCCTATTATATGTTCTCACTCAATCAAATTCTCTAAAACCTCATTAGTTTTTTGTATTTATGTGTTTATTTATACTATATTTCCTACATACAGGAAAAACTCTATTGTTAGGAATTACCTGAGGAAATGGTACCTCACATATGTAAGAATTTGACTCAAAGATTAAAACTAAGACATTTCCGACATTCAGATGGCTAACAAACACATGAAGAAATGCTCAAAATCCCTAGCCCTAAGAGAGATGCAAATTAAAACAACTATGAGATATCATTTCACCCC
>NW_006399811.1:13504862-13507563 GCF_000299155.1 Elephantulus edwardii | reverse complement strand
AGAAAAAAAAAAAACTAAGACATTTCCATCCAGTCACATCCTAAGCAAGGACTGGAGATTTTCTCAGACTAATTCTGACCAAAAATTTTGTTTCTCATTTAATTATGCCCTTCATCTACTTGTCATTGAAAAGGTTAGGGGAAAGAGCAAACAACACAGAAGCAATAGTCCATATGTTATAAATGATCACTTGGCTAGGACTGTGCCTCTAATTATATAACTTCGGGCTTGTTAGTACAAATGGCTGGTTACATAGCAAAAAATTACAAGAAGATTTAATTTATATCTTATCTAGATTGTGTACATCTTTGTCATATAACAGATTTGAATAGGAAGATTTCAGATAATGGTCAGTGCAATGTTGTTATTGTTAGATACCATCAAGTTGATACAACTGAGGGTGACCTATGAACAACTCATCTGAACTCTACCTGACCCTTTGTCCTTCTCCTGGTCTCTGACATGCTCAAGTCCGTTTTTATAGTCACTGTGTCAATGTCAGTCTATCTCTTGAAGGTCTTCTTCTCTTCTGCTGACCCTTTAACTTTTTCGGCAAGATATATTTTCCCTAGGACTTGCCTCTCCTGACAAAATGCCCAAACTATGTGAGACAAAGTTTTATCATCTTTGCCTCTAAGGAGCACTCTGGTGATACTTATTGCAAGACAGACTTTGTTGTTGTTGTTCTTTTGGCAGTCATGGTATAGTCAATATTCATTGCCAACAAACGCCACACTCAAAGACATCAATTATTCTTCAGTCTTCCTTATTCACATCTCAGCTTTCAGATGTTTAGGATATAATTGAAAATACCACCAATTGGATTAGGTGCACTTTCTTAGGTCTTCACACTGAACTTGGGGCCCAGCCAGGACTCAAGGAAGGGATCAGAGAAAGAACGGAAGCTAAAGAAGTTTTATTAAGGGGTCTCCTGGGCTGGATTCCTTGTTCTGCAAAGAGAGATACAGGGAGAGGGACAGACCAGGGAATTAGCACACCCTAAAGAGGACTGTTGTTGTTAAGTGCCATAGGTGACGCTGCAATAGGTTTTCAGAGGCTCTGATTTTTTGGTAGGCTTTCAGAGACTCCAAATCATATAAGAGATTGCCCATCTCTCTTTCATAGAGCAGTTGGTGGATTCGAACCACTTTTGGATTGGCAGCACAACTTCCTTCTCTCTACCTAGATTAAAAACATTATACTTTTTCAATTTCTATTTATGAGGGGAAACAATGGATTCTTTTTCTTATAATTAAATTATTTTTAATATTTAATATTACACAATTACTGCTGGTTTTAGTAGCAAGAAAAACCAAGTATGACTCATAGTGACCCTGTCCTGTGCCATTCTGCATACAGGTTGAAAAGCAGGTACAGAGAAAAAAATCGGTTGGGAGGGGCTGCAGGGACACAGAGAGCACGCTGCTGGGCAAAACGGGAGCCTGGAAGCCCCAGGCAGGCGGAAGTCGGCCCAGACAATAGAGAAGCGACTCATACCGAAAGCGTCTGTCACACTGCAGGTACAGAGAAAAAATTGGTCGGGAGGTGACAGAAATGAAGCTGGAGATAGAATGATTGAATTTTGTACAATCAATGACTTATTCATTGTGAATACATTCTCTGGATACCCTAGGCTTTTTTTTTTCCCCTTCCCCACCCAGGGGTCAGATGGCACAATCTGGGGACTGAGGAGCTCACCCTGAGGGCCACGACGGCTCTCCCCGAGCCAGGGGCCGAGGGCAGCCCACCCCGGGCAGAGGGCTGTGACGGCTCGCCCCGAGCTGGGGGCCGAGGGCAGCCCATCCTGAGCAGGGCAACACCCCCCAGGAGCTGGATGGTATACTCCCCCTCCAATTGCCCCTACCCCAGTCTGGTCCCCTCGCCTGACTGAAGACTCTGTGGTCAGGGATAGTGTTTCCAATTCCAGCACTGCCACTTTTACCCCCCCATAAATGGTCATACTATATTTTGAAGTAGGTGTCACTGCCCTCCCCCTTTATATATGATAAAGGGAACCTGAGAATTGTGAACAGACTCCCCCCAGGTCTAACCATCTTTTGGTAGAAGCATTCAACAGTACAAAATATGTGGTGCATTTAGGATGTGGGTCCTCTTGTGCATGCTGCCACTGTTAAGGTCATCAGACTCACAGTGACTTTTAGCAATCCATTCTATAGGTAATCATCTTCTTTGGCCTGTCCAATGAAACCCAAACCTACAGATGGCGGGCATGCATCCCATCCCCCACCTGCTACACAGGTGGCCAGTGGGGCGCGCCCCCCCAAGCACGGGAGGCCGGCTGGAGGCAAGTGCTCCTCCCCAGCACAGCTGGCCGCTGGGGGCATGCCCTCCCCACCCTGCCACATGGGCGCTCGGCATGCACGGAGCCCCTTTTGTGCAGGTGGGCAGCAGGCACCCGCTTCCCCCACAGCCACCATCCTGGCTCCAAGAATTCTCTCCAGAACCTTGCCACCTTGCGGCAGTGTGGTGGCTTCACTGTACCAGTCTTGAGGAGGACAGGTGCCCAGCATCCATCCTGGGTGAGGGAATCCATTCGTTCACGCTGTGGAAGCCTCATGGAACTGCAGCAGCTGTGCAGCTCAGCACGGGCTCTGCAGGGGGGAGGTTTGGAGCCACGAGACTCACCCATTTTTCCTTGGGAATGCTTGAATTCCTATTGTTGAACCTCGATCTTCACTGA
>NW_006399811.1:13499253-13500811 GCF_000299155.1 Elephantulus edwardii | reverse complement strand
GATGGGAGTGTCAGAGACAGTGCGATTGGCACAGGACAGAGCGGAGTTTAGGGCTGTTGTACATAGGGTCGCTATGAGTTGCAGGCGACTCGACGGCACATAACAACAACAACATTTTTGTGTGTGTGTACCGTCAAATCAGATCTGACTGGTACAGGAGGAGATTGTCCGTCCTTCCCCGGCAGAGCATCTGGTGGATTCTAACTGTGCGCCTGTCGCATTGTAGTTGCAGCTCCTTACCACTAGGCCACCAGAGCTTCCCTGAACAAAGAAGTCTTAACTAGGTTAAGTCTTAATTTAATTGTTGTTGCACCCTATGAACAATAGCTCTGAGCCCTCCCCTATCGTATTTCTTGGAGAGGGTAATTTTATATGCAAGTACCTGAAAAAGATTTCCTTTTTGGTTAAGTTTTACTCACACAAATTTATATTTTAAAATGTGTGCTTTCACCATCTCAAGAACATGGAAACACTCCAGAAGTTCAACCACAAAGAATGGATTGAGAAGTTGTGGTACATTCATACAATGGGAATACTACCCATCATGTAGGAGCAATGATTTTGTAAATTACTGCCTAACTTGGGAGGGACTGTAGAGCATCATGCTGAGTGAACCAACTCAATCCTACAAGGACAAATACTGTATAATACCATTATTGTAGAATGAGTATAAGGATCCAAGACTGGAGGGAGGGTGTAAATAGAGGGGTGAGGATGGGGCGGGTAGGGTGTTAATCATAGGGTTGCACAATTTGATGGGTGGGTGGGGTGAAGGAAATGGGAAAGATCTTTTGTGAAAAACAATGTATTTGAACTTTGTAAGTAAATCAGAATAATATAAAAAAGTGTGCTTAAGTGTATATCCTATCCCTGTTGTAAGATAAAATGCTTATATTTGTTTAGTTTTAATTTTATTATCTAACTTATTAAATTTACAAGCTTGGAAGGAGAAGTAGCATTGACTTCTGCAATAGCTTACCTCCGGAAACCCTATGAACCTGGAGAGAGGATGAAAGGCAACCAAGCATTGAGGACTCTCCTTCATGGGGTCGCTATGAGTTGCCTGTGACTCGATGGCACTTAACAACAATACTATCAACAGAGAGAGAGAGAGATCAGCTGGCCCAGTGGACAGAAAGCGATGCTACCAAGCCAAAGGTGGGTAACTTTTAATCCGTAGCCCTCGGGCCTTTCATTGTTTTTGTTCAGACATTCCACTAGGTCTATAGCCCTGTTGTACAAGCTGCTGTACAGCGGTAGCTTGTGGTTGCTGTGAGGCTGAACACTGTGACACTGATGAGGACTCTCCTTTGGGTCACCTGTGACTTGACAGCACTTAACAACAACAACAACATTAAATTTACAAGAGTTTTGTTTTGGGCCTTTAAAAAAGATTTTATTAATGAGTGAGTTTTCTTTTGCTCTTCAAGGAGAGGAGCAAATGGGGGGGAGGGGGAGGGGTTTGTGCAGGGAGAAGGGTACAACAATGAATGAATGGAATCCCAAAATCTCTGTAGATGTTCATTGAAATGAAAAATAACCTAAATTGAAAAAAATT